>NC_133656.1:88021964-88370671 GCF_009905375.1 Apium graveolens
GATAAAAGTAAAGTTTTGTTTAGGCAGGTCCATGAATTGCCCCATAGGAGTACCGTCCTGGTTTTCCCTATCTTGCTCGACTCTGTTTTCTCAGTATGAAATGTTTTCTCATCCTCCCCATAATTGGGGTCATCCTACATGTTTTAAATCCTCATTTCCACTTCATTATGTTATTGGTTCCTTCCATCTTGGTGGCGTCCTCCCTGACTATCTCATTCAGGGTTTACCTAAATCTTATTACTCGAACTATGACTTCCATCTAAGATCCAGTCATTAAGCTCTTGAACATTTGGAACCCAAATTCTATAGGGATACCTCATTATTCCCTCATCATCTTTCTAGGTATTAATCTCTTCTCCGGTCATTGGTTCTCTGCCTCTATTCATCACTTTTTCTTGGCACAATATGATCTTCTCCAATAATTCGGGTTGTATTGCAATCTCAAACAGCTTTTCGGTACCGGCTCCGGTTACCTTCACTTCTATTTCCATTTTCTCAAAATCTCTTATCAACTCTCCCAAAGACATTTTCATCTTGAGTCTCTCTTTTATACTAAGGGCATTAGCCACCATTTTGGCTTTCCCTGGATGATAAAGAATCTCATAATCGTAATCCTTGATTAGCTCTAACCACCTCATCTGGCACATGTTGAACTCTTTCTGCGTGAAAATGTACTAGAGAACTTATGGTTTATGTAAATCTCGCACTTTTCTCCATACAAGTAGTGCCTCCAATCTTTAGGGCAAAACTATTGCCACGAGCCCAAGCTCATGAGTGGGGATATCGAATTTTATATTCCCTTGATTGTCTTGACGCGTACACGATTACCTTGTTGTGCTATATAAGAAGCACCCTAATTCCTTATGCGAAGCGTCACTACACCTCACGAAATCTCCTTTTTCCACCTGGCAACGCCAACATAGGGGTCGTCACCAACCTTTTCTTTAGTTCTTAAAAGCTGTTCTCGCATTTCTCTGTCCATTCGAACTTCTCAGTCTTACGAGTAAGCCGCGTTAAAGGGGCTACTATCTTTACGAACTTGAACGAACCTCCGGTAGTGACCGACCAATCCTACCTCTGATAGTTGCCCTAACCATGGTCATTAATTCCTTAGTGGTCCTTTATTCCTTCTTGTCAGGATCATCCACGACAACAATCTCTTCTGGGACAACCTCCTCAACGGCTACATCCTCAACAAGAGCATTATCCGGTCCCTCGTTAGGACGCTCTATCGGATCCACATTCTGATCTCCTAATAAGTAATAAAACATCATCACGCTATTGCTCCTCAACCTCAGGGTTCGGAGCCCCGCTACCATATACGATAACGAACTACGCTTCTATCAAGATATTTATAAGGGTTCCCATAAGGGTTTTAACTGTCAGTACTACGTTAGGTAGTCCGACTATGAACTTGGCAAGAGTTCTTATTATCTTAGTAAACTTATTATCTTAACATCACATCATCTCTGAGGTTTATAACGCTTAACTCTGATACCATTTCTGTAAGACCCCCAAATCCGGGGTCGGGGATCCGGGTTGTCACGAGTTCCATTTCCCTTAAAACAATACTTAATCTTAATAATCAACCAACTACTGCGTACTGTGACCCCACTATTAACACACACCACAAGTTATAGTCTCAGAGATGAATATCCAAAAAAATAACACAAGTCATTTTATTCCACAATTATAAACCATTACACATTAAAAGGGTTTCTGAATAAATTTACATATTCTTTGCCATTATTACAATTCATAAGTATACATATGTCTGGTACATCAAAAGTTGAAAGCCTAGCCTATTGGTAGTTCCTACCTCAGCTACAATGGCATTAACGCCTACAGGAAACTGCGAAACATTTCCTATCCGCTCACGAATTTGGAGCTTGGTCTGTTCATCTTGTCTATCTGTTGTTGTGTGATGAAAGAAGAAAGCAAGGGTGAGCAACAAGCCCACCAAAATAATATGTATAATGATTTACAATATGTGGAGCATCCTCATAGTACTCATGAAAGTCTTGGTCAAGTAAAATGAACCAAGTTTGATATCTTACGCGACCAAGTCGCAAAATATTCAGTATATATGTATATATACTTTTCAAAATCTTTGGAAGTCCCTCTTCCATGCATAATATACACAGAGTTCCATTTTATAACTGTATAAAAATATCGTTGCAAGGTGATCTCATATATCTAACCTTGTCTCACCGTTTTTGTGAAAATCTTTGTCATGCATAAGGTAATCATTAACCAGATGTAAGTTGAAAAGATGAAGTTACAAGATACTCAATATACTTATCTCTTTTCCGAATACTACTTGAACTACCACCGTTCAAGGTATAATCAGTTTCAAAAGGTCATTCACACAGATGAGACTACAAGATAAGACTTGAATAAATTCAATCTTTGAAATATTATTGAATTAAATTGAAGTTATGAGATACTTCATTAAGTCCCGATATATATATATATATATCCATATATATCTCTCATACATTTCCTGAAAACCTCTGTCATGTAAAGTATGAACAGAGTTGCAATATCCAATGAATTTGGAAAGAAAAGAATTTTGGCATAAACCCGATATCTTGTTGATCAGACAAAGATACAATAATAACCTTTTCTACTAGTAGATGGATGAATCCCCCACCGGTCATCACCCTGGCCTCATTAGGACCTTGTGCTGGACCGCACCCGGCCTCTTACGCGTTGATGGGCTGCCACCCAGCCACTTACAGTTTGATAGACCGTACCCCGGCATGTCGCTTATGCCGACTCAATTAGATGGATCTTACTTCCCGAACGTTGGGTAAGTAATCAATTTATTTATCAACACAGCAACCTTGTTGCGAATATAAAATACACCACAGAGTCGGATCCCTCAGGTTTTGAGCGAGTATTTAAATCCCCTTTGAAAGGAGGATCTTAAATATAAAAATGAGTTTTGGGATCCGCCCTAACTTTTAAAAATCATTTTTGAAGACTCGAATTTTTTTTTAAGAATGTGTGAGTAATGCTGATTTAATAAAATAAATCAGCCCCAATATATTAGAAAATATCTGAATTTTATTATTTAAATAATATTCTAATAAAGAATAATCTTTATAAAAATAATTGAAGTAGAAGTTTTAAAACTCATACTTGAAATAAATATTAAATAACCAAAGATATACTTATACGAAAGTACGATCTTTATTTTAATAATAAAAAATAAGTTTGATTATCGAAACATTATTCTTTAATAAAATAAAGAATATTATTTAGTAAATAAGCGGAGTCATAAGTTCTCGAATGAATATTCAAAATAATATTCATTAATAAAATAAAAAGAGTCATAAGTCCTCGAATGAATATTCAAGATAATATTCCTTAAATAAAATAAAACCGAGTCATAAGTCCTCGAATGAATATTCAAAGTAATATTCATTAATAAAAATAAAGTTATCGAATAAACCTTATTCGATTAATAGTTTTGAAAAACTATATCTATATATATATATAAATATATAATATACTCGGGAACATCGACTCCCGGTTTTAGATAATGTTCGCCTTTGGGTCCCCTATACTAAGGGTATACGCAACTACTACTTATCTCTAGCATAGGTATTATGCAATTATAAGCATTTGAATCAACAATTAGATATCAAGATTACGAAATAGACATGCATATATATCATATCAGCATGCTCCAATATATCGCCAAATTTGCGAATAACAATCATGCACTTATCACAAGATAATGCATATACATATATTTACATCACAACAACAGTATAACGGGTAGAAAACTTGCCTAAGCGACTGGGGGTGGTGAAAGGCTTGGGACGAGTCTGGTAACCTATGAACAACATATAAGTTGGAATTAAACCAAAGTCGCTTAAGAATCTATACTTTAACCAATTAGACCGTAACGTTCGCTTTTGCGCTTAACGATTCACTTAAGTCGCTCGAGTACCCTCGGCTCCACCATTTTTAATAAATTAACCATTAAGAATTTTAAGGCGATTCTTTCGCGAGTACCCTACCAACTGCCTAATTCACTTTACATAATTGTTTCATACTCAAATTAGTCATTTAAGGGCCTTAACCAAGGTTTCAAAGTAAGGCGAGGGGTAATGGTTCGTTCGCGAAACGCCGTTACTTAAAACGGTCGTTTCTACGAAACCGTACATCGGATTGAAGTGAACCACATATCAAAACGAAGCTCGTAACATGAACTATCTAAACATTGTAATGGTAAGTTCATGGCAGTGAGTGTTTGGGTGCAAAAGTTAAGCACAAAACAGTTTAAGGAAACTTGGGCATTACGACGGCTATAACTTAGAAATTCCCAAATTTTTACCAAATCAATTCAACATCAAACCACCACCAATCAAACACCCTTCCACCATCATTCAACCACAATACAAGATAATTTAACTATAACTCAAGATCTCAACTTATTCATCTAAACCAAGTCAAAATGTGACCAAGAACATCAAATCCAACAAGTATCACTCCTAACTCCAAATCAACAAAACCACTTACTAAACAAAGCTCTAAACATGAGTACGCACCCATTACACTAACCCATCATCTAAACATTATGAAATCCAAACCAACAAAACTTAAGACTAAGGGTTTGAGAAGTTATACCTTCTTGGAGAGTGGAGAATCACTCAGGAAGCCTTAAATAACCACTAACTATCTCTACTAAGCTTGGATCTTGAAGGAAACATAAGAAAACACAAAGTTAGTTTCTTGAAAACACTATTCACCAAGAACTTTGATGAATTGATTAGCTATGTTAAACATGGAATCTTGAGCATAAACTTATGGCTCATCTAAGTTATGAATTATGGAAGCTAAAGAAACAAACCTCTTGAATTATGATTAAGTGGAGCTTGGGTTTTGGAATTTTCTTCCTTGCTTTTCTTCAAAAAGTCGAGGCAAAAAGATGGGGGAAGAAGAAAATGTGTTCGTTTTGGTTGCTTTTGATTTTTGTGATTAATTGAATTGTTACCATGGTAAATTTTGTGTGGTTTATAATCAACCAACACTTCCTTCCCTTTTGGTCATGCTTATGTCATCCTCCTATGTCATCTTCCCACACTTGTCCTCTTCTTGTTGGTGTGATGACATCATCATCACTAACCTCTTTAATTTAACTCCTAATTACTTGGATAATGACCGCTGATCTATTATACGGTTCACTTAACTTTCGTTCTCGTTTATCGTTTGAGGGATCATACCCGGGATCTTATTACTTGGGTTTCCTTAACCTTTCTCAATACATTATATTCCTTCTATGATCCTCTCTTATACTCCTTGAATTTAAATCCTTTTTATCCTGTTACCTTATACTCAATTCTTTCGATATCTGGTGGATTTTCGGGAAAAATCCAAGTGTTTCGAATTTGGATTCTGACGATCTTTACATACACTTATATACCATATAGAGTACTAATAAGATCTCAGAATAATAATAAAAGAACATCTACAAAGTATGGCATGAAAAGTTTTCTTATTCAGCATAATTAGCAAAATCACTATTCATAAGGGTTACAAAAAGTCCAAAATTTTTGGGGTTATTACAGTTGGCCTCCTCCAGCTTCTTATTCGCATCCTCCAGGCCAACCTTCGAAGCCTTGGCTTGGTGAATCGCCCCTTGAAAATGGGCGTTCGCCTACAAGAAGCACAACAAAAGTAAGAGACGGAAAAATCAAAAAGGCAACTATGAAGGGCTAAGGAAAAAGACGTACCGTGGCCAAAGCCTGAGCTCCGAAAAGCTCGTTCCCCTCCAAGTCCTGTTGAAGGACATAGTCTTGATAGTCAACCGGGGAGATGGAATGCTTAGACCATTCCTTGGCAAGCGCTGTGTTGCCAACAATCGAATCCTTGCCCCGGATTCCCCAAGTAGGTTGAAAATAAGACCCTGGTTTTTGCTTGGTACGTAGAACTTGGATGGGGCCTTCTTCACCTTGTTCTATTGCTTGGAGTAGGAACTCCGGGAAGCGATCCCCAAGCCGCTGGTGTTTTAAAGACCTTTCCGGCACGCTTCATCCCGGTCGTCTCCAGGTCCTTAGGCTTTGTAGCCTCCTCAATTTTCTCAGCCACTGCAATAAATGAGATAAGTAAAGTTGAGAATTAGCAAAGTAAAAAATGGAGGAAATAAAAACAACTAGAAAAGGAAGGAAACGTACTCTCTTTAGGGACGGGGAGAAAGGCCGCGTTCTACAAGAACGGTCGCCCTGATAAGATCCCAAGAATGGGAAGTCCCATTATCTTGTGTCAGGAGGTTGAAAGCCCTGGTCTCCTCCTTAGACAAAATTATATCGTTTGGGCTCCCATCAACGGCTAGCCCAAATGACGAGCGAAATAGGGTTGCCCCAATCACCACCCTCCCAAACGACAAACAGAAAATCTTTCTTCAACCCCAAATTGTTGTCAGGGATGGACTTCCCGTTCACTATGTGAGGAACGGTTGGGCGCTGGTTTAAAGAAACCCAACCCGGATTCTTGTCAGGACTATTCTTGAACTGAAAAATCTTTCTAAAAACAGCAACAGAAGTAGGGACATTGTGCTTGGCGCATTGCGACAGGTAGCACAGAATGAGCCTCCATGAGTTAGGAGGGAGTTGGCAAGAGCCGACGCCCACATCAGCTAGCAGAACAGGGATGAACGGGTGAAAGGGGAGTTTGATACCTGCCTTTAGAGTATCTCTGAAGACGCATAGTGCGTCCTTTCTCCACTGACAGGCCCTGTGGGTCGGACCTGCAAGAATTAGCTTGAAAGGATCCTTGATTCTGAAACAACTATTCAACTTTTCCAGCTCCTTTGGATCCTGCAAGGCACTAATATGGTCATGCGCATCTAGATGCGCATCAGAAGGGTACTCGTCCCCGCGGGTGTTGATCATATCGATCAAGGAAGTGTACCTTGATCGAATGGGGAATTTATTGGACTTTCTAGCCACATTCATCTTGGCCAAGTGGGTCATTTTCTTATCAGCCATCTGAAAAAAAAATGGGGGCGCATAAGGAGACAATTTTAAAAACGGAAACTATGCAAAAACAAGCACAAGAAGTGAAGGGATAAGTCTTACCTGAAGTAATGCTCCTAAAAAAGGCTTCGGGGCTTAAGATACTCTGACTTGCTGTTATTGCTCTGAGATTTTTAACAGAAGAAGAAAGAAGAAGAATTGAGAAATGAGAAAAGTGAAGAGCAGTACACTTTACTCACTCCTTTATATAGGTGAAAAAGTGAAGTTGAAGGGAAAAAAAGCCCAGTAAGGATAGAGGCCCAAAGAAAAAAGCCCAGAAAATGGAACATTCCAGAATATTCCAAGAGAATTTGAAAGAAATTAAATAAAATTCCCAAGAATTCTAACATGATATTTTTGATATGTTATGCCCAGATTAGTAAGAGGCCCACTAAGAGTTTCTGATATATTAAAGCCCAGATTAATAAGAGGCCCAATAGGAGATAGAAGGCCCAAATCTAATTAGGATTTGGAAAAATGCATCGAAGCCCAAAAAATATATATAAGGCCCAAAAGAGATTAGGCCCAATTAAAGGCCCAATCCAAAATTGGATTATAAGGTAGACCAAAAAGATCAGGATCCAGGTCGAATTTCAAGTCGTGAATTCTGCTTGAAATCTTTCGAACAGACACCCGAAAATAACAGGTATAAAAGACCAGGATCCAGGTCGAATTTCAAGTCGTGAATTTTGCTCGAAATCTTTCGAACGGACACCCGAAAGATACGGGTAAAATTGAATTGGATTAAGGTCGAAACCAAGACCAGGATCGAGGTCGAATCAAGCACAATATTTTTCAAGTATGGGGTACAAAAACCTAGTCTTAAATCCAGGTCGAAGAATCGACTAGGATCCTGGTTGAAGCCCAGGTCGTGAATCCTAGTCGAAATCTAACGACCAGAAAGCAAATAAGCACAGAATTTTCGACCTAGATCCAGGTCGAAGGTTCGACTAGGATCCTGGTCGAAATCTAGGTCGTGAATCCTAGTCGAAACCTTACGACCAGGAATCAAAATAAGGACAAATTTTCGACCTAGATCCAGGTCAAAGGCTCGACTAGGATCCTGGTCGAAATCCAGGTCGTGGATCCTAGTCGAAGTCTTTCGACCAGGATTGCAAAGCTGGTCCAAAATTCGACTAGGATCCAGGTCGAAATTTCGACTAGGATCCTGGTCGAAAAAAGGGCTGGAAATTTGAAAATATTTGTAGAAAATTGCAGAAAATTTGGAAAAATCCCTGGAAAAAGGGAAAATTCCTGAAAAAATACCAGAAAATCCCTAAAAATAGGGGGAAGGTGAGAAAATAAAAAAAGGGGGGAAGTTTTTAAAACGACCCTGAAGCCGCGTACAAGGAAAATCGTTGTAAACGTGTAGGTCGCTCCACACTTTACGCAAAACGGTACCCTGAAAGGGAATGAACGGACTTAACTTTTGTGAAATCTTATACGGTTTCCCAAAAGTTGGGGGGGGCAAATGGTAGGGATAAATAAATCCTGATTGTGTAATTAAATATTACATTAATTATACATGATTTGGGCTTCTAGGCCCAATAAGGAGATGTATGACATTCAGACCAAAAAGGTTAACACAGTGATCAGGCCTGATGGACCAGATCAGGCCTGATGGAACAAAGAAGGCCCAAAAACCCTGAATATTAATTAATTTCGTAATTAATTAATAAGGAAAAAATCAGCTATTGAGAAGAGTCCCGATAAGGACATAAATCCTTGTAGATTAGCCTCAAAGGGACCTAGAAGGATAAGGAATCAGTTTCCTACTATCTAGGACTCCAAAGTCCATTCTAATTCTGAGACTTGGCTACTAAGTCTCCTATAACAAGTCCAATTCAAGGACTCCCACATCTATATAAGGGGCCTCACCCCACATATCAGAACTACATTTTTTGGCTTGATTCTCTAATTCACTGAGATACATAGGCATCTCGTTAAGGCAGAGTTAAGCTACGAAACACGAGAGCAGCCATTAAAGGCCTTGAGCTCCCGAACCTTAGTAATAAATACAGCAAATAATAACCTTAGTTTTTTATCCATAACATAGGGGTTTGATTGTATGTTAGATAAGCCTTATTTTGGTATATAATATGCTCAATTTGGTTGAGAAATGATGTTAATCGATTCTTGGCCAGATTATACACCGGATTTATTCGGGAATTGGCCGGAGAAAATGAACTACTGTTCGTTTGTAATCGTGGTCAATTGTACTGAGTTTCTGGGTGCATACTTAACATTTTTGGACTGAAAAACAAAGCAAACAGGATTATTTTGACCCCGAATGGAGTCTCGCCGGATTTCGGCTTGTGTCCATCAGAGAAGACGACTTGGTCGTTGTTTATTGTTATGGTTTCCATTTCTTAATTTATGGGATCACCGGGATTAGATGGACATCGAAAAGGAATCAAAACCAAGACTGTTTTGGGCCTGCGTGGCTTCGCCGGAATCCGGGATGTCGCCAGATTCTGCAGAAATCCTGTGATGTTCTTGATTTTCCGGCAAAGGTTCTGTTAAAAGGAGGTTTTGATCCTGTTTTGTACAAAACAAAAACCTGGAAACTGTTTTTGTTGAATTATTTTTAAAATAATTTAAAAATCCTATTTTAATTCTAAAAATTTGATTTTTAATTCAAAATTGATTTAGGTAATTATTTTAAAATAATTAGCTAAATTATTTTAATTTCAGAAAATTATTTTCATTATTATTTTCAAATATCTAAACTCGATTTAATCATTTATAATTTATTTTACTTAATTATTTTATTGATTTAAATAATTGATTAATTCATTTAACAAATTAATTTTATCTGTAAAATAGTTAAATAAAATATAATTATTTATAATTAATCCAAATAATAATTTAAAAATCATTTTAGACGTTTACAAATTATATGAAGGTATTTCAAATTCAACTAATATTATTATTATTTAAATTATTCTTAGTTAATTCGTAATAAATAGACCGTTCGTTCGTTTAATACGAAACGAATGCCTCTAGACTCAGAAAAATATTCCGCTTCCAATAAAAATGCTTTCAAAACCTATTATTTTGTATCAAAATATCATTTGTTTTACGAATCATTTTGAGTCGGTTATTGATCAATAAAATACTCTCTTTGACCTGATTTCAATTCTAAACATATCGAGACATATCTTTTGACGATTTAAATTATGTGCTACATAAATAATGTGCCTACGTGTTATATGAGTAATATGATTACATGCCTTATGTATACGTGTTGTGTGAATTACGAGTCAACGTGTCCTTCAGACATTATCTGATTAAAATATGACCTTTGTTGTTATTAATGGGTGGGTAGACAATAAGAATACTCGTAAAATAGATAGTTATATATTATCATATGGTTGAATGGTATGTTTTATGATAGATACATATAGTTTGAGGTCTTCAAAGCCAGACAGAGATTGTACAAGTAAAGCCTGGTTACGTGTAGTAGTGAAACAAGTAGATTCAAATTAGGGATAAGCCTGAAATGGTGAATGATAAGAAAGGTCAAGTACCCTGTCAAGCGAAATACAGATACATCAAGACTGAGTGATATGACCGATAGTTAAAGATCAGAGGATTATCAATTGAGGCAAGTATTCCTGAACTTTCTTTTAAAATACTGCAAATATTTCTTTGTTCCTATTCTAAGTTCAGTTAAATGTTTTACATTTCACTGTAATTACTCTTATTATGCATGCTCTTTTCATTATTGTTCCTATAATTCGATTGCTCTCTTGAGAAAATACCCATTCTTTCGGGTTATTTACGAACCCTGAATTGGGATGTTTTGAATTCAAAATGATTTGACATCAAAACACTCTACGGGCTGGATGTTTACTGTAAGGGCCAGTGATGAGTTGGACCCTTTGGGCCGGGGATGGGCCGGACCCTTGGGCGATAATGCCTAGGTACCTGAATGGATCTATAAGGTGGAGTATAGATCTACACTGTATCCTGACTGATCAGCAGGATATAGGTGCGAACTAGTGTCCAGTCTAATATGTTGTGGATCGCCATTAACGGCATTCTCTCTCGGAAGTTTATGATTCCAAAAACCGGACAAAACCCTGATTCATGAGATGAATCTGGGAATCGCTTGTCATTTATGGATTTATGATTAAAGGCTGGTAACAACCAATGTTTATTCACTCAACTCTCTCAAATAAATAGAACTGTTTAAAATTGTTTTAAGCTTTTGTACGGAGATTTTCCTTTGATATCAATATTTGAAACTCAAATTATATACTTGTTGCGAATTTTTGGCTCACTCTTACTTTGAAAATTCTTATTTCTTTCAGAAGCAGATAAGGATAGAAGTGAATAACTTTCATTAGACAGAAGAAGTTAGAGAAATCTCCGCTGCGAGAGGACGAAGATGTTAAAAAAATTTGACAAGGACGGTACCATAAAGGTATTTACACTCGTATTGTAGTTGTTGTGAATTGTAAAAAGTTAGATTCTTGTTTCATACCATAACCTGTAAACGATCCGGATTCAAGGGGTTAACTGAATATTCTTTTATTTTATGTAAAGATTATTTAGTGACACCAAATCTTGACTCCGGATTTGGGTTGTTACAAGTTGGCATCAGAGCTGCAGGTTATTGGTCACTGAAATAAGAATAGGTGAGAGTAAGATAGGAATGATAGGTCGTATAAGATAGGAAAGATTTAGGCAGGCTCATGTTAAGTTAAGTTGAGGACAAATTAGGAATAGTAGATCCGATATGGAACTGGTAAGATAGGATGTTGTCGAGAAAAGCGTAAGGCGAATATCGCAACGCTATAGGTATATTAAGTTCTCAGATCCTACAGTAATGAGGAATCGATAGATCGACGGAGATTGGGTATGTTACCCTATTTTTCATGTGTTTAAGGAAAAATGTAATTGAGTCTTGAGAGAACTTCGTGTAAGAGAGGCTAGGTGAGTTTTAGTATGATTTAACTTAGAATTAAGTAGTAGAACGAGCTCCACGCCGAAGGTAACTAGTTGATGGAAGCTAATGAAGAACCAACATTGCACGTTTTGAAGGCACCACCGTTGTGAGAAGATTTTTATCACTTATCGGGAGCTACGCAAGGAATGATATTTACCTTACTAGATATAGGTAAGACTAGTAAGAAGGTGCGACCCTATCCACAGACAGAACGTCGAATCGCATGTGTGGTTGTAAGCATAACGTCAAGAACGACAAGAATATAAAAGATAATGGCAGACGTCAGCATTGGGTTTGAGTTACGAATAAAATGGTATACAATGATAAATGAAGTTTCGACGACTAATAAATACGAACATAAGTCAAGGAGAAGTAGAGAGCATACCGAAGTGGAAAGACCCGTACATGGGCATTCCTTTAATTAGATAGTTCATTAATGGATCATAAGAATAGCAAGTGACTTATATAGTAATGACGACCAAACATTTGATTTTCAAAATTTTAAAATGAGATTTTTGAAAAAGATGATCTTAATCAACTTTCGAAAGATTTTTGCATGAAACGAGTTTCACAATTTGGTTGTCGAATTACTACTTAAGTTCTTGTTATTATAAACAGAAAATGACCTAAAAAGAAGAATGGATATGAACTCAGTGT
The DNA here is from genome assembly GCF_009905375.1 of Apium graveolens. NCBI lineage: Eukaryota > Viridiplantae > Streptophyta > Magnoliopsida > Apiales > Apiaceae > Apium > Apium graveolens. The sequence goes on from NC_133656.1 coordinate 88,034,604, forward strand.
TGTTAATTCGAAGGGCCAAGTAGACCCACCAACAGGGAGAAGGTTTAAAGTTTTCCGTGCAAAATGAAAGTAAACTTTGTTTAATAATATCAATAATTGAATCAACATGTTAAAATACTATTTACCCAATTTATGAAATCATTAAAAATTTAACAAGATTCATGATTTGAACGGACAGAGGATGATTGAATAAAATGGAAGAATCTTCCAGATGATTGGAGAAGAATAATATTCCTATGAACAAAGTTGAGACGTTGCGTGATCGATGGTTATTCTTCGCGACATAAAGCAAACCGGAAGCCATGACTATAAATTTTGTGAGAACGCCATTATGATCGAATCATAAAGATATTTAATATGGAGGCATTTCCAAACGGCATTTTAAAGTGATGATGTGACTTGAATTGTGAATCTCTCATTCGAATGATTCCTGAAGGCTTACGTAAGTGAAGCGTGGACGGTGACCAACAAGGTCATTCTTTCTGAAATACGATAGCATATCTTCTTCTTGATTTTTGAATACATATGAGCTTCTTCTATTGATAAATCATATGAGGTGAAAGGGAAAGGAAATTTATTGTATTCCTTCTGAATTATTTCTCTTCTCAAATTATTAATTCCTGATTGAGACAAACATTGTTGTGGTATGACGCTTTTTCGAAATGACGAAGAGTCGGGTGTGACGCCACCTAATCATATGATGTATGCCATATAGTGCAAAAGACTGGCCATCTTGAATACGAATATGGTTGTCTCATTCACATCTAAATCTTCACTCATTTTTTTCCTTCAATTTGTTGACTTACAAATTCTCCTAATTGCTTTGTTGCAATGTTGTTTTTTATCCAGTTTTCAATTAAAATCATATTTCCAAACTCTCCTTTTGCGAAGAATTGCAAGCCGAAAAATGGTAGACATCTGCGAGCAGGGAAGAACTGATTCACCGATATCGTAGTCATTACAAAGACATCAAGTCAAACGGGTGTTCTTTCCATGAGGACTTAGTAGTACGGTAGGTTGCGTTAACGCGATGCACTTCAAATCAAGAGATTTCGACGAGAAATGAATCGTTAATGAACTGTAAGATATAAAATAATTATAAAATAAGGAAATAAAGTTATGTGCGTCAGACAAAGCGAACGAGTGTCGAGACGACCATCGAAGATCAAGGGAATTATGCACAATAAGTCAGATAGGCAATTAATACGTGAAGCATTCCTTCATCGCTGAAAGATATTTGTCATGAAGATTCAACATAGAAGAAATCTTAACTGCAACCAAATTTCGAACGTGTTCTTCGAGAAATTGGGAGGCTCCCTAACTCGAGTAAATGAGTTATGGTGAATTTAATACCCATAACTGGACCAATGACGAAAGTTCGATACGGGAACATAAGTGGAGATGAAGCAATGGCGACTCGACTGTGAAACCTTTTAAGAAATAATGATCTGGCAATTGAGTTTTCCCCAGATTGCGACGATAATAATGGAAACCATGCATGGTTATTAAAAGATAAACAGATTCACTAATGAAATTGAGTGTGTATCGTTAAAGAAGGAGGATTGGTGTGGTTCGTTTAAGGATGCGACATAATTTTTAAAAGTAACTATACACAACTAGTAATGGCAAGAAATAGGTTAAAGAGAATCACAAAATTAAATTCTTGAAAACCAACATGATAATTCGAAGTTCAGTAATAATACTCTGTAATAATTTGAAAGGATTGAGGAAATATATGGTGATATTAATCATTGTTGATTTAAGACCTTAGTCCAATTCAAAAAAAAAGATATATGTTATGCCAGTTAATAATACATATGCTGATCAAAATGATATAATCTGAATTATGTTGAATTGATGAAATTGGTTGATGGAAGTGGATGGATATTATTGTGGACGATTTGGTTGATTGATGATGTTGGCTTGAGTCCGACTGGTAGTCGATGGTATAGGGGAGGTGCTGGCCAAATTTTCAGAAATTACCCTACTTTTAAGGATAAAGAAGTATATTTTAATTCTCATTGATACTCCAAATGACTGCGATCTCGGTTTTTGGAAAAGGTTGTCATGACCAAACCGACTTTATATAATTGGTCTTTGATTCCAGTTAGCTAGTCAGCACTCGGTTTAATTGATCAGTTAAAAGAGTTAATTGATTAACTTTACCAACTAATGGTTAGTTAAATAGAAGTCGATTCCAATTATATTAAGTCAAACTCTGACATGATTTTCAGATCAGAAATCAAAGCGATTAGCAATTTGGAGAAAGTGATGGCATTAGCAGAAATCGAAAGTTTAGTAGAATTAGCATGATGTTACTGTAGATGTATGTGAGGTTTCATCTAGATGAATGGGCCTTTGCGATAAACAAGAAGAGCATTTTCAAGAACTGAAGGTGTAAGACAAAACAAAGATATTTTATCATCTGTAATAACATTCCAGGAAGGACTTGAATATATACCCATGTGGAATGGCGATTGAATGGAAGTTGCTGTAAAATAGTGGAAAACTCGAAAATCCAAGTATCCGATGAAAGATAGAGACTGACAAAGTCCGCGGGTGAATTCAGGAAAAAGAGATGTTAATCAAGTGGGAAAAGCCAAATATCCGATCAGTGATGATTTATGCGACATTAAGAAAATAGCTACCGATGAATTTTGATAATTCTATTAGTGAGAATTTAAACATTATAAATAAATCCTTCATTCCAGTGTTAACTTTAAAAATGGCTTATCTAATATTGAACATATTAATATTATCAAGAAAAAGAATTTTCTTATGGTTAAAAGAGATAATGAATAATGAGAATGGAGAAATAAATAAGAAAAGAAGTGGAATCAAAAGAATGATAAAGAAATTTTATAAAAATAATCCAGGATATAAGCAAGTTATGAATATCAGATGTGCTAGAAATGATAGGAGAATGAAGTAAAATGCCAGCAATTGAAGATAGGAATTTTATTCGAAGGAGGCGTGTAAACAGGGAAGATTAAACGAAGGTATTAGTAGCGAACCGTTAGAGAAGAACGATATGATGAATCTCATATCGGAATTGTTTTGAGTTAAAGCGAAGTCCCGAAGATTCTAACGAATAATTTACCAAGGTTACTCCGGGGAATGAGGTAATAATTTCTCATCGGTTACTCCACAGAGTCAAGCTGGTGTTACGACCGGCATTTTGTGTAATATTATTTGTGAACTTTGTATTATATTAGAGCCGATTATAAATATACTTAGTGATTGTACATTTGTGTGAATGGAATTTGCTGCGTTATAAGTTGCTTTATGTAGATTATAAATTTTTCATAGCAAGAGTTTTATTATTTGCCTTTATTTTTGATTTATAGGGAATATTCTATACTTTGGAAAATTTTCTTTTAAAAATTATTTCATTCATAAATTTCAAAAGTGATTTCATAAAATTTTTAAAAATCCAAGTTATTTTATGGTACAACTTTTATAATTTTCGAAATATTAATTTTATTTATAAAATTATTCTTTGCAACTAATTGTTTATTTAATTTGCATTTTACTCTTTTGCCCATGCATGCAAATCACTTCTAATTCAACTCAAGGGCACTAGAGTCAATAACCACCCCACTAACTACTCCAACCAAGGCCACTTTACTAGAATGCCCTAGAATGCAAATTTGTTTTCAAGAAGAGAAGGGAGGAAAGGGTAAAAGCACACTCCACTCACCAATTTGCATAAGTATAATGATTTAACCTCAATCAAACTCACACTCAACCACATTCAATTTACTCCAACTCATCTCTCTTTTTCTCTCTTCTTCCCCCTCCCTCTCATTGCTCTCGGCCGAAACCCCCATTCCCCACTCCCTTTCATTTTTCCATCCCATTTCTCATCTTCCTTAGTGTAATTCCCCTACCTACATTTATTTTATATACTTCGAAAGAGTTTTGTGATTGGGAGATGAGGTTTCATGGTTGCATGTGTAGCTTTTATGTGATCTCCAAAGAGAAACTCTTGATTCTTGTGAATTTAAGAGCTCTCTATGAGATACATTTCATATATGTTTTAACCAAGTGTTTTATGGAGAAACCATATCTTAAAAACCTTTGCATGCTACTGAAATTTCACTATATAATCATGTTTAGCCATGCATGCTAGTTTTAAGATGTTAATATGATGATCAACCATGTTGTGTATGCTACTCTTCTCAAAATCATGTTTTCATGTTTAAAAGTCAATAAATTTGAATTATTTGTGCTTGAAATAGATTGTTTAATAATAGTTAAGAGAAGATACATTTCATGATTATTAAGGTTGGGTAATAGGCTTATGTCGAATTTATAAGAATTTAAACTCCATGTTTAGTCAAACCCCTGTTAAGTGTTTTTATTTCCACTCCTGTTGAGGCACTATTTTAGGATGTTGATGCACTAGGTTTTCTTTGGTAAAGGTTGGATGCTAGGTTAATAAGTGGGAGTTAAGGTGGAAAAGGTTTGGTTAGTGTTTGCATTTTTCCAGAATGTTGCACTAGTTTGTGGGGAAGTTTTGATTGGGCATTTCTTGTGCACTTTGAGGTCCAAGCCACCAGAAGCTAGCACTAGGAGTATACAATAGGTTTTAGGTATTTTTTGGAGGTTTGTAAGATGTTTGGTTAGGTGCACGAGTGGAATCACAAAATCTGTCCAGCAGGGGACAGTTTTGTTGCAACTTAGAAATGGGAAGTTTTGACCATGTCATGGGTAGGCCCTCATTAGGCCCTATTGGGCCTTAGTTATAGGAGTGTCAGGGGAGTTTTTCCATCCATAGTTTATAGGATTTGAGTTAGAATAATGTGTCACAAGTTAGTTCAAGTCAGGATCTTTTCTACCCAGAAAAACAGGGAACCATGGACTTTAAGCTTAGGCCTAGGGAGGCCCAAGCTAGGCCCTTGAGCCACATCAAGTTTGGGAGTTGACTTATGATCATAAGAGTATATTGTAGAAGTTTTGAAGGTAAAATTGAAGTGTAAGAGTGTCAAATACACCCATGAAACCATAAATGTCATTCTGAAATTTACCATAATAAGCACCTTCACTTACCACATAGTTTTAGAGCACTTATGAGTGAGGTCTAGGTTGACCACCATAGTTGAAAGATAGCATAAAGTCATTAGAGTAAAAGGCCCAAGTCAGGGTCAATAGGATTTGGATGGTTTAGTAAAGGCACATCGAGTTAGGAGGCCAAAATTTGGAGATTTTGTCTAGTTTAGTGATCCAGTGACTTAAGTTGTGAAGCGAGATCATCCAAGACTAGTGTTGCAATATGGCGTGTGTGATATTATTTGGTACTTAAATATGGTATGTGAGTATATGTGGCTATGTGTACTATTATGTTTATAAGGTGATTATAAATTGCGTGCATACAAGCCTAAGTGCCATTTGGGTTTATTTCGGGTTGTAAATAGGTTGAGTTGGTGAGAATATATTATAATGATGTTATTATAAATTGTGTAGGATCTCGAGACGAGGGTAAAATTGCCATAAAGGTCAAGTAAAGCTTCCAGTTGCTCCTACTTGCCAGTCCAGTCCAGTCCAGCCTTCTCAAGGCAAGTGATTCAACCTGTTTCTTTAGTTTACACTGCGAATGTGTGATAACTAGTTCCTATATATATGATGCGAGTATCCTGATTTATCTTGTCATACCTGAACCAAGTGATTCTCAAATCTATCTTCGTATTATATAGAAATGCCATGAACCCTCAAGTATTGATTGCAAGTAGATCAAAAGTTATACCATGCTAGTATACCAAAGTAATTGTGATGCCATGATAAAATAGAGAATTGTTATAATTCTTTATTGATCCTTCTGATTAACATGCTATTGATTCATGAGAAATCTTGATATTGCACCCTGATGCTTTGATTCAAATCTTGTAAGAACCTCGATATAAACTTTATCTTGATACCTAAAAGCCAGTCACTCCTTAAAGTCATTCATGATTGTTTGATAACCCTATACTTACCCTAACACATGATACCCTGTTATACTTCGAATTAATGCTCACCTTCTTTGTATTTTAATACCTATACCTTATCTGGAACCATTACCTTTAGCCTAATAAGGCTTTGTTCTTTCATATTATTCGATAGCCTTACTAATTCTCCTTGTCAAAGTCCTTGTAAATAGAAACCTTTCAATTACCCTGATAAAGTAAAGTTTAGTGGATCATGGCCCTGAGATTTAGTGATCATATTTCCAGTGTTTCAAAGTTGATCTATAATCCCTTGATAAAGATGTTTAGTGTTTAAGAAATTTATTATCAATCGGCATCAGTTTTTGAAATGATTAAAAATTTGAATTTTCAGTCCCAAAGGGGGATAAATGTTTTCTTTAAATGGTGTATCTGGACTAAGTCGCAAGTCCTTTCCACACTTAAATTGTAGGCTTAAAAGTTGCCTAGGGATCCCATTAACGTTTTAGAACCCAGCGAGGTTCGGGATTACTTCGCGGCTGATCACCGGCTGTAATCCGTTGCGTCATAAAATGGTTTTTGATTAAGAAATGGTTTTGGAAATGTTTTGATACAAACAAATGATGCCATCACCCAAAAGTTCATCTCTTATTATTATTAGCTCTTTCTTCACATTGTTATTCTTTTAAAATATATCTCGATTTATGTTTTGTACCGTATTATTTAGCACTTGTTGAACATTTGGCTCTCTACTTGCTTTCACCCTGATATTACAGCTAGCAGATATGGTTAGATTCAAGCAGACAACGCGTAAGACTTGTGATGACGATTCGTATGTTCGAGCTCAGGTAGTTAGTGATTTTGTGTGTGAGGACTCGATATTGGAATCAGGTTGTAATAGTTAATATTGGTGGGCCGTTCCAAACCCAAAACTGTAAGATCTTGGATTCGGTTGTATTTACTTTCTTTTATCTATTGTAATAGTTTTATATTATGTATTGTTAAGTTGGGGGTGTGACAGGTTTTGGTATAAGAGCTACGGTTTAGAGTCCCTGGACAGCCCAAATAGGTTATAGGATATATGTATAAGTTATAGATATTATGCGAGAGAGTAGGTTAAGTAAATTTATTAATAATACTCCTCTTATATATCTATGTATGGTTTGTCATCAAAGGGGGCACTCCTCGTCATCCTCTGGGTCGGATGACACTATTGCTTTCTCCGTGTCCTCGTCATCCTCTGGGTCGGATGACACTATTGCTTTCTCCGTATATGCTGAGTTGAGGCGCGAGTTTGACATGCTTCAGGGCAAGTACGACCGACTGATAGACCGATTGAAGAACGTGTATCCGGACAGCCGAAACTATGAAGGAAGCCTAAGAAGCAGATGACTGCGAGACTTGAGACTTTGGTTCAGTACGTCAACACTAAGCTTGAGGAGATGCCATTGCACCGAGAACGTACCAGCCAGTATATCATCCAGATGGTGGCAGATGAGCTCCAGTGTATTGTGAAGACGCTTCGAGAGGAGAAGACTACCAAACCCCATTCTGATGAAGTGGAGCCATAGTTCTTTCCATTATCTACCTTCATGATGTTGTATTATCGGACTATGTAGAAATCCCTGTTGTTCCTTTAAATAAGCATGTTATTCCTAAATTCAGACCTTATTCTAATCATGATGTATTGTGACCTTAAAATTCAATGCACTATCGTTCCGTTTGCTTTCAATTGTTTATTTTACGCATTTATATGCATCACCCTATTTGTTTAATTTGAAACTTGACCTCATATGTGAATAAGAATGCCATGCGACACCCTCGAATTATTTCATTACTCATACCTGTTTTGACGTAACTCTTATTTCAGGATCATGCCACCCAAAAAGAACCCAACAACCACATCTACCACAGATCCAGATATTCTTCGATTACTGGAAACCTTATAACAGCAAACAAATGCTATAGGTCAACAACTAACTCTTCAACAACAATTTGAAAACCAAGATAACCGTGAACCACACCAACCACCTGATCCACCAGTACCACCTCGACAAGTTGTTACTTTCAAGGCTTTTCAGAATGTGAATCCACCTGCATTTTATGATACTACTGATCCAATAATAGCAAACACATGGATTAAGGAAATGGAAAGAGCTTTTGAATTGGTACAGTTAGGGTACAATCAGAAGACACCATATGCTACTTACTTACTGAAGGGCGAAGTCATCTATTGGTGGGATTCAGTAAAAGCTATGGAAGCAAATCAGCAAGTTTCTTGAGAAAGATTTAAGAAGTTATTTCTGAAAAAGTATTACCCTAAGTACATGCAGAATCAGATGGAGCTTAAATTTCTTTAATTGAAGCAAGGGAGTATGTCTGTACTGGAGTATGAGAAGAAGTTCACAGAGTTGTCAAGGTTTGTGACAAAGTATACTAGCAGTGAGGAGGAAAAAGCAAAGAGATTTCAACAAGGATTAGAGTCTTGGATCAGAGATAGAGTGGCTATGTTTGAGCTTGATACTTATGTAGGCATAGTGCAGAAGGCTGCTCTGATTGAGAGTACTGGGACGCAGTCAAGGAAGGAAAGGGATAACAAGAAGTGAAAGGTTCCATTCTCTGGAGAAAAGTCTGAAGCCGGAAACTCACAAGACAGGAATATAAAGAGGATTGGATTCCATAAAGGCGGAAATTTTGAAAAGAAGGGAAATTTGAGCAAAAGGAAAGAATCAAAGGGGAGCAACCAGGCAAGCCAAGGAGAAGTTGGACAAAACAGATTTCAGAGACCATAATGCAAGCATTGTAAAAGAAGGCACCCCAGAGTGTGTAATAAGCTGAGCATGACATGCTATAGGTGCAACCAGAAGGGACATTTGGCAAACGAATGTAAGATGCCGAAGCTGAGAGTTACATGCTACAAGTGTGGAAAGACTAGACACATAGCTAGGGAGTGCAAGTCAACCGGACCAGTCAAAGCTCTGATGAACGTGGCAAGTACCAGTGCAACCGTGCCAGCTGAGGTATTGGCCTTACCTCCACCACCTGCAACAACTCCACAAGCAACAACAAGGACACTTGATTTAAAAATGAAGGACGCTGTTCCGAATTCTGAGGTGATAGCAGGTACACTTTTACTAAATAATGTCGAAGCTAAAGTATTGATTGATTCGGGAGCGACGAGATCTTTCATATCAGAAACTTTTGTTGATAAACTTCAATATGATAAAATGGTTATGAACGAGGTAGTAAATGTGGTAATTGCGAACCAAGAGAAGATTCTTGTGAGTCAACTCTGTCCAAAGTGTGAGATTTATATTTCGGGGTATAAATTTTCAGCCGACTTGATACCCTTCAAGTTGGGAGAGTTTGATATAATTTTAGGCATGGATTGGTTAGGGAAGAATAATTCCTAGATTAATTGTAAGTCCAAGAAGGTGTATTTAAAGACGGAGAGTGGAGAGAAAGTAGTATTTAAGGGACATAGGCAAGAGCAACCGGTTCTTACAATCGTTCAGACTAAGAAGTTACTTAGGAAAGGTTGCGAGTCGTTCCTTGCTTATTTAGTGGATTCTGAAAAGGTCAACCCCAACATAGAAGATATTCCCGTAGTTAATGAATTCCTAGATGTGTTTCCAGACGAACTACCAGGCTTACCACCAGATCGATAATCGAGTTCGAGATCAACCTTGCTCCGGGAACAGAACCAGTGTCGAAGGCCCCATATAGGATGGCACCAGCAGAAATGAAAGAGTTGGTGAGTCAGCTACAAGAATTGTTGGACAAGGGAGTGCTACGGCCAAGTACGTCACCATGGGGAGCACCTGTTCTGTTCGTAAAGAAGAAAGATGGAAGTATGCGGTTATGTATAGATTATTGGGAGTTGAATAAGGTGACGATTAAGTACCGTTACCCGCTATCAAGAATAGATGACCTATTTGATCAGCTGAAAGGAGCATGCTTTTCAAAGATTGACTTGAGATCGGGATACCATCAATTAAAGATCAAAGAAGAATATATTCCAAAGACAGCATTCAGGACCATATACGGACATTATGAATTCTTAGTAATGCCTTTCGGATTGACTAACGCCCCGGCAGTATTCATGGATCTGATGAATCGGGTATTTAAAAAGTATTTGGATACGTTCGTAGTGGTGTTCATGATGATATCCTTATTTATTCAAAGTCGAAAGAAGAACACAAGTAGCATCTATTGATAGCATTGGAGATACTCGACAAGAGAAGTTGTATGCCAAGTTTTCTAAATGTGAGTTTTGGTTAAAGGAAGTTCAATTTTTGGGACACGTCATTGGAGATGAAGGAGTTAAAGTAGATCCGACAAAGATTGAGGCGATTATGAGTTGGGAGAGGCCAAAGATACCTACGGAAGTGCGAATTTTTCTAGGATTGGCAGGATATTATAAAAGATTTGTCAAAGATTTCTCGAAAATCGCCACGCCATTGACTAAGTTAACTAGGAAGAATCAGAAGTTCGAATGGAATGCAGAATGTGAGGATAGCTTTCAAGAGTTGAAGCAGAGGTTGGTGACAGCTCCGGTGTTAGTACTACCAGACGATCAAGGAGACTTTGTGATTTTCAGTGATGCTTCACATAAAGGATTGGGCTGTGTGCTGATGCAACACAATAAGGTGATCACGTATACGTCAAGACAGTTAAAACCGCATGAATTGAAGTACCCTACGCATGACTTGGAACTAGCCGCTATAGTATTCACACTTAAGATTTGGAGACATTACCTCTACGGAGAAAAGTGTGAGATCTACACGAATCATAAGAGTTTAAAGTATATTTTCACTCAGAAGGAGCTCAATATGAGGCAAATGAGATGGTTGGAACTAATTAAGGACTATGATTGTTCGATAAATTATCATCCTAGAAAGGCGAACGTGGTAGCTGATGCTTTGAGTAGGAAGGAAAGATTGAATATGATAGCAACACCAAAGGAATTATCTGAAGAGATTAAGAGGTTTGAATTGGAACTTTGTGATTGTGGAATAGTTGAAGAGGTTTGTCGTACAATGACTTTTCAGCCAACGTTATTGGAAAAGATAAGGAAATGTTAGGAAGAAGTGATGAAAAAAGAGAAAAATCAGCTAACTGGAGAAGAGATTGGTACTCGAAAGGATGAGCAAGGTATTCTAAGGTTTTCCTCAAGAATTTGGATTCCTCATGTACCTGAATTGAAGAATGAGATTTTGCAAGAAGCCCGAAATTCAAGATTTTCAATCCATACGGGAAGCACCAAGATGTATCGAGACTTGAAGCAGAACTTTTGGTGGCCAAATATGAAGCGAGAAGTGGCAGAATGGGTTACGAAGTGTTATACTTGTCAGAAAGTGAAGGCAGAACATCAACGACCAAGCAGATTAATTCATCCCCTAAAGATTCCAGAATGGAAATGGGAAAATATTGCTATGGACTTTATAGTGGGACTACCGCGAACGAAATCCGGACATGACGCTATATGAGTTATAGTTGATCGCCTTACGAAGTCGGCGCATTTTCTTCCAATTAATGAGAAGTCGTCATTGGACAGATTGGTTCATCTATATGTGCGTGAAATCGTACTAAGACATGGAGTACCCGTATCGATAGTTTCAGACAGAGATCCCCGATTTAACTCGAGATTCTGGAAGCAATTTCAAGAGAGTCTTGGCACGAAGTTGAACATAAGTACAGCGTATCACCCGCAGACTGATGGTCAGAGCGAAAGGATAATTCAAATAATTGAAGACATGTTGCGCAGTTGTGCAATCGATTTTGCAGGAAGTTGGGACGACCATTTGCCATTAGTAGAATTCTCCTATAACAACAGCTATCACTCCAGTATTGGCATGCCACCATACGAAGCTTTATACGGACGGAAATGTAGATCACCGACAAGTTGGGATGAAGTAGCAGAAGGAAATATTCTACGCTCAGAATTGGTACAACAGTTTTATGAGACAGTCAATTTAAATCAGAAAAGGTTACTTGCTGCTCAAGATAGACAGAGAAAGTATGCGGATCCAGCACGTAAGGATGTTAGATTCCAAGTAGGCGAAGCCGTTTTGCTGAAGGTGTCACCAAGGAAAGGGTTATCTAGATTTGGCAAGAAAGGGAAGCTAGCACCTAGATATATAGGTCCTTTTGAAATTTTGAGTCAAGTGGGGAAGGTGGCTTACGAGTTAGCCTTACCACCTCAGTATCAGCATGTGCATAATGTGTTCCATGTGTCATTACTTAAGAAGTACAATTCTGATGCCAACCATGTGATAGAATATGAACCTGTAGAAATTCAGGCGGACCTGTCATTTGTGGAGCAACCTGTCAAATTACTCTACTGGCAAGTAAAGAGTCTTAGGAATAAGTCGGTAAAGTTAGTAAAAGTACTTTCGAGGAACCCCAAGGTCGAAGAATCAACCTGGGAGTTAGAGTCTGAGATGCGTTCCCGGTATCCTCATCTGTTCTCTTAGATTCTGGGGACAAAATCCTTTAAGGGGGAGAGGATGTTACGACAGGCATTTTGTGTAATATTATTTGTGAACTTTGTATAATATTAGAGCCGATTATAAATATACTTAGTGATTGTATGTTTGTGTGAATGGAATTTGCTGCGTTATAAGTTGCTTTATGTAGATTATAAATTTTTCAAAGCAAGAGTTTTATTATTTTCCTTTATTTTTGATTTATAAGGAATATTCTATACTTTGGAAAATTTTATTTTAAAAATTATTTCATTCATAAATTTCAAAAGTGATCTAATAAAATTTTTAAAAATCCAAGTTATTTTATGGTACAACTTTTATAATTTTCGAAAAATTAATTTTATTTATAAAAATTATTCTTTGCAACTAATTGTTTATTTAATTTGCATTTTACTCTTTTGCCCTTGCATGCAAATCACTTCTAATTCAACTCAAGGGCACTAGAGTCAATAACCACCCCACTAACCACTCCTACCAAGGCCACTTCACTAGAATGCCCTTGCATGCAAATTTGTTTTCAAGAAGAGAAGGGAGGAGAGGGTAAAAGAACACTCCACTCACCAATTTACATAAGTATAATGATTTAACCTCAATCAAACTCACACTCAACCACATTCACTTCACTCCAACTCATCTCTCTTTTTCTCTCTTCTTCCCCATCCCTCTCATTGCTCTCGGCCGAAACCGCCATTCCCCACTCTCTTTCATTTTTCCATCCCATTTATCATCTTCCCTAGTGTAATTCCCCTACCTACATTTATTTTATATACTTCCCAAAAGTTTTGTGATTGGGAGATGAGGTTTCATGGTTGCATGTGTAGCTTTTATGTGATCTCCAAAGAGAAACTCTTGATTCTTGTGAATTTAAGAGCTCTCTATGAGATACATTTCATATATGTTTTAACCAAGTGGTTTATGGAGAAACCATGTCCTCAAAACCTTTGCATGCTACCGAAATTTCATTACATAATCATGTTTAGCCATGCATGCTAGTTTTAAGATGTTAATATGATGATCAACCATGTTGTGTATGCTACTCTTCTCGAAATCATGTTTTCATGTTTAAAAGTCTATAAATTTGAATTATTTGTGCTTGAAATAGATTGTTTCCATGATATATTGCTTAATAATAGTTAAGAGAAGATATATTTCATGATTATTAAGGTTGGGTAATAGGTTCAAGTCGAATTTACAAGAATCTAAACTCCATGTTCAGTCGAAACCTTGTTAAGTGTTTTCCATGAGTTGCATGTTGTATTTTTATTTGCATGTCGGTGTTCTAGGGAATGGATGATCTCCACTCCTGTTGAGGCACTATTTTAGGATGTTGATGCACTAGGTTTGCTTTAGTAAAGGTTGGATGCTTGGTTAATAAGTGGGAGTTAAGGTGGAAAGGGTTTGGTTAGTGTTTGCATTTTTCCAGAATGTTGTACTAGTTTGTGGGGAAGTTTTGATTGGGCATTTGTTGTGCACTTTGAGACCCAAGCCACCAGAAGCTAGCACTAGGAGTATAAAATAGGTTTTAGGTATTTGTTGGAGGTTTGTAAGACGTTTGGTTAGGTACACGAGTGGAATCAAAAAATTTGTCTAGCAGGGGACAGTTTTGTTGTAACTTAGAAATGGGAAGTTTTGACCATGTCATGGATAGGCCCTCATTAGGACCTATTGGTCCTTAGTTAGAGGGAGTATCAGAGGAGTTTTTCCAGCCATATTTCATAGGATTTGAGTTATAATAATGTGTCACAAGTTAGTTCAAGTCAGGACCTTTTCTGCCCAGAAAAACAGGGGAACCATGGACTTTAAGCTTAGGCCTAGGGAGGACCAAGCTAGGCCCTTGAGCCACATCAAGTTTGGGAGTTGACTTATGATCAGAAGAGTCTAGTGTAGAAGTTTTGAAGGTAAACTTGAAGTGTAAGAGTGTCAAATGCACCCAAGAAACCATAGATGTCATTCTGAAATTTACCATAATAAGCACCTTCACTTACCACATAGTTCTAGAGCACTTATGAGTGAGGCCTAGGTTGACCACCATAGTTGAAAGATAGCATAAAGTCATTAGAGTAAAAGGCCCAAGTCAGGGTCAATAGGATTTGGATGGTTTAGTAAAGGCACATCGAGTTAGGAGGCCAAAATTTGGAGATTTTGTCTAGTTTAGCGATCAAGTGACTTATGTTGTGAAGCGAGATCATCCAAGCCTAGTGTTGCAATATGGCGAGTGTGATATTATTTGGTACTTAAATATGGTATGTGAGTATATGTGGCTATGTGTACTATTATGTTTATAAGGTGATTATAAATTGCGTGCATACAGGCCTAAGTGCCATTTGTGTTTAATTTCGGGTTGTAAATAGGTTGAGTTGGTGAGAATATATTATAATGAGGTTATTATTAATTGTGTAGGATCTCGAGACGAGGGTAAACTTGCCATAAAGGTCGAGTAAAGCTTCCATTTGCTCCTACTTGCCAATCGAGTCCAGTCCAGCCTTCTCAAGGCATGTGATTCAACCTGTTTTTTTAGTTTACACTGCGAATGTGTGATAACTAGTTCCTATATATGATGCGAGTATCCTGATTTATCTTGTCATACCTGAACCAACTGATTCTCAAATCTATCTTTGTATTATATAGAAATGCCATGAACCCTCAAGTATTTATTGCAAGTAGATCAAAAGTCATACCATGCTAGTATACCAAAGTAATTCTGATGCCATGATAAAATAGAAATTTTTTATAATTCTTTATTGATCCTTTTGATTAATATGCTATTGATTCCAGAGAAATCTTGATATTGCACCCTGATGCTTTGATTTAACTCTTGTAAGAACCTCGATAGAAACTTTATCTTGATACCTAAAAGCCAGTCACTCCTTAAAGTCGTTCATGATTGTTTGATAACCCTATACTTACCCTAACGCATGATACCATGTTATACTTCGAATTAATGCTAACCTTCTTTGTATTTTAATACCTATACCTTATCTGGAACCATTACCTTAAGCCTAATAAGGCTTTATTCTTTCATATTATTCGATAGCCTTCTTAAATCTCCTTGTCAAAGTCCTTGTAAATAGAAACCTTTCAATTACCCTGATAAAGTAAAGTTTAGTGGATCATGGCCCTGAGATTTAGTGTTCATATTTCCAGTGTTTCAAAGTTGATCTATAATCCCTTGATAAAGATGTTTACTGTTTAAGAAATTTATTATCAATCGGCATCAGTTTTTGAAATGATTAAAAATTTGGATTTTCAGTCCCAAAGGGGGATAAATGTTTTCTTTAAATGGTGGATCTGGACTGAGACGCAAGTCCTTTCCACACTTAAATTGTAGGCTTAAAAGTTGCCTAAGGATCCCATTAACGTTTTAGAACCCAGCGAGGTTCGGGATTACTTCGCGGCTGATCACCGGCTGTAATCCGTAGCATCATAAAATGGTTTTTGATTAAGAAATGGTTTTGGAAATGTTTTGATACAAACAAATGATGCCATCACCCAAAAGTTCATCTCTTATTATTATTAGCTATATCTTCACATTGTTATTCTTTTAAATATATCTCGATTTATGTTTTGTACCGTATTGTTTAGCACTTGTTGAGCATTTTGCTCACTACTTGCTTTCACCCTAATATTACAGCTAGCAGATATGGTTATATTCAAGCAGACAGCGCGTAAGACTTGTGATGCCGATTCATATGTTCGAGCTCAGGTAGTTAGTGATTTTGTGTGTGAGGACTCAATATTGGAATCAGGTTGTAATAGTTAATAGTGTTGGGTTGTTCTAAACCCTAAACTGTTAGATCTTGGATTCAGTTGTATTTACTTTCTTTTATCTATTGTAATAGTTTTATATTATGTATTGTTAAGTTTGGGGTGTGACAGCTGGTGTCAAAAGCCCTGTATCGTATGGCCCAGTAAGGATGAAGTAATGAGTTGAGGAAACTTTAGGAGTGTGGAATGAAAGAATAATGAGATAAAAAGTGCTTCATGCTATGCACAAATATGGTCATAGAAAAGAAGAATGGGGATATGAAGTTATGCATTGATTACCAGACGTCATAAGCCTGAGGTCACACTAAAGACCATGTTTAGAGTAAGGTATGGGTATCATGAGTTCTAATAATATTATGTACCCGTCATTCC
The DNA here is from genome assembly GCF_009905375.1 of Apium graveolens. Classification (NCBI taxonomy): domain Eukaryota; kingdom Viridiplantae; phylum Streptophyta; class Magnoliopsida; order Apiales; family Apiaceae; genus Apium; species Apium graveolens. The sequence continues at coordinate 88,051,153 of NC_133656.1, forward strand.
TGAGGATTAAATGAACATAGTGTACAAGAAGTATTTGGATAGTGTAATTGTATTTATTGATAACATCCTCGCCCATTTAAGGGCTAAGGAAGACCAAGTTGAACACCTGAAGATATGCCTGCGAAGAGTTGAAAAAATAGCAACTGCATACTCAGCTTCAAAGGTATGAATTCTGGTTATAATTGATCATAAGCTACGGTTGTTTGGTTAACTACCAAACAGGAAAGGTCCATTTAAGGACATATGTTTTGAGTAGAAAAGAAAGAGTGAATATTATTAGGATTATCGGGGAATGAGTAAAAGAATTTGAAAAGTTTGAAATTGAAGATCAGGTTTTAACTCAGTTTCTGGTTGATACTTACTTTGTTGTTAGATACCAAGGGTGGTATTAATATAGATGAGTGATGTTGACTTCAGTATGGAATGTTGTGAGCATCAAAGTTCATATTAATATCTAAATTGATGTGACAACAAAATGAGTATTAGTATCAAGAGACCGGGTTTTGAATAAAGTTATGATTCATTCCGTTCCAAATTAATATATTTCCTTTAATATAGTAAGAGATTCTCGCTCGATGAATATATTTGATAGTGATTGAAAAGAAGTTGAAGTATACTACAAAGTGGTGAGTTAAATGTAATTGCCGAGATTTTCCTTTAATTTTAATTTTTGAAATAGATTTAGAACGTCTCGAAACATCAGACATCATGAGCTCAGTATATCGAATATGATTAGAAAATGATCATAGGCCAGACTAACCGAACAGAAGGAGACATGAAAAGTAAAGTATAACAGTCAGTAAAAATTGAAAGTTCGTGAACACAAACTATTAAAATTGGAAAGAAAAGAAGGTTAGTGTAAATTAAGTTAGCACTTTAAAACAATGAGATAGATAGAACGATTGTGAATGAGTTGGTCTTGTTGTCACAGATATAACGAGTTCATAAGACGTTCATGTGTGTATGACCAGGAAGAGTAATTTAGCTCCATATATATATAATGGAGGTTTGAGTCAAATTGCATGGACAACTGATAGATTGATATCGATAGAAAATCGCTAAGTAGTAGTTAAAATGATAAGTTCTGAGAAATTTTAAGTAAGATACTCGAAAAATATCATGGTATGTTCCTTAGCATGATTCTGAGGACATAATCCTTTGAAGGGGGGAAGGATGTAATGTCCGGGAAATATTATGTAATTATTTTTATCAATAAATAATTATTATGTGATTTTTATGTGAATTTTGGTGAATTATTTGATGACTGATATTAATATTTGGATGTTTATTTCTGAAAAAAATTAGATATTTTAATCTTTAATTATCCAGAATAAAATATAGATAGCTTTGGTATTTTTCTGGTAATTTTTAGAGTGTTATGTGATTTTATAAGAATTTATAGAATCAATAATGATTATTTTTACGTGATTATAAAATTACTTTAGAATTAGATGATCGTCCCACTTCAACCGTTTTTGCATTTTTACAACCCGAAACTCTTCCGAAAACTCCTTCCTAACCTAATCTGATAATTCCGAACACTTTTCGTGTTTTGACTTTTTCAATCCGGAGTACGGTTTGACTCGTATGCGTCCCTGCGCAGAAATTTTTGATATAATAATCATTTTTATAGAACAATAAAATCCGTAGTATTAAAGGACGGGATATTATTACATTATTTTCATATAAAGTATATTATAAGATGCTCGGTTTTACTAATTATCCAAAACAGGTATCGAATTGGATCGCTTTTGCAGTTACTTAGCGGCTAAGTAACCAATTTATCGATCCAATACGATCTAACTGGTATTATTTTTATATAACTATAAATATCATTTATCAATTATTTAATTAATATTTAATATACAAAAATCAGAAAAATATTTTAAAAATCAGAAAATTCTCTGAAAAAATGTTCTTGATGTTCTTGAGAATCAAACTCGAATTTGAAGGTAATGCCGACCTCAGATTTTGATGTTCTAGTAACCAAAACGAAGCCCTCGATCTGTTAGTTCATAATCCATCATCAGAATCATCAAACGATAGGTAATTTTCCAATTCGTAATTTTAGGGTTTATGCTCGATTTGGGGATTTCTTGTTCTTGAATTGTTTGATGATTTTGATGCTTAAATAAGCTTTATTACTGAATTTGCAATCGATTGGTGTATAAACTTGATGATTAAAACCCCTAGAATAGTATAGTCGTTCATGAGTTCTTTTAAAATTTTGATTTGATCTTCTGTTCTTATTGTTGATTAGTGGTTAATACGAATATAGGGGTTTGATTGTATGTTAGATAAGCTTTATTTTGGTATATAATATGCTCAATTTGGTTGAGAAATGATGTTAATCGATTCTTGGCCGGATTATACACCGGATTTATTCGGGAATTGGCCAGAGAAAATGAACTATTGTTCGTTTGTAATCGTGGTCAATTGTACTGAGTTTCTGGGTGCATACTTAACGTTTTTGGACTGAAAAACAAAGCAAACAGGTTCGTTTTGACCCCGAACGGAGTCTCGCCGGATTCTGGCTTGTGTTCATCGGAGAAGATGACTTGGTCGTCATTTATTGTTATGGTTGCCATTTCTTAATTTCCGGGATCACCGGGATTAGATGGACATCGAAAAGGAATCGAAACCAAGACTGTTTTGGGCCTGCGTGGCTTCGCCGGATTCTGTGAAATCCGATGATGTTCTTGATTTTCCGGCAAAGGTTCTGTTAAAAGGAGTTTTGATCCTGCTTTGCACAAAACAAAAACCTGGAAACTGTTTTTGTTGAATTATTTTTAAAATAATTCAAAAATCCTATTTTAATTCTAAAAATTTGATTTTTAATTCAAAATTGATTTAGGTAATTATTTTAAAATAATTAGCTAAATTATTTTAATTTCAGAAAATTATTTTCATTATTATTTTCAAATATCTAAACTCGATTTAATCATTTATAATTTATTTTAGTTAATTATTTTATTGATTTAAATAATTGATTAATTCATTTAACCAATTAATTTTATCTGTAAAATAGTTAAGTAAAATGTAATTATTTATAATTAAGCCAAATAATGATTTAAAAATCATTTTGGACGTTTACATATTATATGAAGGTATTTAAAATTTAACTAATATTATTATTAATTAAATTATTCTTAGTTAATTCGTAATAAATAGACCGTTTGTCCGTTTTATACGAAACGAATGCCTCTAGACTCAGAAAAATATTCCGCTTCCAATAAAAATACTTTCAACACCTATTATTTTGTATCAAAAGTTCATTTGTTTTACTGATCATTTTGAGTCGGTTATTGATCAATAAAATACTCTCTTTGACCCGATTTCAATTCTAAACATATCGAGACCTATCTTTTGACGATTTAAATTATGTGCTACATGAATAATGTGCCTACGTGTTATATGAGTAATATGATTACATGCCTTATGTATATGTGTTATGTGAATTACGAGTCAACGTGTCCTTCAGACATTATCTGATTAAAATATGACCCTTGTTGTTATTAACGGGTGGGTAGACAATAAGAATACTCGTAAAATAGATAGTTATATATTATCAGATGGTTGAATGGTATCTTTTATGATAGATACACATAGTTCGAGGTATTCAAATCCAGACATAGATTGTACAAGTAAAGCCTGGTTACGTGTAGTAGTGAAATGAGTAGATTCAAATTAGAGATAAGCCTGAAATGGTGAATGATAAGAAAGGTCAAGTACCCTGTCAAGGGAAATACAGATACATCAAGACTGAGTGATATGACCAATAGTTAAAGATCAGAGGATTATCAATTGAGGCAAATATTCCCGAACTTTCTTTTAAAATACTGCAAATATTTCTTCGTTCCTATTCTAAGTTCAGAATAGTTAAATGTTTTACATTTCGCTGTAATTACTCTTATTATGCATGCTCTTTGTAACACCCCCAGATCCGGGGTCGGGGATCCGGGTCGTCACGGTCTTTCTTTCCACAATATCACTTCACTTAATTAATAATAAATAACCTTATGCTGTGACCCCACACTAACACACACCATAACCCGTTATAGTCTCAGAGATGAAATTTAAATAAGTACAAGTCTTTGAATCCATAATTTAAAAGTTATTACAACCCAAAATGATTACTTGATAAATTTACAGTTAATTGCCATTATCTGCCACAAGTTATAATTATACATAATTGATTCTCAAAAGTAGATGGTCTGATCTACAATAGATCTACCTCTGCAGCTATAGCAGCTACAACATCAACGGGAAGACGCGGGACGCTTCCCACGCGCTTGCGCTGGGTCTGCTGGAGTCTGGCCATCTTTCCTAACTGTTGTTGTGTGATGAAAGAAGAAAGCAAGGGTGAGCAGCAAGCCCACCAAAATAATATGTATAATGATTTACAATATATGAGCCTACTCATAATACTCATGAAAGTCTTGGTCAAAAGAAATGAACCAAGTTGATAACTTAATGCGATGAAGTCGCAAAATATTCAGTATATATACATATATACTTTTCAAAATATTGGAAGTCCTCTTCCATGCATAATATACACAAAGTCCTAGTGTATAACTGTATAAAAAAATATCGTTGCAAGGTGATCTCATATATCTAACCTTGTCTCAACGTTTTTCTGAAAATCTTTGTCATACATAAGACAATTATTAATTAGATATAAGTTTAAAAGATGAGGTTACCAAATACCCCAATATACTTATATCTTTCCCAATACTACTTGAACTACCACCGTTCAAGTTATAATCAGTTTCAAAAGTTCATCACATAGATGAGACTACAAGACAAGATTTGAATAGATTTAATCTTTGAAATATTATTGAATGAAATAAAGTTACGAGATACTTTATTTAGTCCCGATATATATATATATCCACATATATATATCTCTTAAACATTTCCTGGAACCTCTGTTATGTAAAGTATGAACAGAGTTTGAAACATCCAATGAATTTTGGAAAGGAAAAGAATTTTGGCATAAACCAGATATCTTGCTGATCAGGCAAAGATACCAATAAGTAACCTTTTCTACTGTAGATGGATGAATTCCTCACCGGTCATCACCCTGGCCGCATTAGGACCTCGCGCTAGACCGTTACCCGGCCCCTCACGCGTTGATGGACTGCCACCCAGCCACTTACACATTCATAGACCGTACCCCGGCCTGTCGCTTATGCCGACTCAATTAGATGGGCTTACTTCCCGAACGTTGGGCAAGTAATCAATTCATTTACCAAAACTGCAACCTCGTTGCGAATATAAAATACACCACAGAGCCGGATTCCCCAGGTTTTGAGCGAGTATTTAAATCCCCTTAAAAAAGAAGATCTTAAATATAAAAATGAGTTTTGGGATCCGCTCTGACTTTAAAAATCATTTTGAAGACTCGAAAACACTTTAAAGAGTGTTTGGAGTAAAGCTGATTTAATGAAGTAAATCAGTCCCCAGAATATTTAGAAAATGACTGAATATTATTATTTAAATAATATTCCCATAAAGAATAATCTTTATAAAAATAATTGAAGTAGAAGTATTAAAACTTATACTTGAAACGAGTATTAAATAACCAAAGATATACTTATATGAAAGTATTATCTTTATTTGAATAATCGAAAATAAGTTTGATTATTAACACCTTATTCTTTAATAAAATAAAGAATATATTTCAGCAAATAATCGGAGTCATAGATCCTCAAATGAATATTCAAATAATATTCATTAAATAATATAAACTGAGTCATAAGCCTTCGAATGAATATTCAAATAATATTCAATAAATAATATAAAAGAGTCATAAGCCCTCGAATGAATATTCAAATAATATTCAATAAATAATATAAAAGAGTCATAAGCCCTCGAATGAATATTCAAATAATATTCAGATAAATAAATAAAAGGAGTCATACGCCTTCGAATAATATTCAAAATAATATTCATTAATAAAGTAAAAGGAGTCATAAGTCCTCGAATGAATATTCAAAATAATATTCAATAATAAAATAAAGTTAAAATTATCGAATAAACCTTATTCGATTAATAGTTTTAAAAACTATATCCATATATATGTATATAAATAAATATATATATATATAATATACTCGGGAACATCGACTCCCGGTTTAGAAATATGTTCACCTTTTATCCCCTATACTAAGGGTATACGCAACTACTTGCTTATTTCTAGCATAGGTATTATGCAACTATAAGCATTGAAATCAACAGATAGATAATCCAGATTACGAAACAGACATGCATATATACCATATTAGCATGCTCCAATATATCGCAAAATTTGCTAATAACAATCATGCAATATCACAAGATAATGCATATACATATATTTACATCACAACAACAGTATAACGGGTAGAAAACTTGCCTGAGCGACTGGGGTTACGAATGGCTCGGGACGAGTCTGGTAACCTATAAACAACAAGTAATGTAATAACCCCAATTTTTGAGAAATTTTGAAACCCTTATGAATAGTGTTTTTGCTGAACGAGAAAACTTTTCATGCCACACTATGTAGGGGTTCTGATATGGATATTCTGAGATTTTATTAGTACTTTATATGGAATATAAGTGTATGTAAAGATCGTCAGAATCCAATTCCGAACACTTTGATTTTTCCCGGAAATCCACAAGATACGGAGAGAATTGAGTATAAGGTAACAGGATAAAAAGGATTTAAATTAAAGGATTATAATAAAGGATCATAAAAAGGAATATAATATATTGAGAAAGGTTAAGGGAACCTAAGTAATAAGATCCCGGGTATGATCCTTCAAACGATAAACGAGAACGAAAGTTAAGCGAACCGTATAACAGATCAGTGGTCATTAGGCAAACGATTAGGAAGTTAATCAAAGGGATTAATGGCAATGATGTCATCCAACCAATAGAAAGAAGACAAGGAAGGAAGGATGACATCATGAGGATGAGGTAAGCATGACATGGGAAGGAAGGAGGTGTGGTTGAATAAGAACCACACAAATTCAAGGGCAAGGTAGTAATTTGCTAAATCAAATACAAAAAACCAAGCCAACCAAGCTAGCAAAATCATTTCATCAAAAAATCAAAAACAACCAAGGCATGAGTTCATCTTGCTCTCGGCTTTTTAGCATTTTCAAGGCATAGATTTTTCAAAATCAAAGATCAAAGCTTCCTAAATTGGTAAGAAAATTCCCTAATCATCTTCATGCTTAGTTATGGCTATATCATGAGTTTAAGCCATTAATTCTTTCTCAAACTTCTTCATTTAATCAATGAAGAAGACAATGAATAGTGTTTTCAAGATTTTTAACTTGAAGTTTGTCTTGTTTTCTTGAAGATCCAAGCTTTCTTAAAACTTCTCCAAGCTTCTTAAGGCTTCCTAGCTCCACCCACCACTTCAAGGAAGGTATACCATCTCCTAACCCTAGATTCCTATATATTATAGGATGATTTTGAGTAGTGGGTTGATATTGTATCTTGTTGTTATGATTTAGAGTTTGAGATTTGGTATGGTAGTGAATGGAATGGTAATTATTGTGGTTTTGATTTAAAAGAACTTAAGAATGATTAAAGTTAAGTTTAAGCATAAGTATGAAAGATTAAATTGAATTGGTTGGGGTGGTTATGATGTGATAAGGATGGAGGTTGGTTGTATGTTGGATTTGAGGTTGATTTGGGTTGTTTGTGAATGGGTTAAAATTTGGAAATCGCGTAAACATAGCCGTCGTAACATCCGATTTTCTTTGGACTGTTTTTGTGTATAGCATTAGGACCCGAGAACCCCCTTCTAGATTGTGACCACTGCCATGTTTAGATAGCTCATGTTACGAGCTTCGTTTTGATATGTAGTTCGTTCGATTCCGATTTACGGTTTAGGAGAAACGACCGTTTCAAGTAACGGCGTTTCGCGAACGAAACTTTTCCCCTCGCCTTACTTTGAAATGTAGGTTAAAGACCAAAAAGGGTTAATTAATGCATGAAACATTTATGGTAAGTGTTTTAGGCAATTGGTAAGTCACTCGAGAAGGAATCGCTTTAAAACTCGTAAAGGTTAAATTATTAAAAATGGTGGAGCCGAGGGTACCCGAGTGACTTAAGCGAATCAGTGAGCGCAAAACAAGCGTTAGAGTCTAAGTTAGTTAAAGTATAGATTTACAAGTGACTTTGGTTTAATTCCAACTTACTTTTTGTTTATAGGTTACCAGACTCGTCCCGAGCCATTCGTAACCCCCAGTCGCTCAGGCAAGTTTTCTACCCGTTATACTGTTGTTGTGATGTAAATATATGTATATGCATTATCTTGTGATATTGCATGATTGTTATTAGCAAATTTTGCAATATATTGGAGTATGCTAATATGGTATATATGCATGTCTGTTTCGTAATCTGATTATCTATCTGTTGATTTCAATGCTTATAGTTGCATAATACCTATGCTAGAGGATAGCGGTATCTTGCATATACCCTTAGTATAGGGACCCAAAGGTGAAAATATTTTCTAAAACCGGGAGTCGAGGATCCCGAGTAGATTTTATATGGATATGGATATATATATATATATATTTATATATATATATGGTTATAGTTTTCCAAACTATTAATCGAATAAGGTTTATACGATTACTTCATCTTTATATTATTTATTGAATATTATTTGAATATTCATTCGAGGACTTATGACTCCTTTTATATTATTTATTGAATAATATTTGAATATTCATTCGAGGACTTATGACTCCTTTTATATTATTTATTGAATAATATTTGAATATTCATTCGAGGACTTATGACTCCTTTTATATTATTTATTGAATAATATTTGAATATTCATTCCAGGACTTATGACTCCTTTTATATTATTTATTGAATAATATTTGAATATTCATTCGAGGACTTATGACTCCTTTTATATTATTTATTGAATAATATGTGAATATTCATTCGAGGGCTTATGACTCAGTTTATATTATTTATTGAATATTATTGAATATTCATTTGAGGATCTATGACTCCGATTATTTGCTGAGATATATTCTTTATTTTATTAAAGAATAATGTTCAATAATCAAACTTATTTTCGATTATTCAAATAAAGATAATACTTTCATATAAGTATATCTTTGGTTATTTAATGTTATTTCAAGTATAAGTTTTAATACTTCTACTTCAATTATTTTTATAAAGATTATTCTTTATGGGAATATTATATTAAATAATAATATTCAGTCATTTTCTAAATATTCTGGGGACTGATTTACTTCATTAAATCAGCCTTACTCCAAACACTCTTTAAAGTGTTTTCGAGTCTTCAAAATGATTTTTAAAAGTCAGAGCGGATCCCAAAACTTTTTTTTTTATATTTAAGATCTTCCTTTTAAGGGGATTTAAATACTCGCTCAAAACCTGGGGAATCCGGCTCTGTGGTGTATTTTATATTCGCAACGAGGTTGCAGATTTGGTAAATGAATTGATTACTTGCCCAACGTTCGGGAAGTAAGCCCCTCTCATTGAGTCGGCATAAGCGACAGGCCGGGGTACGGTCTATTATTGTGTAAGTGGCTGGGTGGCAGTCCATCAACGCGTGAGGGGCCGGGGTACAGTCTAGCGCGAGGTCCTAATGCGGCCAGGGTGATGACCGGTGAGGAATTCATCCATCTACAGTAGAAAAGGTTACTTATTGGTATCTTTGCCTGATCAGCGAGATATCGGGTTTATGCCAAAATTCTTTTCCTTTCCAAAATTCATTGGATGTTTCAAACTCTGTTCATACTTTGCATAACAGAGATTCCAGGAAATGTTTAAAGGGATATATATATATGTGGATATATATATATCGGGACTAAATAAAGTATCTCATAACTTTTTCATTCAATAATATTTCAAAGATTGAATCTATTCAAGTCTTATCTTGTGGTCTCATCAGTGGGATGAACTTTTGAAATTGATTATAACTTGAACGGTGGTAGTTCAAGTAGTATTTGGGAATGATATAAGTGTAGCGAAGTATTTGGTAACTTCATCTTTTAAACTTATATCTAATTAATAATTGTCTTACGAATGACAAAGATTTTCAGAAAAACGTTGAGACAAGGTTAGATATATGAGATCACCTTGCAATGATATTTTTTTATACAGTTATACAATGGGACTTTGTGTATATTATGCATGGAAGAGGACTTCCATTATTTTGAAAAGTATATATGTATATATACTGAATATTTTGCGACTTCATCGCATTAAGATATCAAACTTGGTTCATTTCTTTTGACCAAGATTTTCATGAGTATTATGAGTAGACTCATATACTATTAATCATTATACATATTATTTTGGTGGGCTTGCTGCTCACCCTTGCTTTCTTCTTTCATCACACAACAACAGATAGAAAAGATGAACAGAACCAAGCTCCCGATTCGCAAGCGATTAGGAGACGTTCCGCAGTTTTCTAGAAGCATTGATGCCGCCGTAGCTGAGGTAGGAACTACCAATAGGCTAGGCTTTCAACTTTTGATGGACCAGATTTATTTATATTTATGAATTGTAATAATGGCAAAGAAATGTAAATTTATTCAGAAAACCTTTTAAGGTGTATTGGCAGATAATTATGGAATAAAATGACTTGTGGTTATTTTTGGATGTTCATCTCTGAGACTATAACGTGTGGTGTTTATTGTGGGGTCACAGTACAGAGTAGTTGAGTAATTATTAAGATTGGGTGTTATTAAGGGAAATGGAACTCGTGACGACCCGGATCCCCGACCCCGGATCTGGGGGTGTTACAGAAATGGTATCAGAGCTAAGCGTTATAAACCTCAGAGATGATGGGACGCTAAGATAATAAGTTCACTAAGATAATAAGAACTCTTGCCAAGTTCATAGTCGGGCTACCTAACGTAGCACTGACAGTTAAAACCCTTATGGGAACCCTTATAGGTATCGTGATAGTAACATAGTTTGTTCTCGTATAGGGCAGCGGGGCACCAAACCTTGAGGTTCAGGAGCATCAGCATGAGGATGTTTTATTACAAGTTGGAGATCAAATTGTGAATCCGATGGAGTACCCTAATGAGGGACCGGATAAGGTTCAGATAGAGAATGCTGCGGTTGAGGATGTTATTCCGGAAAGGATTGTGGCTGAGGAGGATCTCATGGAGGATCCTGATGAGAATGAAGAGAGGACCGTTGAGGAACAGATGACCGTAGTCAGGGCGACTACCAGAGCTAGAATGGCCGCGAGGGTGGCCCTAGAGAATGAAGAGTTACCAAGGGCACAAAGGTTAATGAGGGCAGAAGGAGTGGGGCCTTCCACGACCCCAATTATACCAGTATCAGACCCTCTTCCAGAGGCTTCTGTAGACATCCATGAGGTTCCACCAATTCCTGTTCCCTCCCCTGTACAGAGCCCAGCACATACTGAGGAAATGCCACCTTTATCCCCTGCACCATTGTCACATGATACCGTGCTTGGTTATCCATTTGGATCTCCTGGGTCTGCACCACCTGCCCCCCATGGACTGCTAGATGCTACCACTCAGGCTTCTCTTATCGCTGATTATCATATGACTTTGGGTGGCCTGTCAGAGGCCCGGAATGTTAGGAGTGATCTGTTGGATCGACTTACTGCACCAAGGATTGAGGGTGGGATACTTCCGGCAGGATTAGCGTATAGCATGGAAAGGATTGAGACTACCACCCGTGTTACAGCTAGAGGCCATCTTGAGGGTCAGGTTGATCCAGCTCTACTTGCGACCATCTTAGACCTCATCACCTCTGTGATGGAGCAGGTTAGGGATGTTGTGCGTGCTCGCACCTCTTAATCCATGGTAGTGTGCAGAGCCAGAGCAATCAAACAAGGGTCTCATGTAGCACCGCTTTTGGATGATTAGCCTAAGTTATGAATGATTAGTTTTAATGACGAGATGACTATCTATGGTAGTACTTTTGGGATAGGAGCGATAAGTTCATATGATGTAATCCTCTTTAATATGTTCAGTTGTTGTACCCTCGAACAAATGGTTATGTATATATTCGTTAATTTCAGTTCAGATCAGTTTGATTGTGATAAATCACATTGTTAATTGCTCTATTAACACTTAAGAGAGTGACATGAAGTTTATCGAACTTAAGAATTCATAATTTGCAATCGTGCAAGGACTAAACGAGGGGAAGACTTAAGCAAAGTAAGTAAGACAAATATCCGGAGATTCTCAAAATTTTCCAAGTAATATGCCCCCACAAGGAATAAGATTAAGGGCAAACCTTGAACGTGATAATCAGGGAGGTCGCAATTAAGATATAAAGAACCCGGAAAATAATAAAGTGGAAAATGAAGATTTTAAATTAAAAGATGACCCCAATTATGGGGAGTAGGAAGAAATATTTAGACAAAAAAAAAAAAAGCAAAAGCAGAAGTCGAGTAAGGAAAGGAGACCCGAGACGACACTCCTATACGGCAATTCATGGACCTGTCTAAAAAGGACTTAGACTATTATCCCCAACCACCACCCTGAGGAAATAATGCGGTGAGAAATTCTTTCAGGACCTTTAAGTCGCTAAGCTCTCAGAGTTCCAAGGAACAGGTTGACCCAGTCGAGGCAAGAGCCTGGCTAAAGGAAATATAGGAATTATTTGAGATTCTAAATGATTGACGAATCACAAAAGACTATTTTTATCACTTACCCTCCTAAGAGAGAGACCACCCGCTGGTGAAAGACCAAGGAAGGCACGGAGCAAGAGATTATAATAAACTGATTTAAGTTCAGTCAATTGTTTTCAGGAAAGTACTTCCCAAGGTTATAGAGATAGAGTAAAAGCTTTAGAGCCAGAACAAAGGCAGACGAGTATGATGAATTGTGAATTTAAGTTGTAAAAGTTGTCAAGATTCGTTCTGAAGACACGAATCCAGAATGACGGAATGTTTGGAATCAATGCTTATATTGTGTTGGTTCATGAAATAATGATAAGAGAAAGGAATATAACGGCAATAGAGTTTGAGGAATGATAAGGGAGTTGGGTATGAGGAAACCCTAAAGACTCGTAGAAATAGAAATAGAAGAGTATGTAATCGTCAGGATGAGGGTGATTCACCATGAGTTAAAATTGATGGTTGAGGGCATAAGAGATACATATATTTTATCCCCCGTAAGTTGGGAAGATTCGAGGAAACCTTGAGATAATTCGAAGGATAAATAAGGAGACGCGGATAGACTGAGGAGACAAGAAAGTAAGAAATTAAGAAAATTGGATGAAGGAAGTGACCTTCAAGAAGGTGAAGTGTAAGACCGGTGGCATGATACCCAGAAAGGGAGACGCCAGATATGAAAGATATCCCAACATCGAGGTGACTGTTGAGATAAACAACAAAAGTAAATAAGGAATTATTAAGAAGAAGTTCACGTTGAACACGACCAATATCCTCCAGAACATCCTTGTTATCGTTACCAAATTAGGCAAGAAAAGCGGATGACCATTGTTATCTTTTGGAGGCCATATGGATTGACCTCAATTTGAATAAGGATGCTATTATGAAATTAGGTATCGACTATCGAGGTGGGAATGATGAATAAGATAATCTGTCAAGGATATATGACTTGATTTATCCATGGATGGATGCAGGTACCTTTTAAAGGTGGAATTAAGGCTAGAACATCGGTAACTTAAAATGAATCCTAGGGGAATGCATAAAGGTTTGCATTTCACCCTTAATAGGGACAGTATGAGTTTTGACAGTATGATTGGGAAAGGGTTAAGGTAGCAACAACCTTTAAGAATCAGTGGAGAAATTTTTCAGAAGTATATAGACAATGGTTCTAGTATTAGTAAATGGTATTTTGATATGCCCTGTATCTAGGGAATACAGGAGGAACGATTGAAGGATAACCTTAGAGGTTTTACAAGGAGAAAGGTAATATTCAAAATTCTCAAGAATAGAAATGTTGATAAAGGAAATATGACGTAATTATAATGATGCCAAGTGGGGCACGTGTTAAACCACGAGAAAGTATGGATCGAACCAGTAATGGTCGAAACTGTTCAGGGCAATTAGGACTTAAGATAAAAGATGTTCTAAGTATGATTAAGAGTCAGTCTTGACAGTGATTAGCCTCTAAAGATTGAGGCAATAACTTATGGAAAAATGGTGATATTTTTTTTTTATTTACTCATCAGATATTAAAGAAAAGCATTTTCACATAAGCTGTGATTGAAATAAGGTAGAAAATTTATTTGGAGGTGGTTAAAATGACATTGACTGTAAGGAACTATTACTATCAGGAAAGGCCAAAGAGGTGGCCGACACTTTAACGGTAAAAGGATAATTGTAGGCGCTTGTGCCAAAGGATACAGTGATGATGGTTAAAAGCTGAAGGTTGTATTATGGTTTGGAAGATTGACATTCCTTCTGATGACTGTGCAATACCCAGTCGTAATAGTAGTTGGTAAAGGTTTAATTCGTGTAATCGCCATGAGCGGGCTATCTATCTCAGAAGATACTATCTTGAGAATAAGCCAGGACCATATTCCAAAAAGGACCAAACAAACCTTTGAGTTAAGTCTTCTATTGAAGGCATATGATTAAGAATGGTATTAACCTGCTATCGTTGCTTTGAGCGAAACTCTTCTGCAATTTTATCTGCTTCATGTCATGTATGTATGTCAGAATCAGGAGTGTTCTTCATGAATCGTGAATGGTGATTATGTTACCTCCTTAGAAGGATTTGATACGACATGTATGGACTTCGTATGGTTAGATATTAAGATTTCATGGAACGTGAATGACGACAGTAGGTCAGTGGTGGACCATAGTAAGGCAGCAATGATTCTGCGAGTAGTGAGCTGATTACAACCGTGAGAGTTGTATTGGAATGGGTGTTGAGATTGAGTACCACTAATCGGGTCGTGGTAGTGTATAAGTTATCATTGATAGACTAATTAAGTAGAGTATCTACCTAGTGAATATTTATTCTTTCTTATCAATAGAGAGTCGTATTATTATACGAGGAAGGTTGCGGTGCAAGCATAGAATCCTAGTAACGATGATGTATAGAATGATATCCCAGATTCGATTTTCGATGTCGAGGGAGTTTCAAAGGTGATTGTGTATAAGCTCGAGGAAGAGCATGGGTCCATAGAATGATGAACGGAATAGAAATATTTAGGCATGGGAAATACGATGTTATAATACTTGATGCTGATATAAATATGTTTATGTTTTGTTCTCCTATGACAAACCTCTATAGTTCAGAGGTAGATTCCAAGCCAGATATTTTGTGGCAGTATATTTTTTTTTATATATACAATTCTCTTCAGTTCGTTCTTTTCTCTTCTTTTCATTTCATGTAATCTGAGAAGAACAACCCTTTCAGAAGGGGAGGTATTGCCGAATGACTATCTATCTATGTGATAGAAGCCGAGTAGGATACCAACTATTGTTTAATTGCTTGTCAAGTACTAAAGGCTGGCCACCTTCTGTACTAACTATGCAATAGGACAAGTGTTCGTGATCATAGTGATCTCTCAACAAATTCCTTTACTTCTATTTGATTGATCAAATTCCGGAAAATAGAAACAACTAAAAAAGGAGTAATAAAGTGGTGGTAGTATGTGGAATGGGAACACATTCGTGATACTAAGGTTGACGTGGTTATTAAAAGGTTATAGAACGCTAACGAGCAAAAGTATAACCAGTATAATATTAGGAACGGAAGGTGATAGCGATTACGAACTGGAAAAGAATGGGTATTGAGAAGCAAAAGCTTTAATGTTAAAAGCTATAATGAGAGTCTGTGCAATAGACTTGAAAGAAATTAGAATGATCACTTAACACGGATTGAGTTTTCTTACGACAATAGATCATATGTCAGTATTGAGATATCGCCTTATGAAATCCTTGAGGGAAGACAATGTCGATCTCCCTTATGTTAGGATGAAGTTGTAGAGCGCAAGATGCTCGGACCCGCAGTAGTCCAAAGGACCAAGGATATGATAGATCTAATCAGAGGACGGCTGGTAGTAGCCCAAGATGGACATGATAAGTATGTTGATTTCACACGAAAGGATAAAGAGTATGAAATAGGGGACCTAGTAATGTTATAGGTATCCCTTAGAAAGGATTGATGAGGTTCGGAAAGAAAGGAAAGCTAAGTCTACAATTTGTTGGACCCTTGGATATGTTAAGACGTTTGGGAAGTTAGCATATGAGCTAGCCCTAACCCCGAACATGTAGCAGGTCGTAACGTGTTCCACATATCAGTGTTAAGGAAGTGTAATTCAGATGCCAGATAAATAGGGGCACATGAGCGCATAGATATGCAACCCGACGTAACCTATATGGAGCAACCAGGAAGGGTTGTTGAGTGAAAAGGGAACAAGTGCTTTGGAGAAGGGTTATCAAACTATTCAGAGTTTGATGGAAGAACCACAATGTGGGAAAATTTACTTGAGAGTTAGAAAGTGTAATGCTAAGAAAGTATCCCTATTCATTTTCTATCTGATTCCGGGACGGAATCCTTTTAAGGAGGGGAGACTGTAATAACCCCAATTTTTGAGAAATTTTGAAACCCTTATGAATAGTGTTTTTGCTGAACGAGAAAACTTTTCATGCCACACTATGTAGGGGTTCTGATATGGATATTCTGAGATTTTATTAGTACTTTATATGGAATATAAGTGTATGTAAAGATCGTCAGAATCCAATTCCGAACACTTTGATTTTTCCCGGAAATCCACAAGATACGGAGAGAATTGAGTATAAGGTAACAGGATAAAAAGGATTTAAATTAAAGGATTATAATAAAGGATCATAAAAAGGAATATAATGTATTGAGAAAGGTTAAGGGAACCTAAGTAATAAGATCCCGGGTATGATCCTTCAAACGATAAACGAGAACGAAAGTTAAGCGAACCGTATAACAGATCAGCGGTCATTAGGCAAACAATTAGGAAGTTAATCAAAGGGATTAATGGGAATGATGTCATCCAACCAATAGAAAGAAGACAAGGAAGGAAGGATGACATCATGAGGATGAGGTAAGCATGACATGGGAAGGAAGGAGGTGTGGTTGAATAAGAACCACACAAATTCAAGGGCAAGGTAGTAATTTGCTAAATCAAATACAAAAAACCAAGCCAACCAAGCTAGCAAAATCATTTCATCAAAAAATCAAAAACAACCAAGGCATGAGTTCATCTTGCTCTCGGCTTTTTAGCATTTTCAAGGCATAGATTTTTCAAAATCAAAGATCAAAGCTTCCTAAATTGGTAAGAAAATTCCCTAATCATCTTCATGCTTAGTTATGGCTATATCATGAGTTTAAGCCATTAATTCTTTCTCAAACTTCTTCATTTAATCAATGAAGAAGACAATGAATAGTGTTTTCAAGATTTTTAACTTGAAGTTTGTCTTGTTTTCTTGAAGATCCAAGCTTTCTTAAAACTTCTCCAAGCTTCTTAAGGCTTCCTAGCTCCACCCACCACTTCAAGGAAGGTATACCATCTCCTAACCCTAGATTCCTATATATTATAGGATGATTTTGAGTAGTGGGTTGATATTGTATCTTGTTGTTATGATTTAGAGTTTGAGATTTGGTATGGTAGTGAATGGAATGGTAATTATTGTGGTTTTGATTTAAAAGAACTTAAGAATGATTAAAGTTAAGTTTAAGCATAAGTATGAAAGATTAAATTGAATTGGTTGGGGTGGTTATGATGTGATAAGGATGGAGGTTGGTTGTATGTTGGATTTGAGGTTGATTTGGGTTGTTTGTGAATGGGTTAAAATTTGGAAATCGCGTAAACATAGCCGTCGTAACGTCCGATTTTCTTTGGACTGTTTTTGTGTATAGCATTAGGACCCGAGAACCCCCTGCTAGATTGTGACCACTGCCATGTTTAGATAGCTCATGTTACGAGCTTCGTTTTGATATGTAGTTCGTTCGATTCTGATTTACGGTTTAGGAGAAACGACCGTTTCAAGTAACGGCGTTTCGCGAACGAAACTTTTCCCCTCGCCTTACTTTGAAATGTAGGTTAAAGACCAAAAAGGGTTAATTAATGCATGAAACATTTATGGTAAGTGTTTTAGGCAATTGGTAAGTCACTCGAGAAGGAATCGCTTTAAAACTCGTAAAGGTTAAATTATTAAAAATGGTGGAGCCGAGGGTACCCGAGTGACTTAAGCGAATCAGTGAGCACAAAACAAGCGTTAGAGTCTAAGTTAGTTAAAGTATAGATTTACAAGTGACTTTGGTTTAATTCCAACTTACTTGTTGTTTATAGGTTACCAGACTCGTCCCGAGCCATTCCTAACCCCCAGTCGCTCAGGCAAGTTTTCTACCCGTTATACTGTTGTTGTGATGTAAATATATGTATATGCATTATCTTGTGATATTGCATGATTGTTATTAGCAAATTTTGCAATATATTGGAGTATGCTAATATGGTATATATGCATGTCTGTTTCGTAATCTGATTATCTATCTGTTGATTTCAATGCTTATAGTTGCATAATACCTATGCTAGAGGATAGCAGTATCTTGCATATACCCTTAGTATAGGGACCCAAAGGTGAAAATATTTTCTAAAACCGGGAGTCGAGGATCCCGAGTAGATTTTATATGGATATGGATATATATATATATATATTTATATATATATATGGTTATAGTTTTCCAAACTATTAATCGAATAAGGTTTATACGATTACTTCATCTTTATATTATTTATTGAATATTATTTGAATATTCATTCGAGGACTTATGACTCCTTTTATATTATTTATTGAATAATATTTGAATATTCATTCGAGGACTTATGACTCCTTTTATATTATTTATTGAATAATATTTGAATATTCATTCGAGGACTTATGACTCCTTTTATATTATTTATTGAATAATATTTGAATATTCATTCGAGGACTTATGACTCCTTTTATATTATTTATTGAATAATATTTGAATATTCATTCGAGGACTTATGACTCCTTTTATATTATTTATTGAATAATATGTGAATATTCATTCGAAGGCTTATGACTCAGTTTATATTATTTATTGAATATTATTGAATATTCATTTGAGGATCTATGACTCCGATTATTTGCTGAGATATATTCTTTATTTTATTAAAGAATAATGTTCAATAATCAAACTTATTTTCGATTATTCAAATAAAGATAATACTTTCATATAAGTATATCTTTGGTTATTTAATGTTATTTCAAGTATAAGTTTTAATACTTCTACTTCAATTATTTTTATAAAGATTATTCTTTATGGGAATATTATATTAAATAATAATATTCAGTCATTTTCTAAATATTCTGGGGACTGATTTACTTCATTAAATCAGCCTTACTCCAAACACTCTTTAAAGTGTTTTCGAGTCTTCAAAATGATTTTTAAAAGTCAGAGCGGATCCCAAAACTTTTTTTTTTATATTTAAGATCTTCCTTTTAAGGGGATTTAAATACTCGCTCAAAACCTGGGGAATCCGGCTCTGTGGTGTATTTTATATTCGCAACGAGGTTGCAGATTTGGTAAATGAATTGATTACTTGCCCAACGTTCGGGAAGTAAGCCCCTCTCATTGAGTCGGCATAAGCGACAGGCCGGGGTACGGTCTATTATTGTGTAAGTGGCTGGGTGGCAGTCCATCAACGCGTGAGGGGCCGGGGTACGGTCTAGCGCGAGGTCCTAATGCGGCCAGGGTGATGACCGGTGAGGAATTCATCCATCTACAGTAGAAAAGGTTACTTATTGGTATCTGTGCCTGATCAGCGAGATATCGGGTTTATGCCAAAATTCTTTTCCTTTCCAAAATTCATTGGATGTTTCAAACTCTGTTCATACTTTGCATAACAGAGATTCCAGGAAATGTTTAAAGGGATATATATATGTGGATATATATATATCGGGACTAAATAAAGTATCTCATAACTTTTTCATTCAATAATATTTCAAAGATTGAATCTATTCAAGTCTTATCTTGTGGTCTCATCAGTGGGATGAACTTTTGAAATTGATTATAACTTGAACGGTGGTAGTTCAAGTAGTATTTGGGAATGATATAAGTGTAGCGAAGTATTTGGTAACTTCATCTTTTAAACTTATATCTAATTAATAATTGTCTTATGAATGACAAAGATTTTCAGAAAAACGTTGAGACAAGGTTAGATATATGAGATCACCTTGCAACGATATTTTTTATACAGTTATACAATGGGACTTTGTGTATATTATGCATGGAAGAGGACTTCCATTATTTTGAAAAGTATATATGTATATATACTGAATATTTTGCGACTTCATCGCATTAAGATATCAAACTTGGTTCATTTCTTTTGACCAAGATTTTCATGAGTATTATGAGTAGACTCATATACTATTAATCATTATACATATTATTTTGGTGGGCTTGCTGCTCACCCTTGCTTTCTTCTTTCATCACACAACAACAGATAGAAAAGATGAACAGAACCAAGCTCCCGATTCGCAAGCGATTAGGAGACGTTCCGCAGTTTTCTAGAAGCATTGATGTCGCCGTAGCTGAGGTAGGAACTACCAATAGGCTAGGCTTTCAACTTTTGATGGACCAGATTTATTTATATTTATGAATTGTAATAATGGAAAAGAAATGTAAATTTATTCAGAAAACCTTTTAAGGTGTATTGGCAGATAATTATGGAATAAAATGACTTGTGGTTATTTTTGGATGTTCATCTCTGAGACTATAACGTGTGGTGTTTATTGTGGGGTCACAGTACAGAGTAGTTGAGTAATTATTAAGATTGGGTGTTATTAAGGGAAATGGAACTCGTGACGACCCGGATCCCCGACCCCGGATCTGGGGGTGTTACAAGTAAGTTGGAATTAAACCAAAGTCACTTGTAAATCTATACTTTAACTAACTTAGACTCTAACGCTTGTTTTGCGCTCACTGATTCGCTTAAGTCACTCGGGTACCCTCGGCTCCACCATTTTTAATAATTTAACCTTTACGAGTTTTAAAGCGATTCCTTCGCGAGTGTCTTACCAACTGCATAACACACTTACCATAAATGTTTCATACATTAATTAACCCTTTTTGGTCTTTAACCTATGTTTCAAAGTAAGGCGAGGGGAAAAGTTTCGTTCGCGAAACGCCGTTACTTGAAACGGTCGTTTCTCCTAAACCGTGCATCGGAATCGAACGAACTACATATCAAAACGAAGCTCGTAACATGAGCTATCTAAACATGGCAGTGGTCATAAACTAGCAGGGGGTTCTCGGGTCCTAATGTTATGAACAAAAGCAGTCTAAAGTAAATCGGACATTACGACGGCTATGTTTACGCGATTTCCCAATTTTAAACCAATTCAAAACAACCACAATTCAACCACATATCATTCATACAACCAACATCCATCCATACCATACTACAACAGCCCCAACAATTCAATATTTCTAATTCATACTTATTTCTCAATTATGAACTAAGAGTTTACTTAAGTTCATTAACTAATAACCAAGATTTCCAACTCCAAAAATATCACAAAATCAACCAATCTCTAAACACACAATAATCATGCCTCTCACCAACTAAACTACTCATAACAAGCTCTAAACATGATTACACACCCATTACACTAACCCATCATCTAAACATTAGGAAATCTAAACAACAAAACTTAAAACTAAGACCATGAAGAGTTATACCTTCCTTGAAGCTTTTAATCCATGAAAGGTCCTTGGAATGCCCATGGAAGCCTTAATCTAACCTCCTACAAGCTTGTTCTTTCAAAGAAATCAAGAACACAAAAATTAATTTCAAGAAAGTACTATTCACCATCTTCTTGAATGATTTATAGGAAATGCTAGGAAAGGATTTTGAAGCTAAGATTTCTAGGAAGTATGTAACTTAACTAGGAGAAGCTAGGATAATTACCTTGTAAAATGGCAAGTGGAGGAGCTTGGACTTCCCAATTCTTAAGAAAGAAGCCGAGAGCTTCATGAAGAAATGGAAGGTTTGGTGTTTTGTGATTTGTTTTGCTTGGTTGGTTGCTTTTTGTCTTGTTTTTTTGGTTAATTCCCTTTGTAGCCTTGACTTTGTGTGGTTAATATTCCACCACATTTCCTTCCCTCTTATGTCATGCTTGCATCATCCTCATGATGTCATCCTCCCCTCCTTGTCCTCTTCTCATTGGTTGGGTGACATCATCCTCTCTAATCCCTTTGATTAACTTCCTAATTGTTTGCCTAATGACCGCTGATCTGTTATACGGTTCGCTTAACTTTCGTTTTCGTTTATCGTTTGAGGGATCATACACGGGATCTTATTACTTAGGTTCCCTTAACCTTTCTCAATACATTATATTCCTTTTTATGATCCTCTCTTATAATCCTTTAATTTAAATCCTTTTTATTCTGTTACCTTTTTCTCAATTCTTTCCGTATCTAGTGGATTTCCGGGAAAAATCAAAGTGTTCGGAAATTGGATTCTGACGATCTTTACATACACTTATATACCATATAGAGTACTAATAATATCCCAGAAGATCAATAACAGAACCCCTACGTAGTGTGGCATGAAAAGTTTTCTCATTCAGCAAAAACACTATTCATAAGGGTTTCAAAAATTTCCCAAAAATTGGGGTTATTACAGTCTCCCCTCCTTAAAAGGATTCCGTCCCGGAATCAGATAGAAAACAAATGGGGATACCTTCTTAATATTGCACTTTCTAACTCTCAAGTCAATTTTCCCACATTGTGGTTCTACCATCAAACTCTGCCTAGTTTGATAATCCTTCTCCTAAGCACTTGTTCCTTTTCACTCTATAACCTTCCCTGGTTGCTCCATATAGGTTACGTCGGGTTGTATATCTATGCGCTCATATGCCTCTATTTATCTGGCATCTGAATTACACTTCCTTAACATTGATACGTGAAACACGTTACGACCTGCTACATGTTCGGGGTTAGGGCTAGCTCATATGCTAACTTCCCAAACGTCTTAATACATCCAAGGGTCCAACAAATTGTAGACTTAGCTTTCCTTTCTTTCCGAACCTCATCAATCCTTTCCAAGGGATACTTATAACATTACTAGGTCCCCTATTTCATACTCTTTATCCTTTCGTGTCAAATCAACATACTTATCATGACCATCTTGGGCTACTACCAGCCGTCCTCTGATTAGATCTATCATATCCTTGGTCCTTTGGACTACTGCGGGTCCGAGCATCTTGCGCTCTACAACTTCATCCTAACATAAGGGAGATCGACATTGTCTTCCCTCAAGGATCTCATAAGGCGATACCTCAATACTGACATATGATCTATTGTCGTAAGATAACTTAATCCGCGTTAAATGATCATTCCAAATTCTTTCAAGTCTATTGCACAGACTCTCATTATAGCTTTTAGCATTAGAACTTTTGCTTCTCAATCCCCATTCTTTTCCAGTTCGTAATCGCTATCACCTTTCGTTCCTAATATTATACTGGTTATACTTTTGCTCGCTAGCGTTCTATAACCTTTTAATAACCACGTCAACCTTAGTATCACGAATGTGTTCCCATTCCGCATACTACCACCACTTTATTACTCCTTTTTCAGTTGTTTCTATTTTCCAAAGTTTGATTAATCATGTAGAAGTAAAGGAATTTGTTGAGAGATCACTATGATCATGAACACTTGTTATATCGCATAGTTAGTACAGAAGGTGGCCAGCCTTTAGTACTTGACAAGCAATTAAACAATAGCTGGTATCCTACTCGGCTTCTATCACACAGATAGACAGTCATTCGGCAATACCTCCCCTTCTAGAAGGGTTGTTCTTCTCAAATTACATGAAATGAAAAGAAGAGAAAAGAACAAATTGAAGAGAATTGTATATTCATAAAAAATTTTATTGCCATAAAATATCTGGCTTGGAATCTACCTCTGAACTATAGAGGTTTATCATAGAAGAACAAAACATATATGTATTTATATCAACATCAAGTATTATAGCATCGCATTTCACGTGCCTAAATATTTTCGCTATCCCGTCCATCATTCTATGGACCCATGCTCTTCCTCGAGCTTATACACAATTACCTTTGAAACTCCCTCGACATCGAAAATCGAATCTGGGATCTCATTCTAGACATCATCGTTACTTGAATTCTATGCTTGCACCGCAACCTTCCTCGTATAATAATACGACTCTCTATTGATAAGAAAGAATAATAATTCACTAGGTAGATACTCTACTTAATTAGTCTATCAATGATAACTTATACACTACCACGACCCGATTAGTGGTACTCAATCTCAACACCCATTCCAATACAACTCTCACGGTTGTAATCAGCTCATTACTCGCAGAATCATTGCTGCCTTACTATGGTCCATCACTGACCTACTGTAGTCATTCATTTTCCATGAAGTCTTAATAGCTAACCATACGGAGTCCATACATGTCGTATCAAATCCTTCTAAGGAGATAACATAATCACCATTCATGATTCATGGAGTACACTCCTGATTCTGACATACATACATGACATGAAGCAGATAAAATTTGCAGAAGAGTTTTGCTCAAAGCAACGATAGCAGGTTAATACCATTCTTAATCATATACCTTCAATAGAAGACTTAACTCAAAGGTTTGTTTAGTCCTTTTTGAAATATAGTCCTGGCTCATTCAAGATAGGACCTTCTAAGATAGATAGCCCGTTCATGGCGATTACACGAATTAAACCTTTACCAACTACTATTACGGTTGGGTATTGCACAGTCATCAGAAGGAATGTCAATCTTCCAAACCATAATACAACCTTCACAGTTTTAACCATCATCACTGTATTCCTCTGGCACAAGCGCCTATAATTATCCTCTTACCTTTAAAGTGTCGGCCACCTCTTTGGCCTTTCCTGATATTAAAATTTCCTTATAGTCAATGTCATTTTAACCACCTCCAAATAAATTTTCTACCTTATTTCAATCACTGCTTTTGTGAAGATGTATTCCTTAAAATCTGATGAGTAAAAAAAAAATCACCATTTTTCCATAAGTTATTGCCTCAGTCTTTAGAGGTTAATCACTGTCACGACTGACTCTCAATCATACTTAGAACATCTTTTATCTTAAGTCTTAATTGCCCTGAATAATTTCGACCTATACTGGTTCGATCCATACTTTCTCGTGGTTTAACACGTGCCCCACTTGGCATCATTATAATTATGTCATATTTCCTTTATCAACATTTTTATTCTTGAGAATTTCGAATATTTCCTTTCTCCTTGTAAAACCTCTAAGGTTATCCTTCAATCGTTCCTCCTGTATTCCCTATATACAGGGCATATCAAAATACCATTTACTGATACTAGAACCATTGTCTATATACTTCTGAAAAAAATTTCTCCACTGATCCTTAAAGGTTATTATTACCTTAATCCTTTCCAATTCATACTGTCAAAACTCATACTATCCCTATTAAGGGTGAAATGCCAACCTTTATGCATTCCCCTAGGATTCGTTTTAAGTTACCGATGTTCTATCCTTAATTCCACCTTTAAAAAGGTACAAGCATCCTTCCATGGATAAATAAAGTCATATATCCCTGCTAAGGGTATCTTATTCAATCATTTCCACCTCGATAGTCTATACCGAATTTCACAATAGCATCCTTATTCAAGTTAAGGTCAATCCACATGGCCTCCAAAAGATAAAAATGGTTATCCGCTTTTCTTTCCTGATTTGTTAATGATCACATGGATGATCTGGAAGATATTGGTCGTGTTCAACGTGAACTTCTTCTTAATAAATCCTTATTTACTTTTGTTGTTTATCTCAACAGTCATCTCAATATTAGGATATCTTTCATACCTGGCGTCTCCCTTCCTGGGTATCAAGCCACCGGTCTTACACTTCACATTCTTGAAGGTCACTTCCTTCATCCAATTTTCTTAATTTCTTACTTTCTTGTCTCCTCAGTCTATCCGCGTCTCATTATTTATCCTTCGAACTATCTCAAGGTTTCTTCGAATCCTCCCAACTTACAGGGGATAATATATATGTATCTCTTATGCCCTCAACCATCAATTTTAACTCATGGTGAATCACCCTCATCCTGACGATCATATAATTTTCTATTTCTATTAATATGAGTCTTTAGGGTTTCCCCATACCCAACTCCCTTATCATTCCTCAAACTCTGTTGCCTTTATATTCCTTTCCACTTCAATTTCTTTTTATTTTCCTTTCTCTTATCATTATTTCATGAACCAACACAACATAAGCATTGATTTCAAACATCCCGTCATTCTGGATTCGTGTCCTCAGAACGAATCTTGACAACTTTTACATCTTAGATTCATAATTCATCATACTCTTCTGCCTTTGTTCAGGCTCTAAAGCTTTTACACTATCTCCTTATCTTTGGGAATTACTTTCCCGAAAACAATTGACTGAACTTAAATCAGTTTATTATAATCTCTTACTCCGTGCCTTCCTTGGTCTTTCACCAGCGGGTGGTCTCTCTCTTAGGAGGGTAAGTGACAAAAATAGTCTTTTATGGTTCGTCAATCATTCAGAATCTCAAATGATTCCTCTATTTCCTTTAGCCAGGCTCTTGCCTCGACTAGGTCAACCTGTTCCTTGGAACTCTGAGAGCTTAGCAATTTAAAGGTCCTGAAAGAATTTCTCACCGCACTGTCTCCTCAGGGTGGTGGTTGGGGATAATAGTCTAAGTTCTCTCTAGACTGGTCCATAAATTGTCGTATAGGAGTACCATTCGGGTCTCCTTTCCTTACTCGACTTTCTGTTTCCTTAGTATGAAATGTTTCAACCTTTTCCCATAATCGGGGTTATCTTATACATTAAAAACCTTGTTTTCCACTCTATTATGTTATGGGTTCTTTCTTTCTTGATGGCAACCTCCCTGACTATCACATTCAGGGTTTGCCCTAAATCCTATTCCTCAAACTATGGCTATCATCTAAGTTCTCATCCTTACGCTCTTGAACTTTTGGAACCCAATTTCTGTAGGAATACCTCATTATTCCCTTATCATCTTTCTCTGGCACCGTATGCTCTTTTCCAAAAATTCGGTCTGTATTGCAATCTCAAACAGCTTTTCGGTACCGGCTCCGGTTACCTTCACTTCTATTTCCATTTTCTCAAAATCTCTTATAAACTATCCCAAAGACATTATCATCTTGGGTCTCTCCTTTTTACTAAGGGCATCAGCCACCACATTGGCTTTCCCCGAATGATAAAGAATCTCCCAATCATTATTCTTGATTAGCTCTAACTGCCTCCTCTGGCATATGTTGAGCTCTTTCTACGCGAAAATGTACTAGAGCACTTATGGCTTAGGTAATTCTCGCACTTCTCTCCATACAAGTAGTGCTTCCAATCTTTAGGGTAAAACTATTGCCACGAGCCTAAGCTCATGAGCGGGGACATCGAATTTCATATTACCTTAATTGTCTTGACATGTACGCGATTACCTTACCGTGCTGCATAAGCACGCACCCTAAGCCCTTGTGCGAAGCGTCACTACACTTCACAAAATCTCCTTTTCCATCCGGCAACGCCAGCATAGGGGCCATCACCGACCTCTGCTTCAGTTCTTGAAAGCTGTTCTCGCATTTCTCTGTCCATTCGAACTTCTCAGTCTTACGAGTAAGCCGCGTTAAAGGGGTTACTATCTTTACAAACTTGAACGAACCTCCGGTAGTGACCGGCCAATCCTACCTCTGGTAGTCGACCAAACCATGGTCATCAATTCATCAGTGGTCCTTTATCCAATCCTGTCAGGATCCTCCATGGGGTCCTCCTCAACAACTATCCCTACTAGGACAACATCCTCAATATCAACATCATCCGGTCCTGTATTAAGACACTCTATCGGATCCACAATCCGATCTCCAATTAGTAATAAAATATCATCACGATGTTGCTCCTCAACCTCAGGGTTCGGAGTCCCGTTACCATATACGATAACGAACTACGCTCCTATCACGATATTTATAAGGGTTCCCATAAGGGTTTTAACTGTCAGTGCTACGTTAGGTATCCCGACTATGAACTTGGCAAGAGTTCTTATTATCTTAGTTAACTTATTATCTTAACGTCCCATCATCTCTGAGGTTTATAACGCTTAGCTCTGATACCATTTCTGTAACACCCCCAGATCCGGGGTCGGGGATCCGGGTCGTCACAGTCTTTCTTTCCACAATATCACTTCACTTAATTAATAATAAATAACCTTATGCTGTGACCCCACACTAACACACACCATAACCCGTTATAGTCTCAGAGATGAAATTTAAATAAGTACAAGTCTTTGAATCCACAATTTAAAAGTTATTACAACCCAAAATGATTACTTGATAAATTTACAGTTAATTGTCATTATCTGCCACAAGTTATAATTATACATAATTGATTCTCAAAAGTAGATGGTCTGATCTATAATAGATCTACCTCTGCAGCTATAGCAGCTACAACATCAACGGGAAGACGCGGGACGCTTCCCACGCGCTTGCGCTGGGTCTGCTGGCGTCTGGCCATCTTTCCTAACTGTTGTTGTGTGATGAAAGAAGAAAGCAAGGGTGAGCAGCAAGCCCACCAAAATAATATGTATAATGATTTACAATATATGAGCCTACTCATAATACTCATGAAAGTCTTGGTCAAAAGAAATGAACCAAGTTGATAACTTAATGCGATGAAGTCGCAAAATATTCAGTATATATACATATATACTTTTCAAAATATTGGAAGTCCTCTTCCATGCATAATATACACAAAGTCCTAGTGTATAACTGTATAAAAAAATATCGTTGCAAGGTGATCTCATATATCTAACCTTGTCTCAACGTTTTTCTGAAAATCTTTGTCATACATAAGACAATTATTAATTAGATATAAGTTTAAAAGATGAGGTTACCAAATACCCCAATATACTTATATCTTTCCCAATACTACTTGAACTACCACCGTTCAAGTTATAATCAGTTTCAAAAGTTCATCACATAGATGAGACTACAAGACAAGATTTGAATAGATTTAATCTTTGAAATATTATTGAATGAAATAAAGTTACGAGATACTTTATTTAGTCCCGATATATATATATATATATCCACATATATATATCTCTTAAACATTTCCTGGAACCTCTGTTATGTAAAGTATGAACAGAGTTTGAAACATCCAATGAATTTTGGAAAGGAAAAGAATTTTGGCATAAACCAGATATCTTGCTGATCAGGCAAAGATACCAATAAGTAACCTTTTCTACTGTAGATGGATGAATTCCTCACCGGTCATCACCCTGGCCGCATTAGGACCTCGCGCTAGACCGTTACCCGGCCCCTCACGCGTTGATGGACTGCCACCCAGCCACTTACACATTCATAGACCGTACCCCGGCCTGTCGCTTATGCCGACTCAATTAGATGGGCTTACTTCCCGAACGTTGGGCAAGTAATCAATTCATTTACCAAAACTGCAACCTCGTTGCGAATATAAAATACACCACAGAGCCGGATTCCCCAGGTTTTGAGCGAGTATTTAAATCCCCTTAAAAAAGAAGATCTTAAATATAAAAATGAGTTTTGGGATCCGCTCTGACTTTAAAAATCATTTTGAAGACTCGAAAACACTTTAAAGAGTGTTTGGAGTAAAGCTGATTTAATGAAGTAAATCAGTCCCCAGAATATTTAGAAAATGACTGAATATTATTATTTAAATAATGTTCCCATAAAGAATAATCTTTATAAAAATAATTGAAGTAGAAGTATTAAAACTTATACTTGAAACAAGTATTAAATAACCAAAGATATACTTATATGAAAGTATTATCTTTATTTGAATAATCGAAAATAAGTTTGATTATTAACACCTTATTCTTTAATAAAATAAAGAATATATTTCAGCAAATAATCGGAGTCATAGATCCTCAAATGAATATTCAAATAATATTCATTAAATAATATAAACTGAGTCATAAGCCTTCGAATGAATATTCAAATAATATTCAATAAATAATATAAAAGAGTCATAAGCCCTCGAATGAATATTCAAATAATATTCAATAAATAATATAAAAGAGTCATAAGCCCTCGAATGAATATTCAAATAATATTCAGATAAATAAATAAAAGGAGTCATACGCCTTCGAATAATATTCAAAATAATATTCATTAATAAAGTAAAAGGAGTCATAAGTCCTCGAATGAATATTCAAAATAATATTCAATAATAAAATAAAGTTAAAATTATCGAATAAACCTTATTCGATTAATAGTTTTAAAAACTATATCCATATATATGTATATAAATAAATATATATATATATATATATAATATACTCGGGAACATCGACTCCCGGTTTAGAAATATGTTCACCTTTTATCCCCTATACTAAGGGTATACGCAACTACTTGCTTATTTCTAGCATAGGTATTATGCAACTATAAGCATTGAAATCAACAGATAGATAATCCAGATTACGAAACAGACATGCATATATACCATATTAGCATGCTCCAATATATCGCAAAATTTGCTAATAACAATCATGCAATATCACAAGATAATGCATATACATATATTTACATCACAACAACAGTATAACGGGTAGAAAACTTGCCTGAGCGACTGGGGTTACGAATGGCTCGGGACGAGTCTGGTAACCTATAAACAATAAGTAAGTTGGAATTAAACCAAAGTCACTTGTAAATCTATACTTTAACTAACTTAGACTCTAACGCTTGTTTTGCGCTCACTGATTCGCTTAAGTCACTCGGGTATCCTCGGCTCCACCATTTTTAATAATTTAACCTTTACGAGTTTTAAAGCGATTCCTTCGCGAGTGTCTTACCAACTGCCTAACACACTTACCATAAATGTTTCATACATTAATTAACCCTTTTTGGTCTTTAACCTATGTTTCAAAGTAAGGCGAGGGGAAAAGTTTCGTTCGTGAAACGCCGTTACTTGAAACGGTCGTTTCTCCTAAACCGTGCATCGGAATCGAACGAACTACATATCAAAACGAAGCTCGTAACATGAGCTATCTAAACATGGCAGTGGTCATAAACTAGCAGGGGGTTCTCGGGTCCTAATGTTATGAACAAAAGCAGTCTAAAGTAAATCGGACATTACGACGGCTATGTTTACGCGATTTCCCAATTTTAAACCAATTCAAAACAACCACAATTCAACCACATATCATTCATACAACCAACATCCATCCATACCATACTACAACAGCCCCAACAATTCAATATTTCTAATTCATACTTATTTCTCAATTATGAACTAAGAGTTTACTTAAGTTCATTAACTAATAACCAAGATTTCCAACTCCAAAAATATCACAAAATCAACCAATCTCTAAACACACAATAATCATGCCTCTCACCAACTAAACTACTCATAACAAGCTCTAAACATGATTACACACCCATTACACTAACCCATCATCTAAACATTAGGAAATCTAAACAACAAAACTTAAAACTAAGACCATGAAGAGTTATACCTTCCTTGAAGCTTTTAATCCATGAAAGGTCCTTGGAATGCCCATGGAAGCCTTAATCTAACCTCCTACAAGCTTGTTCTTTCAAAGAAATCAAGAACACAAAAATTAATTTCAAGAAAGTACTATTCACCATCTTCTTGAATGATTTATAGGAAATGCTAGGAAAGGATTTTGAAGCTAAGATTTCTAGGAAGTATGTAACTTAACTAGGAGAAGCTAGGATAATTACCTTGTAAAATGGCAAGTGGAGGAGCTTGGACTTCCCAATTCTTAAGAAAGAAGCCGAGAGCTTCATGAAGAAATGGAAGGTTTGGTGTTTTGTGATTTGTTTTGCTTGGTTGGTTGCTTTTTGTCTTGTTTTTTTGGTTAATTCCCTTTATAGCCTTGACTTTGTGTGGTTAATATTCCACCACATTTCCTTCCCTCTTATGTCATGCTTGCATCATCCTCATGATGTCATCCTCCCCTCCTTGTCCTCTTCTCATTGGTTGGGTGACATCATCCTCTCTAATCCCTTTGATTAACTTCCTAATTGTTTGCCTAATGACCGCTGATCTGTTATACGGTTCGCTTAACTTTCGTTTTCGTTTATCGTTTGAGGGATCATACCCGGGATCTTATTACTTAGGTTCCCTTAACCTTTCTCAATACATTATATTCCTTTTTATGATCCTCTCTTATAATCCTTTAATTTAAATCCTTTTTATTCTGTTACCTTTTTCTCAATTCTTTCCGTATCTAGTGGATTTCCGGGAAAAATCAAAGTGTTCGGAAATTGGATTCTGACGATCTTTACATACACTTATATACCACATAGAGTACTAATAATATCCCAGAAGATCAATAACAGAACCCCTACGTAGTGTGGCATGAAAAGTTTTCTCATTCAGCAAAAACACTATTCATAAGGGTTTCAAAAATTTCCCAAAAATTGGGGTTATTACACTCTTTTCATTATTGTTCCTATAATTCGATTGCTCTCTTGAGAAAATACCCATTCTTTCGGGTTATTTACGAACCCTGAATTGGGATGTTTTGAATCCAAAATAATTTGACATCAAAACACTCTACGGGCTGGATGTTTACTGTAAGGGTCAGTGATGAGCTGGACCCTATGGGCCTGGGATGGACCGGACCCCTGGGCGATAATGCCTAGGTACCTGAATGGATCTATATGGTGGGGTATAGATCTGCACTATATCCTGACTGATTAGCAGGATATAGGTGCGAACTAGTGTCCAGTCTAATTTGTTGTTGATCGCCATTAACAACATTCTCTCTCAAAAGTTTATGATTCCAAAAACCGGACAAAACCATGATTCATGAGATGAATCTGGGAATCGCTTGTCATCTATGGATTTATGATTAAAGGCTGGTAACAGCCAATGTTTATTTGCTCAACTCTCTCAAATAAATGGAACTGTTTAAAATTGTTTTAAGCTTTTGTCCGGAGATTTTCCTTCAATATCAATATTTGAAACTCAAATTATATACTTGTTGGGCATTTTTGGCTCACTCTTTCTTTGTAAATTCTTATTTCTTTCAGGATCAGATAAGGATAGAAGCAAATAGCTTTCATTAGACAGAAGAAGTTAGAGAAATCTCCGCTGCGAGAGGACGAAGATGTTAAAAAAATTTGACAAGGACGGTAGCATAAAGGTATTACACTCGTATTGTAGTTGTTGTGAATTGTAGAAAATTAGATTCTTGTTTCATACCATAACCTGTAAATGATCCAGATTCAAGGGGTTAATTGAATATTCTTTTATTTTATGTAAAGATTATTTAGTGACACCAAATCTTGACCCCGAATTTGGGTTGTTACAATTTTTCTCTTGAAGGTTTGGTTTTGAGAGATGAAGTTCTGATGGTAGGTACCGATGGTTGAGAGGGTTAAGCTTTTGTCTGGAGATTTTCCTTCAATATCAATATTTGAAACTCAAATTATATACTTGTTGGGCATTTTTGGCTCAAATTATGGTTGGTTGTTATTGTGGTTGAGAAGTATGAGCTGTTTGTGTAGTAGTTGTTAGTGCTGATGGAGGTTAGGATGATTATACATCAGGATATATAGCACTTTATGTGAGAGGGTCAGAGTTTACTAAGACCTGTTTGACTAACTGTGGAATTTGGAGGGGTCTTAGTACAACCTTCTTATTATCAATAGATAATAAGTCAGTGAAAGCCTTTTTAGCAAGTTTATAGGGTTCAATCAACTCACTAGCTAGTTGGGCCTTATCAGAACTACATAAACTGTAAATAAGTTGGCAAAATCTAGCAAAATATACAGTATTTCTGTCCTCTTACATTCTATCCCCAATAAATCCTAGCACATCACTAGCATAATCAAAATGAGTTTGATTAATGAGAACATACCCGATTTGCTAACTCAGGATTGGGATTGCATCAAAGTTGGAGCACTTGTTGGCAAAAGACTTGGTGATGTAGTCGAAAAAGAAACTCCACTCCCTCCTGATGTGGGGCCTCTTCAATTGTTCCAGCTTGGACAAAGATTTTTCATAACCAAGGTTTGCCATCATCTGTTGAAGAGATGGTTCCCCAACTTGTGAACTGTAAACACAGTTTTCTGGAAGATGTAAAGCCTGTCGAACAGTTGATAATGTAACCAAGTGTTCATCTTCCCCTGTTATAAATATGATGCTTTGGGACCCATTTGCACCACCATCATCATAAACACCACTCCTCCAAAACTCCAGTACTTGAGTTCCTGATATTGCTTCTGGTTGGGTCAAAGCATACCCAATCTCACTTCAAGATAGAAAATCTTGGATGAAGTGAAGTTCTGATGGAGCTTCATCCTTAGAAAGAATAGCCATGTAGTTATTAGGAACAAACTTGGCTCCATCATAAATCAGATATTTTGGTGCCATTTCTGTAGAGAAATAAGTGAGAAAATGTGTGTTTGCAAAGTGTTTGATAAAATGTCTGTGAAAAATAGAGGTTCAGAGAATATTAGAAAGAGAGAGAATAATAGAGATAAGAAAAGAATTAGAAAGTAGGTAAAAGATTGTAAAATCTTTTAACTCCCATATATATACTCTCTCCACTCAACATCTCTTTTGGAAGTAAAACATACACTTTACACATGTCAGCCAGTAAATAGTTAAAGCAGTAGTTAGTGGGCACGAGAAATATGCAGTAATTATTGTGCACATGCAGTTGTCAAGGCAAACACGTTTCCCACTAACCAAATGATTATGACTGTTTTTATCTCACTTAATTATTTTCTGATAATTATGATCATTACAGTAAACCACAAATAAGTCAAGTAAATAAATAATGCCACCTAAACATCAGAGTTTCCATCAGGATTTGCATCAGAACTTAACTATTATCAGAATTTAATGGTCATCAGAATATGGCTTCTGTACTTAAAAAGTGAATGTTTGTATCTGTGATTCTTCATACAAATACTGACTGCTTTCTTCAGAGTTTAATCATTAGAACTTTCATCAGAACCTCAAAATTTATGCAAATAATACTTAACTGTTTGTCAAAAACAACTTAATCACCACAGTAATTTTCATCATTCATATGGAGTGAGAGTGTGTGCATTTGCAAATGATCAGATAAAGATTAAAGTCTGATAAACTTCAGTATATCTTAGAAATAAGGCATAACTAAGAAAAGTGCTTAAAATTTGTCTTCAATTTTGAAGTCTACTATAGAATAAATTTATGCAAGAATCCACCTCAACTATTTATGCTCATTTTATGCATCTTTTGACATTCTTTTTACAGTGGCTTCTCAGTATAAGTGAGTCACAACTGCTATCAGAATTTATGTTATTATCAGAGTATTTCTCCAGTAATCAGAGAATGTGAAAAGTCACCAAGAAAAATTTATTTGCTTTTCTAATGCATATTACTTAATACCAGTAATGCACTTGGGTCTTCCCTTTCACATATTTACTCTAGATCTCAAAGGAGTGCCTGATTTTGATTTTCTTCTTTTCTTTTCTTCAGATAAATGAGGCTTATCAAGCATGTAGTTCATCCTTAAGATTTACTGACATCAGAATTTGACAGATAAGAAGCAAAAATCTAGTTTGTGACTTAGTAATAAGATACACAAAGTAAATTTGACTAAGCTCAAAATCAGAATTTGCTTGTGTTAATGAATTTCCACATAAATAACTAATTCAAACATGGGATTTCTAGTATGTTAAAGACTACTAGGTCAGCATCTAGCACAGTAATCCTCATTGGAATGAATAGCCATAGAACATTCAAAACACTATCAGAGTATATTGAATCACATCAGATAATAATCAGTATTTAGTATATTACAATTTAAGCACAGATTACATAGAGATAAGACAATCTGTAAACACTGATCATAAAGTATGATGCATGAGAACAAAAACTAAGCAGATTTTGAGAAAAAACTTATAACCATTCCAAGTTCATTTACCAGTCTTGTAAAAGTAGCTTCACATAGTGGTTGGTAAAGATATCTGCTAGTTGTTGATCTGTTGGAACAAAATGCAATTCCACTGTACCTTCTATCACATGTTCCCTTATGAAATGGTACCTAATGCTGATGTGCTTTGTCATTGAGTGTTGAACTGGATTACCTGTCATAGCAATATCACTTTGATTATCACAGTAAATGGTATTTTAGAAAATTCTAACCCATAGTCCAGTAACTGATTCTTCATCCAAAGAATCTGTGCTCAACAGCTTCCTACAGCAATATATTCTGCTTCTGCAGTTGATGTGGAAATTTATTTCTGTTTCTTGCTAAACCAAGAAACCAATCTGCCTCCAAGAAATTGGCAGCTTCCACTAGTGCTTTTCCTATCTATTTTGCATCCTGCAAAATCTGCATCTGAGTAACCTATTAGCTTAAAATCTGATTCTCTAGGATACCAAAATCCTAGATCAGCTGTACCCTTGAGGTACTTGAAAATTCTTTTCACGGCTATTAGATGAGGTTCTCTTGGATCAGCCCAAAATCTTGCACAAAGACAGGTAGCATACATGATATCAGGTCTACTTGCAGTTAAATAGAGTAATGAGCCAATCATACCTCTGTAGTTAGTAATATCTACTGATGCTCCAGTATCTTTATCTAACTTGGTTGCAGTGGTCATGGGAGTGGATACAGTTAAACTGTCTTGTATTCCAAATATCTTGAGTAAATTTCTGGTGTACTTGGATTGATTTATGAAAGTACCTTCTTCATTTTGCTTGACTTGAAGTCCCAGAAAATAGCTAAGTTCTCCCATCATACTCATTTGATATCTTGACTGTATTAGCTTCGCAAACCTTTCACAGAGTTTGGCATTTGTAGAACCAAAGATGATATCATCAACATAATCTGTACCAAAAGTAAGTCCTTTCTATGGTTGAGGTAGAACAATGTTTTATCAATTATACCTCTGTTAAATCCATTTTCCAGAAGGAATTGAGCTAAAGTCTCATACCATGCTCTTAGAGCTTGTTTAAGGCCATAAAGTGCTTTATCAAGTCTGTAGACATGATTAGGAAATTTTGGATCTACAAATCCTGGAGGTTGTTCAACATATACCTCTTCTTCCAATTCTCCATTGAGAAAAGCACTTTTCACATCCATTTGAAAGACTTTAAACTTCTTGTGAGCAGCATAAGCCAAAAAGATTTTTATGGCTTCCAATCTAGCAACTGGTGCAAATATTTCATCATAATCAATACCCTCCTGTTGAGAGTAACCTTTACAACCAGCTTTGCTTTATTTCTTGTAATTATGCCATCACTGTCAAGTTTGTTTCTGAATGCCCATTTTGTGCCAACAATTGAACTGTTCTTTAGTCTTGGCACTAGGGTCCAGACTTTATTTCTTTCAAATTTATTTAACTCTTCTTGCATTGCTTGCACCCAATAAGCATCTTGAAGAGCTTCTTCCACTTTCTTTGGTTCAGTCTGAGATAGAAAGGAATGATAGAGATATTCATTTGATATTACAGTTCTAGTTCTGACACCTGCTTCAGGATCTCCAATTATTAAGTCAGGTGTATGTGCTTTAGTCCACTTCCTTGCAGATGGAAGTTGTTCTCTAGAACTGGATCCTCCCCCATGATCCATGATGTCTCCATCAGCATATTCTAGATGCTCCCCCTATAGTTATGCTCTCTGAGACTTCAGAATTTGAGTTGGATCCTTCAGGATTTGAAGAATCAGAGTTTCCTGAATTATCAGAATTTGGCTCATCAGAACTTGATGAAACAGAACTTGAAGATCCAGTGACATGTTCTAATGCTTCTTGAAAGTCTTGAGATGTGGTAAGATCATTAGCTTGCTCCCCCTGAACAGGTGCATTTTCCCTTGGAGTAGTTACCACAGTTTCACTGACATCAGAACTTAACCCGTCAGAACTTACAGGATCAGGATTTAAGCCATCAGAATTTACAGAATCAGAATTTAAATCTTCATTTTAAAATCTCAGCTGATCATGATCATTGAAATCTTCAAGTCCAGTAATCTTTTTATCATCAAAAGATACATTGATAGATTCCATGACAACCCTTGTTCTTAAATTGTAGACTCTGAAGGCTTTTGTGGAAAGTGGATATCCAACAAAAATTTCTTCACCAGCTTTTAGATCAAATTTTGACAGCTGTTCAGGATGAGTCTTTAGAACAAAATACTTGCATCCAAATACCTAGTTCATGACGCATTAGACAAAAATGATTTTAGCTAAAGGCTTAGTGAAGATATCTGCACACTGTTTCTCAATAGATATATAAATAAGCTCAATATTACCTTTAGAAACATTATCTCGTAGAAAATGGTGACGAACATCAATATGCTTAATATGAGAATGCATGATAGGATTTTTAGAGATATTAATTGTAGAGGTATTATCACAATAAATAGGAATATTTGAGAAAGAAATACCAAAATCCTGCAATGTTTGTTGCATCCACAAGATCTGAGCACATCAACTACCAGCTGCTGTGTACTCTCCTTCAACAGTAAAAAGAGCTACAAATGTTTGCTTATTACAATGCCATGCAACCAAACAATCTCCTAAAAATTCACAAGCACCACTTGTACTTTTTCTATCAACCTGTGACCTTGCATAGTCAGCATCTGAAAAACCGATTAAGTCAAAGGAAGAGGAGCTTGGATAAAATAATCCCAAGTCACTCGTACCCTTTAAATATTTAAAAATACGTTTAACGATATTCAAATGAGATTCTTTAGGTTGAGACTGAAAACAAGCACACAAGCATACACTGTACATAATGTCTGGACGAGAGGCAGTTAAATATAAAAGAGATCTGATCATACCTCAAAATTTAGTGACATCTACAGGTGTACCTTGTTCATCTTTAGTGAGCTTAATTGAAGTACTCATTGGTGTAGCTTTAGGTGTAACATGTTCAAGTGCAAACCGTTTGAGTAGATCCTTAATATATTTGCCTTGGTGAATGAATATTCCTGCATTAGACTGATTAATTTGCAAACCTAGAAAGTACTGCAGTTCACCCATTAAACTCATATCAAATTCCTTATGCATGCAATCATAAAACCACTTACACAAAGATTCGTTAGAAGATCCAAATACTATATCATCTACATAAACTTGAACTAAAAGGAAGTTATCACGTTCATGAAATATAAAAAGAGTTCGATCGAGTGTACCGAGAGTGAAGCCATTGTTTACAAGAAATTAACTGAGACGCTCGTACCAACATCGAGGGGACTGTCTCAATCCATAGACAGATTTTTTGAGCATGTAAATATAGTTAGGATACTTTTCATGAACAAAACCTGGAGGCTGCTTTACATATACTTCTTTCTTGAGATAGCCATTTAGAAAAGCACTTTTGACGTCCATTTAGTAGAGCTTGAACTTCTTGTGAGCTGTAAAAGCCAATAAGATTCGAATAGCTTTGAATCGGGCTACTGGAGCATACGTTTCATCGTAATCGATTCCTTCATGTTGGTTATATCCCTGAGCCACCAAACGAGTTTTGTTTTGAATAATGTTACCATATTCATCCTTCTGATTCTTGAAAATTCAACGAGTACCAATGATCTTGACATCCTGAGGAGGTGGAAAAGTTCTCAAATATCACAACGCTTGAACTGATTAAGTTCTTTCTGCATTGCAACTGACCAGTGTTCATCTACAACAGCTTCTTGAGCATTCTTGGGTTCGAACTCACCAACAAAAGCACAGAAATCACATAGATTATGAAGTCTGCTACGTGTTGAAATTCCTTGATCCAAATCAGTGAGAAGTTTATCTGGAGGATGATTCTTCACAGTTCTAGATGACTTAGGAAGACAAATATTATTCATTTCTTCCTCATTAGAGTTGTCAGCCTGAAACTGAATATGATTTGTCTCATTTGAATGAGACGGTCTCATTTCAGCTGAAGAAAATTTATCCAGAGGAGTAACAGATATCACATTTGAAACACTATCATGAGTCTTTGGAAAACCAAAAGATTAATATGAAGCTTGAATAGATCCTGAAGAATTATCAGAAGACTGCGATGGACCTGGAGAGTCTTGAATGCTTGATTTGTCAGAATGAGACTGATTTTTTTGGGAATGAGACTGTCTCATTTGAGAATGAGACGGTAGATCTGCAGCGCCTTTGTCAATTTGAGATATATTCCTTCAAGATTCATTGAAGGCAATATTAATGGATTCTTCTACTTTCTTCTTGACAAAATTATAAACGTGATATGCCTTGCTTGTTGTAGAATATCCCAAGAAAATTCCTTCCATAGATTTTGCATCGAACTTGCCTCGATTATTTTGAGTTTCTAAAATAAAACACTTGGAACCAAATACTCGAAAATAACTGATGTTAGGAGTCTTTTTATTAAGCAATTCATAAGGAGTTTTAAGCAAAATAGGATGAATAAGTATTCTATTTAAAACATAACAGGAAGTGTGTATCACTTCAGCCTAAAATTTTCTTGGAAGCTTACTTTCATGTAGTAGAGTTCTAGCAGTTTCCTGAAAGTCCTGTTTTTCCGTTACACTACACCATTCGGTTGAGGAGTACGAGGAGCTGAAAATTCATCAGTGATCCCTCTCGATTTGCAGAAGGTTATGGAATCCTTCTCGAATTCACCTCCATGGTCACTACAGATAGTCTTGAGCTTATACGAATACTTAGTCTCAAGGTTAGTAATAAGGTCTTTAAACTCAACAAAAGCTTTAACCTTAGTACGTAAAAATAATACCCATGTGAAATGTGAGTAATTATCAACTATGACAAATGCATAATTTTTTCCTCCAAGACTTACATACCTTTCAGGACCAAAAAGATCTAGGTGAAGTAGCTGCAAAGGATCAGTTGTTGACACACGATTCTTAGCCATACAAGATGTCTTTACCTGTTTTCCTAGCTGACATGCCGAGCAAGGTTCAATCTTCTTGAACTTCAGCTTGGGCAGACCTCGTACCAGATCATGAGAAGATATCTTCCGAAGCAAATCTATGTGAACATGACATATACGTCGATGCCAAAGATTCTGCTGATCTTGAACAGTAGCCTGACAAATTTCCTCCTGCTATTCATCAAAATCTAACACGGAAATATTCCCTTTTCTTTTAGCAACTAAAGCAAACTCATTAGACAGAGTACCAATATAGCATACATTTTTATCAAACTTAACTTTATGACCAGCATTGGTAAGTTGACTTACACTAATAAGATTGTATTTCAAACCATCTACTAAAAGAACGATATAAATAGAAAACTTGTCATTACCAATGGTGCCTTTTCCAATAATTCGGACGGTGTTAGAATCTCCAAGATTTACTAAACCATCTTCCTTGGAAACTAGAGATAGAAACTTGGATTTATCACCCATCATATGTCGTTAACAACCACTATCGATGATCCATTTATTTCGCGGAATATGGACCTTTAAGCAAACCTGCAAAAATTGTTTTATCTCTTAGGTACCCACTTAACCTTGGGTCCTTGTTGGTTAGTATCACAGATCTTATATAAATGTCGATCTGATTTCTTAATCCACATCTCAACAATATTAACAGATGCATTAACATATTTTGATCTAATAGATGATCTATAAAATGAGTTAGAAGAGTGTCCCTTGATACCACATAATCTAGATTCAGATGTAGTGTGACCAGATTTTCCAGAATCTCGACATTTCTCATAAGGCATCTTGTACTTCATTGAGCTTGCTTGTAACCGCCTTGTAATGCATGTTTACTTAATTGATTCACATCCTAATCC
This sequence comes from Apium graveolens, assembly GCF_009905375.1. Taxonomy (NCBI): domain Eukaryota; kingdom Viridiplantae; phylum Streptophyta; class Magnoliopsida; order Apiales; family Apiaceae; genus Apium; species Apium graveolens. The sequence goes on from NC_133656.1 coordinate 88,092,919, forward strand.
TCCCTTATCAAGAGAAGATTTTTGTTCATCAAGTAAAGCATTCAAAGTTCCTTCACGATCAAAACATTTTGCTAAATCTTTTTCAAGCTGTGCCACTTTCTGCTTTAATTCAGGAACCAAAGGGTCAGGAGTACTGTTTCTTTTGACATTTTCTGGAACAACTGAGGCTGTCTCTTTCTTAAATGCTTCCAGGCATACATCCTTCATCTCAATCTCATTTTTAAGATATTGATTTTCCTCAGAAAGTTTAGAAACCTTTTCAAGCAAAGATCTGTTTTCTACAGCCAAGGCTTCATCCTTCAAAGGATCGTCCATTTCACTAAGAACTTCACTTAATGCTTGTTTTAAATAAGCATTCTTTTCTTTTAGTTTCTTAACATGGACCTGCAAGTTCAACATAGATGAAAATATATTTGAATTATATTTTATATTATGTACCTCATTATTGTCACTGGAGCTGTCCTCGAGTCCTGCAAAGCAGACTTGAGCAACTTCATCGTCTGAATCGATCTTAACGTCAGATTCATCCTCACTCTAAGTGATTAATGCCTTCTTTTCATTCTTCAGCTTGTAACATTCCTTTTTGAAATGCCCTTTCTTTCCGCATTCAAAGCATGTATCCTTACTTTAATTTGCTTTATCCTTGCTTGAGTTAGATTTGGAGTCCTTCTTTAGAAACTGTGACTTCACAGGTCGTTTAGAGGCATTCCATTTGGCAAGAAATTTATGAAACTTCTTGGTCAGAAGAGAAATTTCTTCATCAAAGTCATCAGGAGACTCATCAGCTTCGGCATTGAGTGTAAGAGTCTTTTTACGAGGAACTTCATCTTCTTCATCATATCTACGTAGCTGATTTTCGAATTCTTTCAATTCACTGAAGAGTGTTAAAGTGTCCCTAGTCGAAAGAAGTGTTGAGTCTCGCAGAATGGTAACTTTTGGAGCAAACTTCTTTGGCATTGCCCTGAGGATTTTCCTATTGATTTCAGATTGAGGAATGATCCTTTCCAATAGTGAGATAGAGTTCATCAAAGTCAGGAATCTTCCTTGTGCATCTTGAACACTTTCATCTCTTTCCAACCTAAAACCTTCATAATCACTCATTAGCATGCTAAGTTTGACTTCACGTACCTTAGAAGTGCCTTCGTGGCTGACTTTGATCGTATCCCAGATCTGTTTCGCAGTGGTACAGGCAGATACTTTTCGTAACTCGGTAGCTACCATGCCGTTAAGAAGCGAGTTCATAGCGTTAGCATTGGAATTCATTGCATTCACTTCTTCTAGAGATAGATCCTTGAGGGATTTGGGCTTCCCATCTTTTATCAGAATTGAAAAGCCATTTTCTACAGCATCCCACTCGAATGCATCACGCTAAAGAAAGATTTTCATCCGGAATTTCCAGTCATTGTAGTTTTCAGCACCTTGGAGCAGTGGTGGATAATTATTTGAATACCTATCTGGTTGAGCCATGGATCACTAGCAAAATAAACACTAAAAAGAGAATTAAATGCACCCGCTCTGATACCAATTGAAATTCAAAGGCTCGATAGATATGTATAATATTCTAACTGTCAAGGCAAATGGGACAGTCTCTTATGCAAATGGGACAGTCCCTTTATAAATGAGACAGGGTGTAATATCTGGGATATACGGTGTAATTATTTTGCTAATAAATAATTATTATGTATGTTTAGTATTTATTCTATGAATTATTTGTTATGTGTTAAATGTGTTTGGATGTTTAAAAATAATATTAATTGAGTATTTTAATTTTTATATGTCCAAAATAAAATATAAATAATTGTCATATCTTCCTATTTATTTTTATGTTGATTTATGATTTTATAGGAAATATATGGATTTTATAAAATCTTTTTCCGAGTATTTAAAAACTATTTCATACAATCGGGAACCAACCAACGTCATCCGTTTTTACATTTTTATAACCCGAAACTCTTTCGAGAACTCCTTTTTATCCAAATTGCAATATTTCGAGTATTTTCCATGTTTCGACTTTTTCGATCCGGAGTACGGTTTGTCCTGTGCGGGTCCCTACGCAACATTTTCGAAACATTATTCATTTCGGTAAATCAATAAAACTCGTATTTTTGATAAATGGGATCTTTTTATTAAACTATCACAATTATCACCTCGTAATACGTGTAACCAAGCGCTGAGACCAAGACCGCAGTACAAATTATACTGATTTGGATAATTATCCCGAAAACCGGTATTGTTTGGATCAATTTTTATAAATAAACGTACCATTTTATATCCGGAATGATCCAACGGGATACTAATTTTCCGTAATTATAAATAGCCTTTACCGTATTTTATTTCGTACCGAAAATCATTTGCAAACAGTAATTATATAGTTTTTACAGAGAAAATTCATATATTCATAAACCTTCCTGAAAATCAAACCAACAAATCGAGGTGTTAGTAATCTCTGTTTGGAAAGCTCGAGTACCCTAATCGAAGGTCTTGAGGAGTACTTTCAGAATTTGTGATCCATACACCTGCAGAAATCAAGAAGAGGCAAGACGTAGGAAAGGGAAACAGATAGTCGAGGAATAGACGGTTGTAATTGGAAGTTAGTGCAGTATAGCAAGCTAGTACTAGGCAAGTGTTCTGAACTTTCTCGAAATATATTGTAGTTGCTTGATAGTCCTGTTTTATATTGCAAGTGCTTTGAAGCAGTAAACCCTAAATCCTGATTCCAGTTATTGATCTTGAGCCGTAAACCTTATTCTTTCTAAACCATTGATTGTTGTATACCCAAATATGAACCATAAATATACGATACTACTCCACAAATCCATACAAACTAAATACCAAACACTGAACCGGATTACTTACATATTCAAACCATTGTACCTTATGCTTTGAGAGACCAAATCCTTGAAACCTTGAAACGTTGATTCCTTTGTTATCCAATTCTTTCATTACTTAACATCCAAGCTTTGAAATTGCCACATTGATCCTTTGTGGAGATTGAAACCATTTTATTATCAAACATCCGTTGCTATTTATGATTCTATTTATTGCTTTACATTGTTTATTCTGTTATCATGTTAGAATTGGATTATTTTTATAAAATTGTGGACCAGATTCGTGGTCAGACCATATTAATGGTCAAGTTAGGCCAATGTGTGCCTTTGATCCAATAGTTAGAGCAGTGCTGTGTACTTTGCTCGGGGTTAGTGCGTGACTGATTCGCAGCCTAACCTTGGTTTTTAAAATAAAATTATAATATCCAATTCTAAATCATAATTCATTGTTTACTTGATATCATAACCCTTTCCACTTGATGATCATTATTCTCAGTCTTTTCATTGAGACTTGCTGAGCTAGTTAGCTCATTTGTGCGATGTTGTTTATGTTCTTTTCCATTTAAGAAGGAACCAGTTGGTAGCGAGGATCCCCAATCCAGTGCGAGATCTAGGGGTCCAGGTTGATCGAGTTAAGCTAGCAGGCATCTTTTGAGATAATTTAAGTTTGTAAAAGTTTATAATAATGTTTAATACTCAGTTCTGAGTTTGAATAGTTGGGATTTGGACATTTGTAATATAAAGTATGTGTGTGGCTTGTGTACATACTTTAACCTGTTGCGGTCCGTGGTAGTTGGTAAGTAAGGTCACTACATATTTTTATTATCTTTATTATTGTTATAAGCAGGTTATAAATAAGGTATGTGTGTGGACCCCAAACTTCTGACCCGGGTTTGGAGGGCGCCACAGGTTTGGTATCAGAGCTACATGTTATAAGTCACTGACACAAGCTTAGGTTGACGGGAATGGGTCAGGGTTAGGATTAGAAGTATGGAATAGAAAAATAGAACGTCGAGAGGTTGAGTGCTACGACATAATAGGTATTAGTATGATTCACGTCATGGTTCGAGATTCTTATATTACGATATGATTTCAGATAGCAGCGATGGCCGACTCTTTCATCCCCGTATCAGCTGATCACTCAGAGCCCTCAGTTAGAGTACCATCTTCAGATCCACGTCCTGTTGTTCCACCAGCGTTGGCTATTTTACCTCCACTTGTGTTGCAGCCCGTACCACTACAGGCTATTCCACCCACAGGCATGAGGCCACCTATCAGAGGACCCCCACCAGCTGATTCAGATTCTACTGGGCATTCAGTTGCGAGTGCCCCATTCCAGTCTATATTGCATCCAGTTCCTTATTACCGGTATGAGGCTCTTTTATTGGAGCGTGATTCCATGTTGGCCCGAATCCGAGAGCTGCAGCATATCATCAGGACTACAGATGCTGATCTTGGTGTGAGGGAGCTTGGAGAGGAGATCCATGTGACACGCAGGATTCTTGAGGCTAGGCTACATAGAGCTACACTACCTGGCCGAGGCCCTGATGCACTTATGGGATGGGCTACTGAGGTGATGGAGGACTTTGAGAGGCTGGGAGGACTAGAGTTTCCCTGGAGTTGAGTCAGAGATCCAGAGATAGAGATGATGATCAGAGTTGTTATGGTTGTGTAGTATGTACAGTAGTGTGTAGTATGTATTAGTAGACTTTTGAGTTGTATTTATAGACTAGATATGTTGACTAGTGAGTAGGTTTGTTGTACCCCTTTTTGCTTTTACTTCCGAAGCGTCTTTACGCTTGTACTACCTAAAACTTTTGATCTATATATATCAGTACCTTTTCCTTTCCAGCATTGTCATTTACTTTACTGCACATGTTTTACTTTACCTTATTTATTTATTGCACCAGTTATATCCCTGTGATACAATGTACCATGTTCCCTTAATTGTTTATATTCTGTAATGTTATGGATTAAAAATTAAGATATATAATTGATGTATTTATTACTAAGGAACGTGAGCTTCGGGGCTCGATTCGACTGCTCTTGTGTTTCGTGACTTAATCTGCCTTAACATGATGCCTACGTACCTTGCTGATTGCCAAGGATCAAGTCAAAAAACGTAGTTCTGATTGAGGGGTAGATCCTTTTATATAGATGTTGGTGGTCCTTGATTTGGACTTGGTATAGGAGACTTGGTGGTCAAGTCTCTGAATTAAAATGGACTTTGGAGTCCTAGGAAGTAGGAAGCTGATTCCTTATCCTATGAGGTTCCTTGGAGGCCAATTTACAAGGATTTATGTCCGTATTGGGACTCTTTTCCATAGCTGATTTTCCCCTTATTAATTAATTATGAAATTAATTAATAATCAGGGTTTTGGGCCTTCTTTGTTCCATCAGGCCCGATCTGGTCCATCAGGCCTGATCAATGTGCTAACCTTTTTGGTCTGAATATCATACATCTTCTTATTGGGCCTAGCAGCCCACATCTTGTAATATCTAATTACACAATCAGGATTTATTTATCCTTGTCATGTAAAGAAGCATGCAATTTACTTAGTTCAACTGTTACAACTATTTTCAAAAAAAAAGAAGAGATATTTCTGTTTTACAAAACTTTTCTTCTATGCAAAGGATCTGACTTAAAAGCTAAATAAGTTGTTTGATTCTTTACAGAAAAATGCCTCCCAGAAGAAATATCTGCACCAACACCCAGAATGAAGAAACCAACAACAACAATAATAACAACCAAGATGACACAAACCGGAATGTAAACCCAGGACCCATAGACCCAGCAATAGCCCAGATTCTTCAAATCTTGGCCCAACAAACAGTTCACCTGGCACAACAACAACAGAGACAGACCAATGCCCAGGTAACTTTCAAAACTTTTCAGGAAATAAACCCACTAGAATTCAAGGGTTCCTTAGATCTGATTGAAGAAAATGTTTGGTTAAAGGAAATAGAGAAGTCGTTTGCTTTAGTGAAAGTGAAGGAAGAACAGAAGGTTGAGTTTGCGAGTTATTATTTGAAGAATGAGGCCACCTATTGGTGGGAGACTGTGAAGACATTGGAAGGTACATATGTTATTACTTGGGAGAGGTTTAAGGAATTGATTTTAGAAAAATATTTTGCCCAGTTTGTTCAGGACCAAATGGAGCTGAAGTTTTTAAAGTTAAAGCAAGGAAATATGTTGGTGGCGGATTATGAGAGTAAGTTTGAAGAGTTTTCAAGGTATGTGCCGTCATATGTGGATACTGACAGGAAGAAGGCTAAAAGATTCCAGCAAGGTCTGAAGCCATGGATCAGAGGGAAGGTAGCCATTTTTGAATTGGATACCTATGCAGGAGTTGTACAGAAGGCCATGATTGCAGAGACAGAGAGTGAGATGTCACATAAGGAAAAAGAAAGTAAGAAAAGGAAATTTAAAGGGAATGAAGGTCAGTCACAACCAGGGAAGTTTCCAAATTTTAAGAAGGGCAAGTTTCAGCCAGGGCGAAATTTTAATTTCAGGAGGCAAAATGCAGGCGACGGAGGCCAGGGCAACCGTCCAGTCAATATGAATCAGCCGAATCAGTTAAGGTTAACTTTTCCAGATTGTCAGGTATGTGGGAAGAAACATGGAGGAGTTTGTAACAAGTTGAATGTAGTTTGTTTCAAGTGTAATCAGAAAGGGCACTATTCGAGGGAGTGCCGAAATCAGCCAGTGAGAGAGCCAGCAAATAAGGATCAGCCTATCCGGAATCCAACAGTTAAGATTCCAGCTATTGGATTTACATGCTTTAAATGTGGAAAGCCAGGACATATAGCCAGGGATTGCAAGACACCAGCCCCAGTCAGTAATGCATTGAGAATTATGGGATCTACCCGAGTAGTAAATGAGACTCCAAGGGCTAGATTTTTCGATATATCTATGAAGAACGCTATCCAGGATACTGATGTCGTGGCAGGTATGCTTAATGTGAATTCTTTATGTGCCAAAGTGTTAATAGATTCGGGAGCAACTCGATCGTTTATCTCAAAAGATTTTGTTAGTAAGTTAAATTGTCCAGTTGAGTATTTAAATGAAATAATGACTGTAAAATTGGCAAATCAAGAACGTGTATCTGTTAATCAAGTTTGTGGAAATTATGAGATTGAGATTTCTGGTAGTAAGTTTTATGTAGATTTGATACCATTTAAGTTAGGGGAATTTGACGTTATCTTAGGATTGGATTGGTTATCTAAGCACGATGCCCAGATAGATTGTCGAAATAAGAATGTAATGGTGAAGACGCCAGACGAGAGGATAGTAACGTTCAAGGGCCAGAAGCAAGAAAAGAAGTTCTTAACGATGATTCAAGCCAAAAAGTTACTACGACAAGGATGCGAGCATTTCGTTGCATATGTGATTGATTGAAGTCAGGAGCCAGCAAAACTTGAAGATATTCCAGTAGTTAATGAATTTCCAGATGTGTTTCCCGATGAGTTACCAGGACTTCCTTCAGATAGAGAAATTGAATTTGCAATCGACTTAGCACCTGGAACGGAACCAGTATCCAAGGCCCCATACAGAATGGCGCCCGTTGAGATGAAGGAACTAGCAAAGCAATTGCAAGAGTTTCTAGAGAAAGGAGTAATCAGACCCAGTGTATCCCCATAGGGTGCACCGGTATAATTTGTCAAGAAGAAGGATGGAAGCATGAGACTGTGCATCGACTATAGGGAGCTCAAAAAGCTTACAATCAAGAACAAGTATCCGTTACCTAGAATTGATGATTTGTTTGACCAATTGAAAGGAGCTAAGTACTTCTCCAAGATTGATTTGAGATCAGGATATCATCAACTAAAGATTAAGCCAGAAGATATACCAAAGACAGCTTTCAGAACAAGGTATGGACATTATGAATTTTCAGTGATGTCTTTTGGATTGACCAATGCCCCAACAGCGTTTATGGACCTGATGAACATAATTTTCAAGGAATACTTGGACAAGTTTGTTATTGTGTTTATAGACGATATTTTGATTTATTCAAAGATAGAAGATGATCATGCAGAACATTTAAGAACAGCTTTGGAGATTTTAAGGAGAAAGAAGTTATATGCTAAATTCTCAAAGTGTGAGTTTTGGCTACAGGAAGTTCAGTTCTTAAAACACATAGTCAGTAATGAAGGGATCAAAGTGGACCCAGCAAAGATTGAGGCAATTACAAATTGGGAAAGACCGAGAACACCAACAGAAGTAAGAAGTTTCTTGGGATTAGTGGGATATTATCGTCGATTCGTTCAAAATTTCTCAAGGATTGCAACACCATTAACGAAGCTTACATGAAAGAATGAAAAGTTTATATAGAACGATAAATGTGAAGAAAGTTTTCAGGAATTGAAGCAAAAATTAATCACGACACCTGTTTTGTCACTTCCAGATGATCAAGGAAATTTTGTAATCTATAGCGATGTTTCCCATAAAGGACTCGGATGCGTTCTGATGCAGCACGATAAGGTGATTGCGTATGCGTCAAGGCAACTGAAACCACACGAACAAAAATATCCTACTCATGATTTGGAGCTAGAAGCCATAGTTTTTGCTTTGAAAATTTGGAGACATTATCTATATGGAGAAAAATGCGAGATTTATAAGGATCATAAAAGCTTGAAGTACATATTCACACAGAAGGAGCTTAATATGAGACAGAGGAGGTGGTTAGAGTTGATTAAGGACTACGACTGCACGATTAACTATCATCCCTTTAAAGCAAACATTGTAGCGGATGCATTAAGTCGGAAAGAAAAGTTAAATGTATTATCAGTACCCGAAGAGATATATAAGGAATTTCAGAAATTGGAATTGGAAATTAGAATTTGTAAGCCTGATGAAGCAAAAGTGTATAGTATGACTTTCCAGCCGGAGTTGTTAGAGAAGATAAAGAAGTGTCAAGAAGAAGTAATGGATTAGGACATAAATCGTTTGGTAGGTGAAGAATTGTGCACGCAAAAGGACGATCAAAGTATTCTTAGGTTTTCTTCTAGAATTTGGATAGACTTACCAAGTCATCTCATTTTCTGCCTATAAATGAAAGATTTTCACTCGAAAAGTTAGTCCATATGTACTTAAAAGAAATTGTAATTTGTCATGGAGTTCCCGTGTCTATCGTATCCGATTGAGATCCGAGATTTAATTCAAGATTTTGGAAGAGTTTTTAAGAATGTTTGGGAACGAGACTGAATATGAGTACAACTTACCATCCACAGACGGACGGCCAGAGTGAAAGAACGATCCAGAAAATTGAAGACATGTTACGTGTTTGTGCTATTAATTTCAAAGGAAGTTGGTGAAAGTGTTTGTCCTAAATCCAATCATGTATGATGAGTTAGGAAGAACATTCTTGTATTCCTATTTGATTTCATTGAAATTAATAAAAGACTTGTTTTGTTTTTATTACGGGCTTTATCTATTTAAAGTGTTTTAAATAAGATGCTCCATAGTTTAGAGTAAAGCTTCTAGAATTATAATGAGATTATAATAGTGAGATCTAGAAGATGACAACTCTAGACTTAAACAGTTCCTGATCATAGGATAACTAATCGGATGTTAGTGGATCCACAAAGATTGGTACATACTATGCTTGCTCCCTTCAGGAGGATGTCTGTTCTCATAGGCATTTGTGTGGTGACACTATAGCTAGTATGTAGGTGCTTATTAGGGAATAAGTTCACTGAACATGACTTGATAAGTTGAACAACTAATGGAGATTACTCACGTGTCAATAGTGGTTCACTGAGTGATAGTTGTACAAGTGTCCTTAGACTTGAGATCGTTAAAGTTATCTTCTATATATTGAACTGTGCTTTGGTTTAGTCCTTTGTCTCAAGGACATCCATTAGGTCTATTCCGGGCATAGGGATTTGTGTATAGAGATAGTTAACGTCAATAGAGGATCTACCCCTTCCAGTATAGGAATAGAATATCCCATGTTATTCTTAGTATGCGAGTTCTGGAATCTCTGGCCAGAGTGTATGAAATTAGATAGGAGTTTCTAATTTGCATTAATATGAACTTTGCATTATGAATAAGAAATCATATGATTAAATTTGATAGGTCTGACACGAGATCCATGCCTTGTATTTAATCGAGATATTGTAAGGGTAGAAGGAATTCATTGTACAGTAACTAGTCACTGACAGGTTCTTGGTATTCTAAGCAGTGAATTTATATTATCCGGATAGTCGCGATATGTTGAGAAGCATCACTCACGATGTAGAATAAATATAATTAATCTGTTTATTATATTTAGTGAATTTTATTATTCATGTAAATAATTAATAAAAGTTTATTATTATTTATTTCTACTACCGGCATAATATTGAACATACAGGGTCACACCATACAAAAATATTTTCTTTGATGAAATAATGAGAGAGAGAATTATTTTCTAAATAGTTTAGAAAAAGAAATAATGATTAAAATAGTTTTAATTATTATTAGAGCATTTTATAAAGATAAAATGCGGGGGTTTATATATATATATATATAAAGATATATTTTATAACCCTAGGAGAGCCCTATAAATAGAATGAGATGGGTCATTCTATTAACACAATTTTGGTTTTGTGAAAACCCTAGGCTCCATCTTCTTCCTCTCTCTCTCTCCCAAAAACTCTATTTTATAAAAGCTCGGTTTTATAAAAGGTTCATCGAAGAGGATCGTTCTTGGTGGATACCGGTAGAGTGCTTCATACACTGAGGAGCAACTGCTAGCACTCCATTTTTATAAAGCTTCGATTCACAAGGTATGGTTACGATTCCTCAGTTTTTCCTTTTTATACATTTTTCTATATGTGCGGTATATGGTTTTTACGGAATAAATGTTATTTCACGCTTCCGCTCATCCGTAAATTCCTTCAGTTGGGACGAGGTGATGGAGGTTCGATCCAGACAATCGAAGACAATTTGATCTTGAACCGTAAACCTTATTCTTTCTAAACCATTGATTGTTGTATACCCAAATATGAACCATAAATATACGATACTACTCCATAAATACATACAAACTAAATACCAAACACTGAACCGGATTACTTACATATTCAAACCATTGTACCTTATGCTTTGAGAGAGCAAATCCTTGAAACCTTGAAATGTTGATTCCTTTGTTATCCAATTCTTTCATTACTTAACAGCCAAGCTTTAAAATTGCCACATTGATCCTTTGTAAAGATTGAAACCATTTTATTATCAAACATCCATTGCTATTTATGATTCTGTTTATTGCTTTACATTGTTTATTCTGTTATCATGTTAGAATTGGATTGTTTTCATAAAACTGTGGACCGGATTCGTGGTCAGACCATATTAATGGTCAAGTTAGGCCAATGTGTGCCTTGGATCCAGTAGTTAGAGCAGTGCTGTGTGCTTTGCTCGGGGTTAGTGCGTGACTGATCAGTAGCCTAACCTTGGTTTTTAAAATAAAAATATAATATCCAATTCTAAATCATAATACATTGTTTACTTGATATCATAACCCTTTCCACTTGATGATCATTATTCTCAGTCTTGTCATTGAGACTTGCTGAGCTAGTTAGCTCATTTGTGCGATGTTGTTTATGTTCTTTTCCAGTTAAGAAGGAACCAGTTGGTAGCGAGGATCCCCAATCCAGTGCGAGAGCTAGGGGTCCAGGTTGATCGAGTTAAGCTAGCAGGCATCTTTTGAGATAATTTAAGTTTGTAAAAGTTTATAATAATGTTTAATTCTCAGTTCTGAGTTTGAATAGTTGGGATTTGGATGTTTGTAATATAAAGTGTGTGTGGCTTGTGTACATACTTTAACCTGTTGCGGTCCGTGGTAGTTGGTAAGTAGGGTCACTGCATATTATTATTATCTTTATTATTGTTATAAGCAGGTTATAAATAAGATGTGTGTGTGTGGACCCCAAACTTCTGACCCGAGTTTGGAGGGCGCCACATAGGGTATGAGACAGTTTCTATTAACTGCAAATTGAAAATTACAGAAATAAAAATGCAGTATGCTGAAAAGTAAATAAGTAAAAATACCAGAAGTTTTAACTTGGTTCGGCCCTTAATCCTAGTCTATGGCCTACATCCAAGTCCCTATGCCAACTAGCATAGAGAATGTATTATATCAACTTTAATAAAGAACTTACAGTCTTTCCTTGATTACAAATATAGCACCTGAAAGAAAACCTTTCCCAAGATACCTTGCTACCTAGCCCACTGCTATTCCTTAGCCTTCTAGCTACCTTGCTATACTTTGAAATCAAGCCTTGCCACAAACCGGCACAAAGTTGATATAATGACACGAGTACAAGAATAAAAAAATTGATTACAACTCAAACTATATCTTGTTCAACTGGATTTGTATCTCGAGAATAATGAACAAGAACGTGTTTCAGATGAGAAGAAATTGACGTGAAAGCATTAGAAGCAAATTTGAAATCGTGAGTTGTATTTATAGGCAAGTTTTAACATATTTTATTTTCAAACAAAAGGATAAGATAGATAAGATTTAAAACAAGTTTGTTTGAAAATATTTAAATGAATCTTGAAAGATAATCTGTTAGTTTGTTTGAAATAGATAAACCAAGTAAAAGATAAGTCTTGATTGATTCAAACTTGGTTTATAAGATAGGGTTTGTTTGAGATAAGATGAAAAGATATATATCCAGTCAAAACAAGATTTACATAACCCTAACAAACCTAAACTCCATTCCTGGAAAGTCTGATAAGTAATGCTATGATCTCGGATGCTTCCAATTTGTTTCCTTCATTCTGTTACTGGAAAAACTTATCATCATAAACACTATAGATTATCAATAGCTTCCTGTATACGATCAATTGTGCTTTTGAAGTTTATGTTAGAAATCAAAAACCTCATTTGAATCTAGGAATTATCAATCTACTGGATTTGGTTGAATTATATTTTAATTATCTTGGATAATATCAATTAATAATAATATAGAGTTGGATATGAAATAGAATTTAAATTGATATAGGAAGTTGACTCCAATATCAATAATAATTGATATTGACCAATTGACTAACTGACCATTAGATATAGAATAATTGATCAAGGGTAATTAAGTAATTTCTGCAAGTATCCACCAACCGATTACCAAACTTTTAATGTTTCGTCTATTAATTGATATAAGAAGTTGACTTTAAAATTAATTAATAATAATATAGAGTTGGATATGAAATAGAAATTAAATTGATATAGGAATTTGACTCCAATATCAATAAGAATTGGAATTGATCAATCGACTAACTAACCAATTAGATATAGAATAATTGATTAGGGGTAATTAAGTAATGAATTCAAGAACTCAAAGATGGAGGAATTATGCAAGTACAAAGGCATAGAGCAACAATTCTCAGCTCCTGGTACACCTCAGAAAAATGGTATTGTTGAGAGGAAGAACAGAACCTTGATTGAAGCTGGCAGAACTCTTCTAGAAGAAGCAAAACTACCCACTTACTTTTGGGCTGAAGCAGTAAACACAGCATGTTATACTCAGAATATCACTCTGATAAACAGACATGTTGTTACTCCTTATCAAATGCTTAAAGAAAAGAAGCCCAGTCTCAAACATCTTCATGCATTTGGAAGTAAGTGCTTTGTTTTGAGAACTCATACTGATCAGCTTGGAAAGTTTGAATCAAAGGCTGATGAAGGAATCTTTGTTGGATACTCACCATCAAAAGCATATAGAGTGTTCAATATGAGAACATACACTGTAGTAGTCTCCATAAATGTATCTTTCGATGATAAGAAGATTCCTGGTTTTGAAGAAGACACTCATGAAAGCTTAATCTTTGCAAATGAAAATACATTGTTGGAATCTGGATCAAACTCTAATGAACTGTCAAATCCTGATGATCCAAATCCTGCACTCCTTCAGATTCTGAAGATAATCATTGTACTAATGATCCTGCACATATTGAGGGGGAGCAACAGCAAGGGTCAGCTGATGGTACTAACACTGAAGAATCATCTCAAGATTCTTCTCAATCCAATACCTCAGAATCCAATGCTGAATCAACATCAGACGAACATGAGTCAAGTTATAATATCTCATCAGGAGATAACACAACAGATTCAAGGGGAGCCTCAAATGCATTTGAAGAGGCATATAATTCAGGGGGAACATCTAGCTCCAGAAAGACACTTCTCAGTGCCAGAAAATGGACTAAAGATCATATTCCTGATCTGATCATTGGAAATCCTGATGATGGTGTAAAGATAAGAAGTGCAACTCAGAATGAATGTTTATATCATAATCTACTTCCAAAAGAAGAGCCAAATAAAGTAGAAGATGCACTCAAGGATGCAGATTGGATCATGGCTATGCAAGAAGAATTGAATGAATTTGAAAGAAATGAAGTGTGGAAGCTGGTGCCTAGACCTAAGAACATGTCAATTGTGGGCACAAAGTGGGTCCTTAGAAACCAGACTGATTCTGATGGAACAATCATCAGAAACAAGGCAAGGTTGGTGGCTAAAGGATATTCCCAACAGAAAAGTATTGACTGTGATGAGACATTTGCTCCTGTTGCTAGGTTGGAAGCAATCAGAATCTTCTTGGCATATGCTGCTCACAAGAAGTTCAAGGTCTTCCAGATGGATGTCAAGAGTGCATTTTTCAATGGAGAACTTGAAGAAGAAGTCTATGTTGAACAACCACCAGGATTTATGGATCCCAAACATCCTGATTATGTTTACAAACTTGATAAAGCACTTTATGGACTGAAGCAAGCACCTAGAGCATGGTATGAAACCCTTGCTCAGTTTCTACTTGAAAGTGGATTCAAAAGAGGTACAATAGATAAAACTCTATTTTATCTGAATAAAGGTAAAGATTTGCTTTTAGTCCAAATTTATGTGGATAATATCATTTTTGGATCAACTAATCAAACACTGTGTGATAAGTTTTCAAAGTTGATGCAATCAAGATATCAAATGAGTATGATGGGAGAGATGAGCTACTTCCTAGGCTTGCAGATTAAACAGACTGATAATGGCATCTATATCAATCAGTCCAAGTACACAAGAAATCTACCGAAGAGGTTGAATATGCAAGAAAGTGCAACTGCAAGTACTCCTATGGCAACTGCTACAAAACTTGATCCAAATGAAGGTACATCAGTTGATGTCACATATTATAGAGGTATGATTGGTTCTCTGTTATACCTAACTGCTAGCAGGCCAGATATTCTGTTTGCCACTTGTTTGTGTGCAAGATTTTAGGCAAAACCAAGGGAGCCACTTCTAATTGCAGTAAAGAGAATTTTCAGATACCTCAAGGGTATTGTTTCACTTGGACTTTGGTATATAAAGGAAGCTGATGTTGCATTATATGTTTATTCAGATGTTGATTTTGATGGATGTAAAATAGACAGGAAGAGTACATCAGGAAGTTGTCAATTCTTGGGAGGCAGATTAGTCTCATGGTTCAGCAAGAAGCAGAAATCTATCTCTACTTCAACTGCTGAGGCTGAATATATTGTAGCTGGGAGTTGCTGTGCTCAGTTGTTATGGATGAGGAATCAGCTCATGGACTATGGAATATCATTCTCAAAAATTCCTATTTATTGTGATAATCAAAGTGCTATTGGTATGACAGGAAATCCGGTGCAACACTCTCTTACAAAGCACATCAGTATTAGATATCACTTCATAAGAGAGCATGTCATGGAAGGAACCATAGAGCTTCATTTTGGTCCTACTGATCAGCAGTTGGCTGATATCTTCACAAAGCTATTACCTGAAGTAACATTTACAAAGCTTGTAAATGAACTTGGTATGGTTAATTGGGACAAATAAATTTTTATTTCAATTATATTTGATTAAATCCTGATGTATATTGATCAAATCCTGATATGTCCTAAATGCTGTATTTTTAGATATTAAGCCAGAAATATTTGATGTATTCTATTTTATATGCATGATAAATTAAGTGAATTTATTTGCTAATTGTGCATTTCTGAATAAATATATCACTGTCATCATTACACATTATTACACACGCCTTAAAAAGAAATCTTTTGGTTAATTCATTAAGTTAACTCTTCAGTCTCTTAGTCTCTTGATATTCTGTTGGTTATTTAAATGACTGCTCATCCTTTAATAAAATCACATCTTTTCCTACTCAAACACATCTCTTCATTTTTCTCAAACAATGGCAAACTCCAGCTGGTTTTACTGCTATGACACAAGTACTGTGACTATTTTTCGAAATGAAATCCAGACTCCATATCCCATCAACGACATTCCATACGACATCTGGATTCAACTTCCAGACAATATCAAAAATTATCTTCTGTTTTTCCAAAGAGAATTTCATCTCTATAATCTTAAACAGTAGGAGAAAATCATTCGCCTTGTTGTTCTCTTTGCTGAAAGTAGGAAGAAGAATTAAACATCCTCCATCTATTTCTCTTCACCATCAGCTTTGTCAGGCTTCTTAGACCAAGGTTGTTGATGTTCACCATCTTAGACTAGGATTATCTTGTAATCTTTTGCATGTAATCTACAAATTTCATGAAATGTACTCTTTTGATATATTAATGAAATTTCTTTTGATTGCAAGATTTAGTCTATGCTTATCTCGTATTATATCCATGTTCTTCATGAAGCCTGTTAATCTTTACTTCATCTACTTGAATTGTATTTCTTGATGAATATTTTGATTAAAATTGTGGTTGCTAATAATTTGTGATGCTTTGATAAACAAATGTTAAATTTGAATCGACATATCCTGAGTTAGTCAAATCCTGACAGAAGAAAGGTCTCAAATCCTGACGACAGGTCAGCACGTTTAATTCAGATTATTCATGTTAATCAATCTATGAGTAAGTTTTACTGTTGCAATTAAGTGTCTCACTTTGTTGTGAATATGTTGTGTACTTGATGATTACCTAAACAAAACATCTAACTAAATTTTACTTAGTGAAATAATGTAGCACTCGACGGATAAGAATTATAGTCCCGACGGATAACTCGTTTTAGTCCCGACGGATGAGTAACTTATTATCCATCGAGTGAGTAGCTTATGTAATAATAAGTTTGTAGCACAGTGTTGTATGCACCTTTGTATAGAATCTGTAGTAGTATATAAGTCATGTTGACTTTAACTAGATATGCAGAATAGGTTGATTAACTGTACATAAGCAATGTCTTGTAATTCTGTATAAGTGAAATGAAGTCAAGTGCCAAAATAGCTATCAAGGGATGCTTAACAAAGCTTCGATGGATGATCAAATGACTTTCAACGGATGTTTAAAATAGCAGTCGACGGATGATCAAGTAAGTCATCGACGGATGATCTAAAAGTCGACGGATGATCATATCAAAATTCAAACATCAGTTGAACAGTGAAAGCTGACACACAGCCGTCAAGTTGGATACAAACACACTGTGGAAGCCCATTAACTGGGTAATAGAGGATGAAAAGCAGCAAAGATCAAGACTGTTAGATTTTATATTTATTCAGTTCTTTTGACTTTGTAATCTTGGTAATATATAAACCAAGAGAGTAGCAAATAGAAAAACAACTAAGAGAGCTAAGAAACAAACACAGAGAAATCTTTGTAAGCACTATCTTTAGCATTTCCTGTGTTCTTAGTAGTTCTATTTTGTATAAGCAGCTGTGAGCATTTCTGCATACAGAGTCCTCTCGATATATTAAATATATCTCTGGTGGAATTGTTTAAATCCACCACAAAGTTTTTAAAGACTCTTGTTTTTAATTACTCGTGTTTTGATTCATTAAAGTTTATATTCCGCATTGTGCTAATCAAAACAAATATATCTATAATCGAGTTGAACATTTTTTATTTCAAGAAAAAGTTCAAGAATTCCATTCAACCCCCCTTCTGTAATTCTTGCTATATTGTTAAGGGACTAACAATTGGTATCAGAGCAGGCTCTTAATCTACAAAGAGTTTAAAGATCAAAACAATACAGCAAGATGAACAAGAAAGATGTTGGAGTCAAGATTCCTTTTCTTGATAAAGATAATTACCATCATTGGAAGGTAAAGATGCATCTTCATATGCTTTCTCAAGATGAGGCCTATGTGGACTACATAGAAAGAGGCCCTCATGTTCCAATGAGAGCTGCAACAGGAAATGAACCATCTGTTCCAAAGCCAAGGCATGAATGGTCTGAACCTGATCTTGAACAAGTCAGGAAAGATAAAAAGGCCATGAACATTCTGTTCAATGGTGTTGATGCAGATATGTTTGATAACATTATCAACTGCAAGACTGCCAAGGAAGTTTGGGACACAATACAGATAATCTGTGATGGTACTGAGCAAGTAAGAGAAAATAAAATACAGCTCCTGATTCAGCAATATGAGCATTTTCACAATGAAGAAAGTGAGTCACTCACTGACATTTTTAGTAGATTCCAAAAGCTACTAAATGCTCTTAAATTGTATGGAAGAGTCTATCAGACTAAAGACTCCAATCTGAAATTTCTCAGATCTCTTCCAAAGGAATGGAAACCAATGACAGTCTCATTGAGAAACTCTCAAGATTATAAGGAGTTTACTTTGGAGAGACTGTATGGCATTCTGAAGACCTATGAGCTTGAAATTGAGCAGGATGAAAGAATGGAGAGAGGAAAGAAGAAAGGAGGATCCATTGCACTAGTGGCTGAACTGGAAAAGGAGAAGGAAGTGAAGATGGAAGCTGTGGAATCAACTTCAAAGGCCTGTGAAAGCAAGGGTAAAGGGCTAGCTGCAGAAAGTGAAGATTCTTTGAGTCAAGATGACATGGAGGACATTGATGAGCACCTAGCATTCCTTTCAAGAAGATTTGCCAAGCTCAAGTTCAAGAAGAACTTTGGAGCTGCCAAGCCAAATAGAAACATGGTGGATAAGTCAAAATTCAAGTGTTTCAAATGTGGCTTGGTAGGGCATTTTGTAAATGAGTGTAGAAAGTCAGATTCCAGTAAGAAGAGATTTGAGTCTGTGAATTATAAGCAAAAATACTTTGATCTACTCAAACAGAAGGAAAGGGCTTTTATTACACAAGAGAATGACTGGGCAGCTGATGGTTTGGATGAAGATGAGGATGTCAGCTATGTCAATCTAGCCCTTATGGCCAAATCTGATGAAACAGAGACAAGTTCCTCAAGCAATCAGGTAATTACTACAAACCTTGCACATTTATCTAAAGCTGAGTGTAATGATGCAATAAATGACATGTCTACAGAATTTTATCATTTGCGTGTTACACTTAAGTCCCTCACTAAAGAAAATGCTAAAATTAAAGAAAACAACTTGTTTTTGAGTGAGAGGAATAATGTGCTTGAGTCTCAGTTTGTTGAGTTTGAGAAACTAAAAATTGAGTGTAGAATTGCTAAGGAGGAATTAACTGAGTCCTTGAAAAAGGAAGAAATTTTAAAGAAGAAGCTTGATCGTGAACAGGAGGTGATTAAAGCATGGAAAACATCCAGAGATGTTCATGCTCAAATCACCAAGGTTCAAGGAATTGAGTCCTTTTGTGATGAAGCCTGGAAAAAGAATAAGGAGAAACTAGAACCTATTTTGGTAGATGGATTGCTGACAGATGTCTCGACGGATGATGAGGACTATCCGTCGGATAACAAAATGTGTTATCCGTCGAATGATAAAAATCCTAATCTGTCGGCTGTGAGCAAACCCATTAGCAAAGCCAAATTAACCAAGCTAAATGAAAAGTATGGGTCTGTTTCCAAGAACTTTGTTTCAGGGGAGTCAAGTCAAGCCAAGAAAGGGAAGAAGGCTAATGTTGGTCACATGACTGTCAAACAGTTGAGTGACAGACTTGAGAAGATCGAGGTAAAAACAGAGACTAAAAGGAAAAACAATAGGAATGGTAAAGTAGGGATTAACAAACATAATAACTACACACCTGACATATATGATCCTAGAAAAATCTGTGTCAAATGTGGTAGTGTAAATCATTTGTCTGATAATTGCAAATCTGCCATGCCTACTCCCATGTCTGTTCAGCCTCAATTCTCTAACATGAATGCCATGCCTCCTATGCCTGTTAATGTTATGCCTACACAGAACATGAACGCACAGTTTGCTAACATGCCATTTGTACCTAATCCATATTATGCTGCATACAATATGCCTCAAATGCCATTTAGCATGCCTTACTGGAATAACATGTTTGCACCAAGCATGCCATTTCCTGTTAGCCATAACATGCATAATAATTCTGTTGCATCTAGTGGTTTCAAAGGCCCAACCCAAATGACTAAGGAAGAATCTAAAATTCCTAAGTCAAATGAGTTAAGACCTAAGAAACAGAAGAAGAAAGCTAACAAGGCAGGACCCAAGGAAACTTGGGTACCAAAATCAACTTGATTTGATTTTGATGTGTGCAGGGAAACAGAAGGAATCTTTGGTACTTGGATAGTGGTTGTTCAAGACACATGACTGGTGATTCTACCCTGCTCACAGAGTTTGAAGAGAGAGCTGGCCCAAGTATCACTTTTGGAGATGACAGCAAAGGTTATACTGTGGGATATGGCTTGATTTCAAAGGACAATGTCATCATTGAAGAGGTTGCCTTAGTGGATGGTCTCAAACACAATCTGTTGAGTATCAGCCAGCTTTGTGATAAAGGCAACTCAGTAACCTTCAACAAAGAAACCTGTGTTGTGATTAATAATCAAAACAACAAAGTGGTTCTCACTGGTGTGAGAAGAGGAAATGTGTATCTAGCTGACTTCAACTCAACTAAAGCAGAATCTGTAACTTGTCTTCTTAGTAAAGCAAGTCAAGATGAAAGTTGGCTATGGCACAAGAAGCTATCCCATTTGAACTTCAAGACCATGAATGAGCTGGTAAAGAAAGAGCTGGTTAGAGGCATTCCTCTGGTGGAGTTTACAAAGGATGGACTGTGTGATGCCTGCCAAAAAGGGAAGCAAATTAAAGCATCTTTCAGGAAGAAACTTGTTTCAGCAATTGAAGAACCTCTGCAACTGCTTCACATGGATTTGTTTGGACCAGTCAATGTATTGTCAATCTCAAAGAAAAGATTTTTCCTAGTAATTGTAGATGATTTCTCAAAGTTCTCTTGGACCTATTTCCTAAAGTCCAAAGATGAAGCTAGTGAAATCATCATCAATCACATAAGGCAAGTTAACAATCATCCTGATTTCAAAGTTAGAAGAATCAGGAGTGACAATGGAACTGAGTTCAAGAACTATGTCATGAGAGCATTCTGTGAGGAAAATGGGATCTTGCATGAGTTTTCAGCAGCAAGGACTCCACAACAGAATGGAGTAGTGGAAAGAAAGAATAGATCTTTTATTGAAGCTGCAAGGACAATGCTTGAAGAATCAAAATTACCAACATATTTTTGGGCTGAAGCTGTCAACACTGCATGTTACACTCAGAACATCTCTCTGATTAATCAAGCAAAACGCAAGACACCTTATCAATTGTTCAAAAACAAGAAGCCAACTCTGAACTTTCTTCATATCTTTGGCTGTAAATGCTATATTCTGAGAAATCAAACTGATCAAAATGGGAAGTTTGATGCTAAAGCAGATGAAGGAATTTTTGTTGGATATGTTGTTGGTAAAGCATATAGAGTCTACAACCTAAGAACCAACATTGTTGTTGAATCTATACATGTTGTGTTTGATGATAAAAAGATTGAAGGACTAAAAGATGGAGATTACCATGAGAGCCTCAAATTCGACAATGTTGAGATGGTCAGTGATGAAAGTGATGATGAGAGTGATCAAGAAAAAGTGTCTAAGGATAATGCAGACAAATCTACTACAAATGAAGCATAAAACTCAACATCCGTCGAGTTACATAATGCTTCATCCGTCGGAAGGCAATCTGTATTATCCGTCGGAAGACAACCTGCCTCATCCGTCGATACTCAAAATTCATCATCCGTCGGGTTATCAAAAGGAGCAGGAAGTCAAGGCAGATCACCCATAGAAAGCACCCCAATCTCAAATCAAAGATCCACAAACTCAGGGGGAGTTTCTAGCAATCAAAACTCAATCACACATCAAGACAACATTGAGGTCTCTTCATCTAGGGCTAATCTACCTCAACCAAGAAAATGGACAAAAGATCACCCCTTTGAACTAATTATTGGTGATGTTTCTTCCAGAGTTCAAACCAGGAGAGCAACTCAAGAAGAATGTCTATAGAGCAGCTTCCTGTCTAAGGAAGAACCAAAGATGGTAGAAGAAGCCTTATTAGATCCTGATTGGATTTTAGCTATGCAAGAGGAGATAAACCAATTTGAAAGGAATAAAGTATGGAAGCTGGTACCCAAGCCTAAAGGAAAGAATCCAATAGACACCAAATGGGTATTCAGAAACAAGATGGATGAAAATGGCATAGTAGTAAGGAACAAAGCAAGATTGGTTGCTAAAGGCTATTGTCAGCAAGAAGGGATAGATTTTGATGAAACATTTGCTCCTGTTGCAAGACTTGAAGCCATCAGAATCTTCTTAGCCTATGCAGCCCATGCCAATTTCAAAGTCTATCAAATGGATGTCAAAAGTGCCTTTCTGAATAGAGATTTGGAGGAAGAAGTGTATGTAAGTCAACCTCCTGGCTTTGAAGATCCAAATTTCCCAGAGTATGTCTATTATCTACTGAAAGCACTTTATGGACTGAAGCAAGCACCTAGAGCCTGGTATGACACTTTATCAAAGTTCCTTTTAGAAAGTCACTTCACAAGAGGTACTGTAGATAAAACTTTATTTTTCAGAAATGTGAATGGCTCTAACATACTTGTTCAAATTTATGTAGATGATATTATTTTTGGCTCTACAGATGAGAAACTTTGTAAAAAGTTTGCCAAACTGATGCAAAGCAAGTATGAAATGAGTATGATGGGAGAACTAACTTACTTTCTTGGTTTACAAGTTAAGCAAGTTAGTGATGGAATATTCATTAGTCAAACTAAATATATTTTTGATCTTTTAAAGATGTTTGATCTAATGGATTGCACATCTGCAAAAACTCCCATGGCCACTGCAACTAAGCTTGAACTAAACACTACTGAAAAGTCTGTGGACATTTCAAGTTATAGAGGCATGGTTGGCTCACTTCTATACTTAACAGCCAGTAGGCCAGATATAATGTTTGATACATGTTTGTGTGCTAGATTTCAGGCTGATCCTCGAGAGTCTCATTTGATAGCTATTAAAAGAATTTTCAGATATCTCAAAGGAACACCAAACCTTGGCATTTGGTATCCTAGAGATTCTGGTTTTGATCTAACTGGTCATTCAGATGCAGATTGTAGGTTGCAGAATTGATAGAAAAAGTACAACAGGAACCTGTCAATTTTTAGGAGACAAGCTTGTGTCCTGGTTCAGTAAAAAGCAAAATTCAGTTTCTACTTCCACAGCTGAAGCTGAATATATTGCTGCTGGCAGTTGCTGTGCACAGATTTTATGGATGAAAAATCAATTGCTAGACTATGGTTTGCAAGTTGAAAGGATTCCTATTTTCTGTGACAACACAAGTGCAATTGCCATCACTGAAAATCCAGTGCAACATTCAAGGACAAAGCATATAGACATCAAGTACCATTTCATAAGGGAACATGTAATGAATGGTACTGTAGAGTTACATTTTGTTCCAAGTGAGAAGCAACTTGCAGATATTTTTATCAAGCCACTGGATGAATCCACCTTTTCTAGGTTGGTAAGTGAGTTAGGTATGCTTAATTACTCTTGAATTTATCTGTATTATTCTTGCAATTTGAAAAGAAGCCAGAAATTTTGTTGATTTTTAGTCTTGGATGAAATTTTGGCTAAGTCAAAATTTGTATCTCGACGGATGACCATTATCCATCGGGTTGAGTCATCCGTCGATATACAAATTGTAAATAAAAATTAATTACTTTTCTGGAATATTTTAAAGCTCGACGGATAACATTTTATCCTCATCCGTCGAAGTGTCTAAATCTGAACCGTTAATTCCCTGAACATTATCCATCGAGTATACTTACAGTTTATAAGCATTACACGACGGATAATGGGTGGAATTTTTAAAAGCTTATTTTAAAACGGTCGTTTTAGGCAATTTCTATTGGGTAATTTACTTCTCTTTATTATTTTCATCCGTTGAGTCTGAGCAAAGTATAAAAGCCTATTTCATTCTAATCATTTTCTTTTATCATTCTCAAATTCAACTGTGTTATTTCATTCTCTCTCAAGCAAAAATCCTCTTTCTCTTCAAGCTTTTCTTCTCTAACAATGGCAACCGTAGTAAAGATCATGTCACAGACTGGGTTCATCTATGAGAAGAACAACTTCACTGCCTTGGTCAATAAGGGGATTCAGCAATCTGAAGAATATCATAAGATAATGGACTTCGTGAAGAACTGCAAGTTAAGTTTTGCTATGCTGGAATCGCCCACAATCTATTGTGAAGTTGTTGAGGAAATGTGGACAATAGCAATCTACAACTCTACTGACAAAACCATCACTCTGACCATCAAAGGTAATGATTTCTGTATCAATAGTGATGTAATAAAAGCATGTTTCAAGATTCCTGATGATAATGTAACTGCACCACACACTGACACTGATATTGTCAATATGCTTAATTCCATTCATTATGCACTTCCTACTGCAAAACTAAGTGAAATTAGAAGACTAGGTCTTAGGAAGGAATGGAGTTACTTGTGTGATGTAGTAACTAAAGTCTTTTCTGGAAAAATCAGTAATTTTGATTCTGTGAATATTTCCATGCTTAACATGCTATACATGCTAGTTACAGACAAATATTATAATTTCAGTGACCTTGTTATGTATGAGTTAGGTTTTAAATTAGGTGACTTAGCCAAAAGAGGAAAGAATATTTACTATGCTAGATTTTTTATGCTTTTGGCTAACCATCTTTGTCAAGAGATTGAACTTGAGAAACCAAACAACAAATTAGCTTGTTGGGTTCAAGAGAGAAGAATCATTGCAGACTTGAACAGAGCCAACCATCACAAGGATGTGCCAATGTTCTATTTTCCTGTAATGCTGACACCTCAGGTAAGTAAGGTAAGTTTATCCATACCCTCAACTATTCCAATCTCTTCTATTTCTTTGACTTCAGGCATAGCTATGGCAACTGTGAAAATGACCAAACAGTTGCCTGCCAAAGCTGCCAAAACAACTACAATTTCCAAATCCAAATCAAAAAAAACCCCCTCTGGTATCTCTCAAAAGGTACCAGTTGAAAAATCTACCAAAGCCAAAGAGGGGAGTGTGAAGGAGGGTAAGATAGGTGAGGGAAGGGATGAACATCAAAGAAACCCCAAGGATAAGGTTGGAGAGATGAGTGAATCCCAGCCTAGCCACACTGCAGTTTCCCAACAAACTGCAGTGCTTAAAAAGGACAGAAGCTCACTTCTAGCTGCATCCTCCCAAAAGGATATGGCTATTGAACAAAGCTCTCATCCAAGAGCACAGGCCAAGAGGGTTAGGGACACAAGCTCACACCAAACTTACACTAGAAAGAAGAAATCCAAAACAACTGGGGATGCACAGGGCACACAATTAGTGCAAACTGGTGCTAAAGACACAGTCCCTGCACCTTCTCAAATTCAGATTGATGTGGCTCCAATAAATGTGGAGTCACAGCCAAAACCTCTCATTATAGAAGCCACTGAAACACAATACTCACCAACCAACTCACTGGAAGTGGACATGATAAACACTTCAATTCCTGATTCCCCTTCTTTAACTCTGTTGGGGAAGCCAAAATCTAGTGCAAGTGAGCATCATCTTTTAGATGATGTGTTGGCTCACTTGCCAATTCTTTCTGATTCTATTGTGACATCTGTGCCTCAAATAACTTCAATCAACACAGAGTCAACAATAGTTTCTCTTCCCACCTCATTCATTTCCACTCTCTCGATGGATATTGCTCATCCGTCGAGTAGTGATTGTATCCCGACGGATAAGCTTAACAGCAGTTATCCGTTAGATAGCTTTACCACTCACCCGACATATATCACTTATCCGTCGAGTGTCTCTGCACAACTTCAAACTTTAATAATTTCAAGTGCAGAAGATTTGATGGTAATACAATCACTCTTAGGACTGAGAGAGGAGAGTGCATTGAGTGAGAGGCTGGGTTGCTCCCAGGCAAAAGGAGAGGAAAAGAGTGAATCTCAGCAATCCATTCATTCAGGATTGGCAAAAGTGAGTGAGAGGAGTCCCACCTTAGTAGGTGAAGGTGAGGGTGTGAGGGTGGGGAGCCAGGGTGAGACCCTGATGCAACAAAAGAGAGAACATGAGAGAAAAACAGGTACTGGAGAAATAAGAATGGAACCAGCCATTGCTAGTGAGTCAATGATTGTGGATGATGCTGAAAAGGAAAGACAATTTCAGCAACATTACAAAGCTGTAATTGATAACATTTCCTCGGATGTTGACACTTTTACTCACCCTGTTTCAGCCTATCAACTGTTGGCTGCTCAGGGCAATGTGGAGGCAGAGCAGACTTTGCACTTAGTGCACACCACAGAATCTCTTCAAAGAGATAAAGCTGCTGTAAACAGGATGCCTCCTCAAGCTGGAGAGCCATCTGAAGAATTTGGAGTAAATTCTGATGATGATGACTCTAGTTCTTTGAATGGTAGCATGAACTTAGGGGAAGCTGAAGGCCCAAGTTCTGCTTTAAGTTTACCTGAATGGGCATGAGCAAAGGAATTTACACCAGGACAATTTGAGGTGTCTTTGGTAAAACAAGTAACAGCTATTCAGCAAGCCCTTCAGGAAGCTTCAGATGCTGGTACCAAGGCTGTTCTTAAAGCTCATCTAGACTCTTTGCACTTAATGAAGATCCAACACTCAAGACATAATATCAGTGTGGATGAATTGAAAAAGGAGATAGCTGACTTAAAGACATACAACTCTGAGAAGCTGGATTCAATAATGCCATATGGTACCATGCATGATCTATTACTAAGGTTGAGAAGAGAATCAGATTCTGACAAGAAGATAGCCAAGCTGGAGACCAGAGTTCAAGTTATTGAGAATTCAGTGGCTCTACTTCTTCAAAATCAACAGACTCAGACAAATCTTCTCATGCAACTGGCTAAAGCACAAGGCCTAACTCCTCCACTTGATGATAACAAAAAGGGGGAGAGAGAATCAAGTAAGGGGGAGAAAGGACCAACTGAGGGGGAGAACATTTTAGTTCAAATCAGCAAAGTAATTGTACCTTCAATTACTATCTCCAAGCCACCAGTTGCAGATGGTATAGATCTTATAAATGCAGTAGCAGCAAATTTGAAAGATGCTGATAAAGAAGAGTTGACTCTGATCAACTGGAAAAAGATTGATGAGGAAATACAGAAAAAGTTTCAATTAGTCAAGGAACCAGATCAGTCATCCATCCATCACTCTCATGTCAAGCCAATCAATGTGAATGAGATGAGCATGAACTATCTGGAGAAAGGACAATCTTCCTGCATCAAGACTAAAAAGGCTTAGATAATTCTTAAACCAAGGGCAAACTATCCAAAGTCATCTTTGAAGAACCCTATGGATACTGTGTATGAGACACCCAAGCCTGATGAAAAGAAGCTTCTGTCAAGATCTATTCTCCTCTACAAAGATCCAGCTGATTCAGCCTCAAGAAAGAGAATTGCAAAGATATTCAGAAATGGGAAGGAAATTTGTGTGGTAGCTGGACATCCACAATTTGCTCATGCAAAGGAAGAAGAAAAAGTCAGATTGAAGCAGGAAAAGAGGCAAGCTGCTCTAGATGCAAAAAAGTCAAAAAAAAGAACAGTTTGCTATCTTGACCAAGCTACAGGCTGTGAACTCTTCTCAACAAATTCCCTCTCAACCAACTCAAGCTACTGAATCAAAGAAGAAGATTGAAGAACAGAAGAAATCTCGAAGAAAGAAAGAACTGGCTAAAAGAACAAAAAGAAAGATGGATATTGTTAACAAGGAATTGGAAGATCAATTTCCAATGGAATCCACTAAAGCTGAAACTCAAGCATTAAAGCCCTCTGTGGTATTTGAAGACAGAAGGGTGGTGGACCCCTACAGGAACATATATGGAGAGCCTATTGTGCCAAAGGATGAGCCAATAGAGTGGGATAAATTACCGATTCCTGACTTCAACTTGCCAATTCTCACCAAGCCAAGAAGGACAAAATCAAGGGCAGTCAAGAAAGTGAAGTTGTCACCTCTCAAATCCAAGGCAGTAGTCAAAGCTCAACTCAAGATCAACAAGGAAGACTACTTGTACTTGTGTGACATCAAAGAATTCTCAGACCTAAACCTTTATCTGGAGGAGCTGGATGAGGCAAGGGCAATTGATGGATACAGAAACCTACCTAAAAGGTTGGTATTCAAGTACATTGGAGGAAGAGAGATTCAGTGGCCTCTTCACAGGATACTTCAAGAAAGCCAGGCTGTGTTGATCAAAGTCTATTCATCCTTCAAGAAAAACTTTGGGTTTAATGTAACTGCAAGAAGATTAGTATTGAAGAAGATTGAAGAGCTAAGGAGTGTTAGAGCCAAAGATGCACTACCCAAAACTCTTAACATCCCATACACAGGGAGAAGAGTGCATCTAAGGCCCTACTGGCTGATGGAATTCATGGATGACAAGGGTGTGAGAAGATTCTTCAGATTAGAAGACCAATTGAGTATCTCTAGCAATGAGACTCTCTTGGAAATGCAAGAAATGTTAGATCTCTAAGAATCTGATGAATTAGAATTCCACAGACAGCTCCTGAATCAAATTAAAGAAAACAACAGAAAGCTTGGAAGAAGATCCAGACCTTCAAGAAACTAGAAAAATCTGCTCAGGCTAGAGGAGCATCTTGAACTGACTGTGAACCAAACCTTGTATATCCTGTTTAAATTGAAGCGTTCTCAGTTTTATCTACTTATCTTTAAAGATATATGTTTAGGATGTTTTGTTATCATCAAGTATCTCTTAATTTATGGCTACAATTCCAGTAGACATAAATTGGGGGAGATTGTTGTGAATATGTTGTGTACTTGATGATTACCTAAACAAAACATCTAAGTAAATTTTACTTAGTGAAATGATGTAGCACTCGACGGATAAGAATTATAGTCCCGACGGATAACTCGTTTTAGTCCCGACAGATGAGTAACTTATTATCCATCGAGTGAGTAGCTTATGTAATAATAAGTTTGTAGCACAGTGTTGTATGCACCTTTGTATAGAATCTGTAGTAGTATATAAGTCATGTTGACTTTAACTAGATATGCAGAATAGGTTGATTAACTGTACATAAGCAATGTCTTGTAATTCTGTATAAGTGAAATGAAGTCAAGTGCCAAAATAGCTATCAACGGATGCTTAACAAAGCTTCGACGGATGATTAAATGACTTTCAACGGATGTTTAAAATAGCAGTCGACGGATGATCAAGTAAGTCATCGACGGATGATTTGAAAGTCGACGGATGATCATATCAAGATTCAAACATCAGTTGAACAGTGAAAGCTGACACACAGCCGTCGAGTTGGATACAAACACATTGTGGAAGCCCATTAACTGGGTAATAGAGGACGAAAAGCAGCAAAGATCAAGACTGTTAGATTTTATATTTATTCAGTTCTTTTGACTTTGTAATCTTGGTAATATATAAACCAAGAGAGTAGCAAATAGAAAAACAACTAAGAGAGCTAAGAAACAAACACAGAGAAATCTTTGTAAGCACTATCTTTAGCATTTCCTGTGTTCTTAGTAATTCTATTGTATATAAGCAGCTGTGAGCATTTCTGCACACAGAGTCCTCTCGATATATTAAATATATCTCTGGTAGAATTGTTTAAATCCACCAGAAAGTTTTTAAAGACTCTTGTTTTTAATTACTCGTGTTTTGATTCATTAAAGTTTATATTCTGCATTGTGCTAATCAAAACAAATATATCTATAATCGAGTTGAACATTTTTATTTCAAGAAAAAGTTCAAGAATTCCATTCAACCCCCCTTCTGTAATTCTTGCTATATTGTTAAGGGACTAACACACTTAATTAATGATTAATGGTGTATCAGATAAACAAATTTCTATGGTTGTGTCTTGATATAACTTTATGTATTTTTTATTTACTTCCGTAATTTACTCCACCGTCAAACTCAATTACTCAGTAATTGTTTCCTGTTCGAAGTCAAATTCGCTAAGTTACCTCCTTCATACGAGTGTGTTATACCTATTTCTAAATAGTGAAGCTATAAACCAGAAGAAATTTATGACACAATTAATCATACACATAGTGTCACTGTGCACATCTCACACTTACTTTCTCTCACAAGCTATTCACATCATGACAACATCTTAAGTTTCACCACTCTTCAGTTAAACCACAATCATTCATGGAAATACATTTGGTACTAACAATTACTTAGCTCTGCTTACACATCAGCAGCTGCCATCATCTTTTCATGATATTCAGGATTTTCTTCTTCTATGTCCAATTGGGTATGCTCTCACAAATCCTGTTAAGGTGTCATACAGGGCTGTCATGTAGGTCTGGAACACAGCTGTGGTAAATTCAACACATACTGGCTTTTCCTTTGAGTATAAGGACCAAAGATATGAAGTTGATGCTGACATTCTATTTCAAGCCTTGAGATTGCCTGCCCTTGATGGTGCTCCTGATACTCACACCAATGAGCAACTGTTTGATATGCTAAGGACTTTAGGCTATCAAGGAGAAATCACAACCATTGGAAAACTGGTTAAAACTAAACTGAAAAGAGAGTGGAACTTTTTCTTTGACTGCATCAATAGGTGTTTCTTGAATAATACAACAAACTTTGATGCTCTTCCATCCACTTCCCTGAGAATTGGGTACTCTCTTCTTAACTCTGGTAATTTTGATTATGGTAATACCATATTACAGTTCATAATTTCTAGGAGAGCAGATGCTTCAGGATTAATAGGGTATACTAGGTTTTTGCAACTGATTTTCAATTTTCTATGCCCTAATGCTATGTTTGATGATGATAAATTACTCCCTGTTTTTCAAATTTCTGAAAAAGCAATCATTGATCATATTAAAAGGGATGAAAAGAACAAATTTTCATGACCACCCTTTCTTACTAGAGAGCTCAGGCAATTTCTGTTAAGAAATAGACCTACTCCTACACAGTGCCTGGAAATCCTGATGCTAGCACCTCTGTCACAGTTCCTGATGCTAAGACTCAAGAAATCACCCATCTTGTTTCTAACACAAGGATTTCTTCTTCCGAACAGCAAACACAACAAGCCTCTAAATTAGCCTCCTCTGTTGTCTCTCAAAAGACATCAGTTGTAATAAAGAAAAGGTTGCTTAAGAAATCTGTCACATCTGGACAGAAAGCTAAACAAGTCTCACTGAGTGAGAGAGAGAGAGAAGAAAGAAGAGTGCTTTCCAATCAGGAAAAGAAGAATGATCATACAAGAAGATTCTGAATCAGATGATCAGATGCCAATAAGGTCCCTGTCAAAAATCAAGAAGTCCATTGATCAAAATCCTGATGACTTGATTGACACTACTGAAACCAAGGAGCCAACTACTGATGCTAGTGCTCTGCTTGACAAGCTTCCAGTAATTAAAGCAACTGCTGAACACAAGAAAACTGCAAATAGCCAGTTGAAAAGAAAAAGTGAAGAAGTAGTTGGATACATTAGAAAGAAGAAGAAGACTCAGTCTCTTGACAAGGATGTTAGTACACAAGAACCTAGGTCTCAAAGGGATTTAGCAACTACAACACATCCAGTCACACAAGAATCATCTTCTTAAAGGGAAGATGCAGACAATGAGGCTGCACAGATTATTGTTAATATTGCTCATATTGACCTTTTTGCTGACTCTGTTCAACTATTACAGGAAAAGTAAACTCATCAGGAGATACTGTCAAAGGTGGATGCAATCATAAATGATCCTATTTTTGAGAAGAGCACACAAGAACCTTCACCAAGCATTGTTGAAGCAGCTCAAATGTCTCGGACTCCACAAGAACCATCAGTTCAAAGTACTGATGCTGGTCTTTCACCTTCTCTTGACAGATCAAATCCTGATGATACAACAGCTCCTACTGAGAATCATCCTTCAACTGCACTAGCTACAATTGATGATCCATTACTAGTTGCTAGTTTGAAAAAGCATCTTAATGTGCTGTTTGTTCCTCTACTTTCATCACTTCCACTTGAGGAATCACCTTCAGGTATTTCTAACTTCTCATATATTCTAATGTTTGTATGATTATAAATGGACCCTTATTTGAAGTTACCTCTATTTATATGACAAGCATATAACTCTTCTCAGCCATCTCTTATTTCTTTGCTATATGTGTGATTGAGCCTTTCTGTGAGACTGTGTGAAAATACCAGATTTAAAAAAAAAAAAATATTTTGAGTGGCAGTCTCCTGTACTGGCAAAAGGAGAGGTACTTTTGAGATAAGAATCTTATAAGTTTTTCTTTACTTATAAAGTTTCTTCTTTGAGAATAATGTTACTCTTAAAAGTAATATGTTGTGTGAGAAGTGATGAGATCACTTCAAAAGAACAGAGAGATTTAGGTGTTACCATATTTCTGTTTCAGGATCACATCAGCCACATGCATCTCTTGCAAAGAATCTGGATAAAGGCAAGGCAATTCTGCCTGGTTCTGCAAATTCTTCTCATGGCTTATCTGATTCTGATAATGAAAGTGATGCGGATGATTCTGATACAGCTCAGCTTAAAACTGCGATTGATGCATCTAAGAAGTCCAATATTGGTTCTTCTTCGCACTTCACTGAAAATCCTTCTTATTACAATCCCGATGCTGAGTATTTTAGACAGACAGAATGAGATTATAAATGGAGACTTGCAAATACTTCTATCTCATCTTCTGTTGGCCTACAACACATTCATCGTGCCTATGATGAAATTCAAACTCCTGATCTGAAGTTGCATCTTAAGGCCTCAACCATTTCTGTTAAAGGAATTCACTCTGAACTTGATGAAATGAAGAATTCTCATGCTGGTGTCAAAGAGAAAATTGATGGATTTTTGCTTCACACACCTAACTCAGCTGAAATCAAAAGTGTGAAAAATACCATCAAAGATGTTGTTAAATCTCAAGACAACATGCCCTCTAGACTTTCCTCCTTAGATGACAAGGTTTCTTCTATAGGTGACAAACTGGATGCTCTGTTTTCTCTTCTTTCAAATTCTGATGCCAAAAAGGGGGAGAAGATAGTTGCTACAAAATGTACACCAGATTCTATTCAGACAAAGGATAAAGATATTGATGATGACGATGATAAGAATAATCCAAGAAGAATGATCCATCAGGACAAAGGAAGTCTACTGGTGATTATAAAGCCAAGCACAAGACTACTGCTAATGCTCCTGAGGATGATGATATTACAATCTCAAATATAGCATAAGATAAAGGGATGTTCTTTTCTTATAGACCTAAGGAAACAGGTGAAGAGATTGTCTTGTATTACAAAGACAAGAAATTTGAGCAAAAGAATGCTAGGAGTGCTCTTGGGTATATAACTGAAGAATTTCCTGATCTAACACATGAAGAAGCAGTTATGCAACAAAAGGAGCTTTTAGCTCAAATTGAAGCTGAAGCTAACACTTTTAAAGGAAGAGGAAAAAGAGGTGGTACATCTGCAAGAGCAAGAGGAAGATGAAGAGGAAGAGGAGGAAGAACGTCTAAATTAAGTCAAGTGACTGCATTCAACTCTACTTTTCTGAATTTTCTATCTAGAGAGGTTATGTTCCTGTACAAGGAAATGAGGAAGATAAAGAAGTTCAGAATCCAGAAGAGTTGATTATACCAAGAAAGAAAAGATCAGCCACTGACATTGATCAAGCTGATATAGCAAATCAGAATGTAACTCCTTATGCAGACACAAATCCTGAGGAAAAAGCAGATCCTGATGCTGTGAACCTGATAACTGATTTTAACTCAGATGAAAAAGTGATTAAAGGATTAAATGAGTCAGCTCCTTCTCTAGTA
This sequence comes from Apium graveolens, assembly GCF_009905375.1. NCBI lineage: Eukaryota > Viridiplantae > Streptophyta > Magnoliopsida > Apiales > Apiaceae > Apium > Apium graveolens. The sequence goes on from NC_133656.1 coordinate 88,126,737, forward strand.
ATAAATCCTCATATTTCAGAGGCTGATGAAAGAGAAAAGATTGATAGAAGGAAAGCTGATGAAAGATGCAAAGAATATTTGCAGAGAGTTTTAAAATTAAAGAGGGAGCTATGGCATAAAGAAAAAGGGAAGACTGATGATTTGTCTTCAAACTATGCTCCTCTCAGTAAGAAGAATAGAAGATGGAAAGAAATCCATGTATTCAATAATTCTAAATGGTTCAAGCATGTTGAATTTATGTCAGCAGGGTTAAGAGATTCTATCTCAGAACAGGAAGATGTTGATAAGTCCATCAAGAAGCCTTCTTGGGTGATATACAATGAAAAACTGAAACTTATTAAATCTCGAACTAGAGGAGGCATTGGTCATTCCGAGATGGAGATCATAGAATCTGATCTGTTAGATACAGATACTCTGACAGAAAATCTTGGTGAAAGAATTTCTCCTTCACATCTTGAGAAAGTTGAAGCTGTGAAGATTGTTCATAGAAAGATAAATGATAATGATGTCATAGAAGAGATTCTGTACTTTTTCAGGGATGGTAAAGTAAAAAGCTTTACATTGCAGCAACTCTTAATGAAGACTATGACACAATTGAAATACATTCACTATCTTCTTAGAGTTGAGAACAAAGTCACAAGAAATTGGTCTTCTATGATACTTGAAGTGATCAGAAGAAGAGTCATGACAAAAGATGATAAATATAATGGTGATTATGTTCTTGAGTACAGAACTTATACTGGTCAAGAAATGCAGATGAAAAAGGGAGCTGCAGTGCTACAAGTTTTTCTCAATAGTCCTCAGTTATCCTTCAGTCCTGATCATGAAGATGTAAGTTTGAGCTTCATGTTGATTGGTGATCTTGAGATAAGCAAAAGCTCAATTTCTAAGTTAAGATCAACTATCTATCAGATTTGAGAAGACACTGAAGAGAAGAGAGAGTTGAAGAAAAAGCTTGTTAAAGTCCTACGAGACAAGGAGGAAGAAAGATTGAAGAACTTTCTTGGAACAACTGTCAGTTATCTGAAGATACTGAAGTAAGCTTTACTTCTTGTACATTTTGTAGATTGGTTTTGGCATAATTGAGAATGGAATTTATGCTTCATTGTATTAAGCATAAATTTGGGGAGATTGTTATATACTGAATTCTTAATGATCAGAAGAAGCTCAGGATCTGGCTGTTTGGATATCATCAGGATCTGATGTACCGTCAGGATTTGGCATGTCATCAGTATATGAACGTCATTAGTATTTGAAGACAGACAGCACTAGAGAATTTGTTATGTTCCTTATAATATGGAGCAAATATCTGTTACGTCTGAGTTATAGGACTTTATCTGTTTAGTTTAAGATATGTATCAATTTCAGTTAGTTTTTGATAATGCATATCTTAGATTAATTTGTTGTAGATGTGTAGTATATAAACACAGTTTAGGTCATCACTTAGTGTATCACACTCGAGGATTATTCGACCTAGCAGCTCTCAAGAACCTTAGTATTTCTTGAGAGGATTTTGTAACAGTTTTTATCAGAAATATAAAAAGCTGTTACATTTTATTATTTGTTCGAAACATTTATACAATTGTATCCAGCCCCCTTAAACAATTATATCTTTACTGGGCAACAATAATAATTGAAATTGACCAATCGACTAACTGACCAATTAGATATAGAATAATTGATCAAGGGTAATTAAGTAATTTAAGCAAGTACCGACCGACTGACTACCAAGCTTTTAATGTTTCGTCTATTAATTGGTATATAAGAAATTGACTTTAATATCAATTAATAATAATATAGAGTTATATGTGAAATAGAATTTAAATTGATATAGGAAGTTGACTCCAATATCAATAAGAATTGGAATTGACCAATCGACTAACTGACCAATTAGATATAGAATAATTGATTAGGGGTAATTAAGTAATTTCAGCAAGTACCGACCGACCGACTACCAAACTTTTAATGTTTCGTCTATTATAATATGGTATAGATTTTTTTTTTATTTTTACCCTTTTAAATGATATGATTGCATGATAATTATATTAATACACGTATATGTTCATAGATTTTTAAAAATATTATAACGATTTTATAGTTTTTTGAGAATAAAAATACAATGTTTCTATTATGTTCGAACTCTAATAAAAAAATTATTTTATTACTTAATCAATAAACTATAAGAGCTATTTTGAAAAGATAATAGTACTCATGAACGATATAATTTATTGATCATGTGTGTTTTAAAAATAAATAATTATTATATTTAGTACAAAGTTAATTTTTGGTTCATATTAATTGAATACGAATTATGCTTAATCTGATATTAATTTGATTTATCCCGTATTAGTGGGTTACTTTATTTTATTTTAGCCCAAAGCCCATTATTATGATCAAATTCAACTAATTAAATTTAGTTTTTTTTTTAATTTTTATGTCTGGATCAATAAGATAATTTTGTTTAATCCGAATAATTAATATATATGATTTTATTTTGGTTGGTTGAATTATATTTTAATTATCTTAGAGGACTAATATGTATTATTTTGTTATCCTAGTTCAATAGTATAATTTTTTAGACGGATCATTAGTATTTATTATTTTTCCTTAACCCGATGCATATTATATCAACTAAATTCAACTAATTATATTTAGTTTGCTTAAATTTATTTTAGTCCGAAATATCATTTAGAATAATATATAACTAAATATGAATTAGAATTTAAAATTGGTAGAAGAAATTGACTTTAATATCAATTAATAATAATATAGAGTTGGATATGAAATAAAATTTAAATTGATATAGGAAGTTGACTTAAATATCATTAAGAATTGGAATTGACCAATTGACTAAATGACCAATTAGTTATAAAATAATTGATCACGGGTAATTAAGTAATTTTAGCAAGTACCCACCGACCGACTACAAAACTTTTAATGTTTCGTCTATTATAATATAGTATAGATTACATGTAAGTTCTTTATTATATTATTTAAACTAATATTTCATAGCTTAGGAGTAGACATTAAGGTCAGCCGTTTTTTTTATATTTTATGGTTCAATCATCCCCAATTTGCATTTTAGAAATTTTTAGAATAAACTAATAAAATGCACAATATTTAAGATTTAGTGCCCAAAACCCTCGAGCATATTAAGATTACACATTAATTCAATAATTTTTTAATATTATTGGATTAATCAATTCCTACTTGGGTTTGAAAAAATTATTTAATTTTAATAAATGTGAATTTTAGAAATATACAATTTAAATTAATTTTTTTTTCTAATTTTTAATGAGTGTGTGCATATAAAAGATGGAAAACATGATCGCAGCGGGAGTGTGTGGAGGAAACTCAAAAAGTGGGTATGTGTGGAGGAACCCGATAAAAAACTAAATCGTTTCCCTGTTCAGAGCGTTGATGGGATTAATGATCCGTAGGCAGGTTAAATAACCATCCATAGACATCACTAGCACAGTACTCCTGAGTAAAATTATATATCTTAATTAAAATTGAGATGTTGCCGGGAAGCGACGTTGAATAATGCTCTATTATAACAAAGATCAAATTATTTTACTATTTTAGAATAATATTTGACAAAATTATGATAGTATTACATTTTTTTAAAGTCATTTTTCAATAATAAAATTAAATTAATCATTTGAATTGTCACGTTCTCAGAATTCTTCAAGTCTCAGATTTACTTCGGACTTGAGAAGCGTTATACCTACTCTGAGGATTTTTTTCTCTCCCCGATCCCATTTCCTAACGAGGGTTCAACAATTCCTGATTTGTGTTCTAGAAATGTTTGTTTGTTAAAAAATTGACATTTAAAAATGTTACTTATATTATATAATTGAAGTGGAGACCCTAATTATTATATTTATAATATTACAGGTTTTAATGAATTCCCCATATTGATTTTAGAATGTTGGAAAAATAAATAAAGGAACAACAATTTAAGCTTCAGGGCCTTCAGTCATTAAATCTTATAGCCTAAACTCTAATTTAAGCATGGATTCTATTTTTGATTCAACAATTTTCTATTTAGGCTCTACAATTATTTAGTTTTTAAAAAATTTAAGTTTAAAAATATAAATTTCTTTCAGTTAATATTTTATAATTTAAGGGTAGACCCTAATTCAATAGTTTTTAATATTCTATGGTTCAATTATCTCCCGTTTGCATTTTAGAATATTTAGAAAAAAAATTATATTATGCAAAATAATTGAGGGTTTAGTGCCCAAGACCCTTTAGCCTACTAAGAGCGGACACTAATTCAACAACTTTTAATACTTTGTATTTAGCAATTTCTCATTTGTGTTCTAAAAATAATTAGTTTAACAAATGGAAAATGTGAATAGAGCGGAGTGTGTTAAGGAACCCGAAAAAAGGGTGTATGGAGGACACCGAGAAATAACAGAATCCTTTCCAAATCCAAACAAGTAATCGAAGGATGCGCGAGGCAAGTTAAATAGTCGTCTCTAATCATCACTAACACAATACTTTTCCAATGAATAGAATAATATATCTTAAAAAATAGGAGACGGAGCCGGGAGGCGACGTCGAGTAACACTTTATGATAAAAAAATACTAAATTATTGTACGGTTTAAGAAATTTATTTGACAAAAAAATGGTCATATTACATTAATTATAAATTTATATTTCGATAATAGAACTATATAATTCATTTGAATTGTCTATTCTCATAATGCTTCAAATCACAATTCTTAAGGACATTGAGTTCATTCGGATTCTAGAAGCGTCCATGCCCGATCCCTTAATGAGGATTTTTTCTCTCCTCGATCCCTGCCCGGGTTCAACAATTCTTAGTTACGGTTTTTAGATTATATAGTTATTAAATATTTGGATTTCAAAAGTATATTTTTTTAATGTATATATATATATATATTTTGTAATTGAAGAGATGAATCTAATTCGACAATTTTTAATATTTTAAGGATAAACAATTTCCAAATTGGGTTTTAAAAATATTTGGTACAAATTAAATAAAATTTACAACAATTTAGAATTTAGTGTTCAAAACCCTTGAGCCTATTTAGAGTGGACCCGAATTAATTTTTTTTAATATTTCGAGGTTTCAACAGTTCAACATTTCTGTTTGAGAAACATTTAGTTTTAAAAAAATTAGATTTTAGAAATATACAACTTTTTCATTAATATTTTATAATTTTTAAAGGATGGGTGTTCATAAAAGATGTAAAATGTGATCAGAACGGGTGTGTATCGAGGCACCCGAAAAATGGGTGGTGTATAAAAACTCGAGAAATAACTAAATAACTTCCCCGTTCGGAGTGGTGATCGGATCAACGATGTGCGGAAAGGGTTAAATTACCATCGCTAATCATCACTAACATAATGTTTTTGTACCGAATAAAATAATATATCTTGAATAAAATACGAGACGATGCAGGGAGGCGACATCGAGTAACGCTCTTTGATAACGCTGTTTTATAATAATATGTCCATATGGTAAATATGACAATGTGTTCGTATGGTAATATTTCTAAAAAGACTTTCATATTTTTATAATTATAATTAAAATGTATCTATATGGAACTATTTCTATAATAAAATCTGAGAGGTCACCTACTGTTTCTATTATGAAAAGCAAGATGGAGCCGTTAGGCGCCGTCGAGTAACATTCATTATATAATCAGATATAATAAACTTACAAATTTGTTTAATTTATTTTCTTACAAATTTTCAAATCTTATTGCAAAAAACTTAAATAACTAAATCAACTATACATAATTAATAAGTATAGTTAAGCCAAATATACTACATTTTAGGTAGTTAGATTTTTCATCATATCCACATTTACTTAAAATTTTATAGTTAAACCAATATGTATGTGCATGCGTGATTTTTTTGATAAGCTGAAGTAATAATATTAATAAGCCAAGCGACACTTACAATAGAGAAACCATTGCTACTGGGAGAGAATAACTACTACTGCAAATCAGAATACTACTGCAAGAACACAAACTGGCACAATATCAACTACAAACTAAAGACATCAAATTAAATCAACCTATACCAACCAATAAAAGAGGATTGATACTGACAATCATCTATTATGATAATATCCTTCTCATTCAGATGCGAGGAAGAAGCACTTGAGGGTCCAATCAATCAAGAATGAACTGGAATATGAGCTGTAGTACTAAGAACAGGACCAGGACCATCCAACACACTCTTTCCTTTACCCTTGTCCAATATATAACTAGAAGAAAGCAAAGTCTTACTACCCCCACTGGACTCATTAATAACAATACCCTCATTAGGCCTTGTAACACGACCAAAAGAGGGATGTAAACAATCATCAGACATCATAAACTCAGCAGATGGCCATGATGGAGTGATGCCCGCTAAGACGTCTATTCAAGTAAATAAGAGCCAAATCCTCCTCCAAGACCGGTTTAGACAGATATGCATTATAAGTCAACAAAGAAGTTATAGAAGGATGTAACACATGAGCATCCATCTGCATCCCTTACATAAGAGGAAAAGCATTAGCAACTGGTTGAATAACAAGAGGAGGTGATGCCTACAACACCTCACCTGGACTAAAGTCATGAGAGATTTCAAAAGCTTCTAGATGAGGTTCAAGACCCATGTCGAGGTCAAGAATTTCAAAAAGATCACCAAAAGATGCAAATACGCTAATTAAACTAGTGCAATGATTAAGAGCACACTCTGCCATATAGGCAGGTGCGCGATTCCTAGTAGCATAAACAGTTTAGACCCTGCAGCTTCTCTGAAAATGAGGATATGATCTATCCTTGTTGAACTCTGAGAAAAGTTTGTTATTTTATTGCACTGCCACTATGTTAGATATATTTGATAATGTCATGGCTAATATGTTTTATGTTTAGATTTCAGATCTTATTTGAACAGAACAAATCAGTACTTAACTGATCAGTACTTATACTGGAAGTCAGAACTTAAGGGATATCAGTACTTGTGTTATCAGGAGATAGATATCAGAACTTAAGTGCTGAAGGACGATCAGATAAGGACAGTAGCTGATTAAAGTTAAGAAGATCAAGATAAACATAAGAAGAGATATGCATGAAGAAGGAATTCCGTGAAGAATGGAATACTTGGAATAGAAGATATCTGATTGATATATTTTAGGAAGCAGAATTATATTCCATATCAATTAGCGAATATCTTGTAACTGTGTAGTATATAAACACAGACATAGGGTTTACACTAAAAGTGTTATCATTATCGAGAATATTATTTAATATAACTCTAGCAGCTCTCGTGATATTTTGTTCATCACTGAGAGATAACAGTTCCAGATTGTAACAGAGTTTATTGTTTAAATAAAGTTTGTTTTCTGTTACATAAGTTCTTGAAGTTTGATTTGATTGTAATAAACACTGTATTCACCCCCTCTACAGTGAAAGTGTGACCTAACAAGTGGTATCAGAGCTATCTGTTAGCACACATACAGTTAAAGATCCAAACACAATCATGTCTGACACAGAAACTCCAACTAAGCCTACCAAAACTGAGGAATCATCAAAGACATCAACTCAGAGTCGATATGAGACTATCAGAGTTCCCATATTGAGACCATCTGAATATCCCATATGGAAGGTAAGGATGACCATGTTTCTGGAAGCAACAGATCCAGAATACCTTGATAGAATCAAGGAAGGGCCTCACAAACCTACCAAGCTCGCTGTTGTAGTTGCAGGTGAAGCAGCAATGACCGTACCAAAGGAAAAGAATGATTACACTGCTGAAGATATAGCATCTATTGCTAAGGATGCCAAGGTACGTCACTTATTGCATAGTGCCATTGATAATATAATGTCAAACAGGGTAATCAACTGCAAGACTGCTAAGGAGATATGGGATGCACTGGAGACAAGGTGTCAAGGAACTGAAACAGTTAAGAAGAACAGGAAGACAATACTCACTCAAGAGTATGAACACTTTGACTCTAGGACTAATGAGTCATTGACTGATGTATATGATAGATTTGTCAAACTCTTGAATGACTTGTCATTAGTAAATAAGGAGTATGATCTTGAAGATACAAACCTCAAATTCATGTTAGCTCTTCCTGAATGTTGGGATTTGAAGGCAACAACAATAAGAGACAACTACAATCTTGATGAAACAACTCTTGATGAAATCTATGGAATGCTCAAGACTCATGAACTTGAGATGGAACAAAGAAGCAAGAGGAAAGGAGGAAAGTCAAGGACAGTTGCTCTCAAGGTTGAAGAGGAATCCCCCAAACCACCTTCCTCAAAGAAAGATAAGGGTAAAGCTCTTATCATAAAATCTGATACTGAGTCATCAAGTTCTGAGAGTGATGATGACTCAGATTCTGAAAGCTTGCCTGAAACTGATGCTGATGAGGAGATGATGAAGCTGTGTGCTCTTATGGTGAAAGGAATCACAAAGATTGCATACAGGAAGTTCAGGAAGGGAAAGAAGTTTTCCAGGAAAGGCATAAGTTCTGATAAGAAGAATTTCAGAAGATCTGAAGGAAGAGGAGGAAAGTCTGACAGAGGAGATTACGCTAATGTTAAATGTTATAATTGTGGTGAGAAAGGCCACATATCTCCTGATTGCAAGAAACCAAGAATGACAAAGGCAAAGCTCTTGTCACAAAGCAGAAAAGCTGGACAGACACCTCAGACTCTGAAAGTGAGGAGAACTATGCATTGATGGCAAATGCTGATAAATCAAGTTCTGAGAGCAGTTCTGAAGCTGCTGAAACAAAGGTACCTCAGACTACTTATGCTTTCATACTGATGATATTAATGAGTTGAGAAGATATCTTAAAACCATGTTTGTTAGTTATAGAGATCAAACTTTAACATGTGAAAGATTAACTTCTGAAAATCTTGCTTTTAGGAAAAGAAATGATTTCTTAGAAAAAGAGTTAGTCATGCTTCATCAAACTCAGCAGGATAGAGATGATGCTTTTTATGTTAGGGATGAAGTGCTAAAAATGAATGAATCTCTAAAAACTGAGTTAGAAAAGGAGAGAGAGATTATCAGAACTTGGACTAACTCTGGCAAAACAACTCAAAATTTGCTAAGCAGTGAAACTGGAAAGAGGGCTTAGGTTATGGAGAAAATAAATAAAAGGAACTGTAGAAATTAAGTCTGTTGATAAGCAAAAGCCGAAGTTAAAACCTGTTAAGTTTGTAACTGAAAAATCCGAAAATGAGAAATCAGAAGTTAAAAAGAAATTAGCTTCTGACAAACTAAAACAGGAAAAGACAGCTGAAGTTAACATAGGCTTAATGACAAAGAAGCAGCTTAAGCATAAGCTGAAAGATGTTAAGAATGCAAACAAGGTAAAATCACCTAGGAAAAACAGGAATGGAAAGGAAGGTGTGAATAAAAGCAATAACTATAAATCTGTTCCTGATGCTCCTAGGAAAGCATGTCATAACTGTGGAAGTTCTAACCATCTGGCTTCTTTTTTGCAGGAAGAATAAGAATATTAACTCCTTATCTACAAAGTCAGGAGTTAAGAGTCAGTCTGTTAGATACAAACCACAAAATCCTTGTTTTCATTGTGGTAGTTTTATGGCATTCCATTTATACTTGTAAGGAATATCATAGTTTGTACTATGATTATTATCAAATAAAACCTTCTTTAAAGAAAGTTTATGTTGTTCCTTCTAGTATAAGTTCTGATAAGAAAACTGTTAACATAAAATCTGATGCTAAATCCGCTGCAAATGTTAACAAACCTAAAAAGGCCAAAGGATCCAAGCAAGTCTGGGTCCTTAAAACTAATAATTAGTGGTCTTTTTGATTGCAGGGCAACAGGAAAAATATTTTAGTTCTGGACAGTGGATGTTCAGGACATATGACTGGAAATAAGGCCCTGCTATCAGACTTTGTGGAGAAAGCTGGCCCAAGTGTTTCTTATGGAGATGGCAACATTGGAAAAACTTTGGGATATGGCAATATCAATCTTGGGAATGTCATCATTAAAGATGTAGCTCTGGTCTCAGGACTTAAACACAACTTACTGAGTATAAGTCAAATCTGTGACAGAGGTTATCATGTTGATTTCTTTGCAGAACATTGTGAAATAGTTAGTAAATCTAAAGAAAAAATTGTTCTGAAGGGATTCAGGCGTGGTAACATTTATGAAGCTAAGCTTTCAACAAGTTCTGATGGTTCTGCAATCTGTTTAGTGAGTAGAGCCTCAACTGAAGAAAGCTGGAATTGGCACAAGAAACTCTCTCATTTAAACTTCAACAAGATAAATGAACTGATCAAGAAAGATCTTGTGAGAGGACTGCCAAAATCAGTGTTTGTTCCTGATGGTCTTTGTGACTCATGTCAGAAGGCTAAACAAAGAAAATCTTCGTTCAAGAGCAAGACTGAATCATCAATTCTTGAGCCTTATTATCTACTTCATGTTGATCTATTTGGTCCAGTGAATGTCATGTCTATTGCAAAGAAGAAATATGCGTTGGTCATAGTAGATGAGTTCACCAGATACACATGGGTGTATTTCTTGCACACAAAAAGTGAAACTGCATCTATCCTGATTGATCATGTCAAACATCTGGATAAATTGATCAAAGATTCTGTGAAAATTTTGAGGAGTGATAATGGCACTGAATTCAAGAATTTGATAATGGAAGAGTTCTGCAAAAATCATGGAATAAAGCAGGAATTTTCTGCTCCTGGAACTCCACAGCAAAATGGAGTTGTTGAAAGGAAGAATAGAACTCTAATTGAAGCTGCACGAACAATGCTTGAAGAAGCAAAGCTTCCAACCTATTTCTGGGCTGAAGCTGTGCAGACTGCTTGTTTTACTCAAAATGCAACACTCATTAACAAGCATGGAAAAACACCATATGAGATGGTGAAGAACAAGAAGCCAAATCTCAAATACTTTCATGTATTTGGATGTAAGTGTTTTGTTCTCAAGACTCATCCTGAACAGCTATCCAAGTTTGATCTAAAAGCTGATGAGGGAATCTTTGTAGGATATCCACTTTCTACAAAAGCCTTCAGAGTCTATAATTTGAGAACAAAAGTGGTCATGGAATCTATCAATGTCTCTTTTGATGACAAGAAGATCACTGGACTTGAAGATTGCATTGATCATGATAAGCTGAGATTTGAAAATGAAGATTCATATTCTGATATCTCAAGTCCTGACAGTCTAAGTCCTGATACTGTAAATTCTGATGGATTAAACTCTGATGTTATTGAAACTGTGGTGACTACGTCAAAGGAAGATGCACCAATGCAGGGGGAGCATACTCAAGATATTATCACATCTCAAGAAGCATCAGAACATACATCTGGCTCTTCAAATTCTGATTCGTCAAGTTCTGATAAGCCAAGTACTGACAGTACTGAAAATCTAAATACTGAAGGATCCAACTCAGAGAGCATAGTTTCAGGGGGAGCATCAGAAAATGAAACCGAAGACAGCATGAATCATGGGGGAGCATCCAGTTCTAGAGAAAATCTTCATCTGCAAGGAAGTGGACAAAATCACATACACCTGATTTAATAATTGGAAATCCTGAGGCAGGTGTCAGAACTAGAACAGGTACTTCGAATGAATGTCTTTACAATTCTTTTCTCTCTCAGTCTGAGCCAAAGAAAGTGGAAGAAGCTCTTCAAGATGCTGATTGGGTGCAAGCAATGCAGGAAGAGTTGAATGAATTTGAAAGAAACAAAGTCTGGACCTTAGTGCCAAGACCCTAAGAATAGATCGGTTGTTGGTACAAAGTGGGTATTCAGAAACAAAACTGACAGTGATGGCATAATTGTAAGGAACAAGGCAAGGCTGGTTGCAAAAGGATATTCTCAACAGGAGGGAATTGACTATGATGAAACATTTGCGCCAGTTGCTAGGTTAGAAGCCATAAGGATATTCATGGCTTATGCTGCTCACAAAAAGTTTACTGTCTTTCAAATGGATGTGAAAAGTGCTTTCTCAATGGAGAATTGGAAGAGGAAGTATATGTTGAACAACCTCCAGGCTTTGTAGATTCCAAACATCCAGATTATGTCTACAGGCTTGATAAAGTACTTTATGGACTTAAGCAAGCTCCTAGAGCATGGTATGAGACTTTAGCTCAGTTTTCTTCTGGAAAGTGGATTCAGAAGCAGTACAGAGCAGAGACTGAAGATTCTTCGATATCCACTTTCCAGAAGAAACTGAGCTAAAGTCTCATACCATGCTCTAGGAGCTTGCTTAAGTCCATAAAGTGCTTTATCAAGCCTGTAGACATAATCTGGATGTTTGGAATCTACAAAGCCTGGAGGTTGTTCAACATATACTTCCTCTTCCAATTCTCCATTGAGAAAAGCACTTTTCACATCCATTTGAAAGACAGTAAACTTTTTGTGAGCAGCATAAGCCATGAATATCCTTATGGCTTCTAACCTAGCAACTGGAGCAAATGTTTCATCATAGTCAATTCCCTCCTGTTGAGAATATCCTTTTGCAACCAGCCTTGCCTTGTTCCTTACAATTATGCCATCACTGTCAGTTTTGTTTCTGAATACCCACTTTGTACCAACAACCGATCTATTCTTGGGTCTTGGCACTAAGGTCCAGACTTTGTTTCTTTCAAATTCATTCAACTCTTCCTGCATTGCTTGCACCCAATCAGCATCTTGAAGAGCTTCTTCCACTTTCTTTGGCTCAGACTGAGAGAGAAAAGAATTGTAAAGACATTCATTCGAAGTACCTGTTCTAGTTCTGACACCTGCCTCAGGATTTCCAATTATTAAATCAGGTGTATGTGATTTTGTCCACTTCCTTGCAGATGGAAGATTTTCTCTAGAACTGGATGCTCCCCCATGATTCATGCTGTCTTCGGTTTCATTTTCTGATGCTCCCCCTGAAACTATGCTCTCTAAGTTGGATCCTTCAGTATTTAGATTTTCAGCACTGTCAGTACTTGGCTTATCAGAACTTGACGAATCAGAATTTGAAGAGCCAGATGTATGTTCTGATGTTTCTTGAGATGTGATAATATCTTGAGTATGCTCCCCCTGCATTGGTGCATCTTCCTTTGACGTAATCACCACAGTTTCAATAACATCAGAGTTTAATCCATCAGAATTTACAGTATCAGGACTTAGACTGTCAGGACTTGAGATATCAGAATATGAATCTTCATTTTCAAATCTCAGCTTATCATGATCAATGCAATCTTCAAGTCCAGTGATCTTCTTGTCATCAAAAGAGACATTGATAGATTCCATGACCACTTTTGTTCTCAAATTATAGACTCTGAAGGCTTTTGTAGAAAGTGGATATCCTACAAAGATTCCCTCATCAGCTTTTAGATCAAACTTGGATAGCTGTTCAGGATGAGTCTTGAGAACAAAACACTTACATCCAAATACATGAAAGTATTTGAGATTTGGCTTCTTGTTCTTCACCATCTCATATGATGTTTTTCCATGCTTGTTAATGAGTGTTGCATTTTGAGTAAAACAAGCAGTCTGCACAGCTTCAGCCCAGAAATAGGTTGGAAGCTTTGCTTCTTCAAGCATTGTTCGTGCAGCTTCAATTAGAGTTCTATTCTTCCTTTCAACAACTCCATTTTGCTGTGGAGTTCCAGGAGCAGAAAATTCCTGCTTTATTCCATGATTTTTGCAGAACTCTTCCATTATCAAATTCTTGAATTCTGTGCCATTATCACTCCTCAAAATTTTCACAGAATCTTTGATCAATTTATCCAGATGTTTGACATGATCAATCAGGATAGATGCAGTTTCACTTTTTGTGTGCAAGAAATACACCCATGTGTATCTGGTGAACTCATCTACTATGACCAACGCATATTTCTTCTTTGCAATAGACATGACATTCACTGGACCAAATAGATCAACATGAAGTAGATAATAAGGCTCAAGAATTGATGATTCAGTCTTGCTCTTGAACGAAGATTTTCTTTGTTTAGCCTTCTGACATGAGTCACAAAGACCATCAGGAACAAACACTGATTTTGGCAGTCCTCTCACAAGATCTTTCTTGATCAGTTCATTTATCTTGTTGAAGTTTAAATGAGAGAGTTTCTTGTGCCAATTCCAGCTTTCTTCAGTTGAGGCTCTACTCACTAAACAGATTGCAGAACCATCAGAACTTGTTGAAAGCTTAGCTTCATAAATGTTACCACGCCTGAATCCCTTCAGAACAATTTTTCCTTTAGATTTACTAACTATTTCACAATGTTCTGCAAAGAAATCAACATGATAACCTCTGTCACAGATTTGACTTATACTCAGTAAGTTGTGTTTAAGTCCTGAGACCAGAGCTACATCTTTAATGATGACATTCCCAAGATTGATATTGCCATATCCCAAAGTTTTTCCAATGTTGCCATCTCCATAAGAAACACTTGGGCCAGCTTTCTCCACAAAGTCTGATAGCAGGGCCTTATTTCCAGTCATGTGTCCTGAACATCCACTGTCCAGAACTAAAATATTTTTCCTGTTGCCCTGCAATCAAAAAGACCACTAATTATTAGTTTTAAGGACCCAGACTTGCTTGGATCCTTTGGCCTTTTTAGGTTTGTTAACATTTGCAGCGGATTTAACATCAGATTTTATGTTAACAGTTTTCTTATCAGAACTTATACTAGAAGGAACAACAGAAACTTTCTTTAAAGAAGGTTTTATTTGATAATAATCATAGTACAAACTATGATATTCCTTACAAGTATAAATGGAATGCCATAAACTACCACAATGAAAACAAGGATTTTGTGGTTTGTATCTAACAGACTGACTCTTAACTCCTGACTTTGTAGATAAGGAGTTAATATTCTTATTCTTCCTGCAAAAAGAAGCCAGATGGTTAGAACTTCCACAGTTATGACATGCTTTCCTAGGAGCATCAGGAACAGATTTATAGTTATTGCTTTTATTCACACCTTCCTTTCCATTCCTGTTTTTCCTAGGTGATTTTACCTTGTTTGCATTCTTAACATCTTTCAGCTTATGCTTAAGCTGCTTCTTTGTCATTAAGCCTATGTTAACTTCAGCTGTCTTTTCCTGTTTTAGTTTGTCAGAAGCTAATTCCTTTTTAACTTCTGATTTCTCAGTTTCGGATTTTTCAGTTACAAACTTAACAGGTTTTAACTTCGGCTTTTGCTTATCAACAGGCTTAATTTCTTCAGTTCCTTTTTCATTATTTTCTCCATAACCTAAGCCCTCTTTCCAGTTTCCACTGCTTAGCAAATTTTGAGTTGTTTTGCCAGAGTTAGTCCAAGTTCTGATAATCTCTCTCTCCTTTTCTAACTCAGTTTTTAGAGATTCATTCATTTTTAGCACTTCATCCCTAACATAAAAAGCATCATCTCTATCCTTCTGAGTTTGATGAAACATGACTAACTCTTTTTCTAAGAAATTATTTCTTTTCTTAAAAGCAAGATTTTCAGAAGTTAATCTTTCACATGTTAAAGTTTGATCTCTATAACTGACAAACATGGTTTTAAGATATCTTCTCAACTCATTAATATCATCAGTATGAAAAGCATAAGTAGTCTGAGGTACCTTTGTTTCAGCAGCTTCAGAACTGCTCTCAGAACTTGATTTATCAGCATTTGCCATCAATGCATAGTTCTCCTCACTTTCAGAGTCTGAGGTGTCTGTCCAGCTTTTCTGCTTTGTGACAAGAGCTTTGCCTTTGTCATTCTTGGTCTTCTTGCACTCAGGAGATATGTGGCCTTTCTCACCACAATTATAACATTTAACATTAGCGTAATCTCCTCTGTCAGACTTTCCTCCTTTTCCTTCAGATCTTCTGAAATTCTTCTTATCAGAACTTATGCCTTTCCTGGAAAACTTCTTTCCCTTCCTGAACTTCTTGTATGCAATCTTTGTGATTCCTTTCACCATAAGAGCACACAGCTTCATCATCTCCTCATCAGCATCAGTTTCAGGCAAGCTTTCAGAATCTGAGTCATCATCACTCTCAGAACTTGATGACTCAGTATCAGATTTTATGATAAGAGCTTTACCCTTATCTTTCTTTGAGGAAGATGGTTTGGGGGATTCCTCTTCAGCCTTGAGAGCAACAGTTCTTGACTTTCCTCCTTTCCTCTTGCTTCTTTGTTCCATCTCAAGTTCATGAGTCTTGAGCATTCCATAGATTTCATCAAGAGTTGTTTCATCAAGATTGTAGTTGTCTCTTATTGTTGTTGCCTTCAAATCCCAACATTCAGGAAGAGCTAACAGGAATTTGAGGTTTGTATCTTCAAGATCATACTCCTTATTAACCAATGACAAGTCATTCAAGAGTCTGACAAATCTTTCATATACATCAGTCAATGACTCATTAGTCCTAGAGTCAAAGTGTTCATACTCTTGAGTGAGTATTGTCTTCCTGTTCTTCTTAACTGTTTCAGTTCCTTGACACCTTGTCTCCAGTGCATCCCATATCTCCTTAGCAGTCTTGCAGTTGATTACCCTGTTTGACATTACATTATCAATGGCACTATGCAATAAGTGACGTACCTTGGCATCCTTAGCAATAGATGCTATATCTTCAGCAGTGTAATCATTCTTTTCCTTTGGTACGGTCATTGCTGCTTCACCTGGAACTACAACAGCGAGCTTGGTAGGTTTGTGAGGCCCTTCCCTGATTCTATCAAGGTATTCTGGATCTGTTGCTTCCAGAAATATGGTCATCCTTACCTTCCATATGGGATATTCAGATGGTCTCAATATGGGAACTCTGATAGTCTCATATCGACTCTGAATTGATGTCTTTGATGATTCCTCAGTTTTGGTAGGCTTAGTTGGAGTTTCTGTGTCAGACATGATTGTGTTTGGATCTTTAACTGTATGTGTGTTAACAGATAGCTCTGATACCACTTGTTAGGTCACACTTTCACTGTAGAGGGGGTGAATACAGTGTTTATTACAATCAAATCAAACTTCAAGAACTTATGTAACAGAAAACAAACTTTATTTAAACAATAAACTCTGTTACAATCTGGAACTGTTATCTCTCAGTGATGAACAAAATATCACGAGAGCTTCTAGAGTTATATTAAATAATATTCTCGATAATGATAACACTTATAGTGTAAACTCTATTTCTGTGTTTATATACTACACAGTTACAAGATATTCGCTAATTGATATGGAATATAATTCTGCTTCCTAAAATATATCAATCAGATATCTTCTATTCCAAGTATTCCATTCTTCACGGAATTCCTTCTTCATGCATATCTCTTCTTATGTTTATCTTGATCTTCTTAACTTTAATCAGCTACTGTCCTTATCTGATCGTCCTTCAGCACTTAAGTTCTGATATCTATCTCCTGATAACATAAGTACTGATATCCCTTAAGTTCTGACTTCCAGTATAAGTACTGATCAGTTAAGTACTGATTTGTTCTGTTCAAATAAGATCTGAAATCTAAACATAAAACATATTAGCCATGACATTATCAAATATATCTAACACCCTTACTAACGCTATCACTTTAAATAAGTTTAAATGTTCTAAAAAGTTATAAACATATATGTCTACTAATATATTTTTCATGAAGCATGTCATTTAAAGGTTTAAATGAACAAAATTAAGAATTGAATTCAATATATTTTAAAAAAATATATATAATATTAAAAAAAATATGTGTCATTCGTGTATCGCACGGGTTTTAAACTAGTAAAGATAGCAGAAGGAAGACCGACAAACTGAAATAATGACCAAAATATAAAAATAAATAATTTTAATATTTTATTTTAAGATTTCCTCAAAACAAATAGGGAGTATTTAATTTTTATTCCTCGGTTAAAGTGTTTTTGTTTGTAGGGCTGAGCATTTGGTTCGGTTAACCGAATACCGAACCGAAATTACCGAAATAATTCGGTTCGGTTACCGAACCGAAATAATTCGGTTTTTAATTCGGTTATGATATTTTGTGTTATTCGGTATTTCGGTTTTTTTACCGAAATAACCGAATTACCGAAATTACCGAAATATATATATTATAATATATATTTATATATTTATAAATATATAAATATATAAATATATGTATTATATTTTATTATTTTTCCTATTTTGCTAACCCAGGTCTTTTTTTTTTTAAGTTCAATTATGAGTTATCTATCCGCTATTTTGCTAGTGATGATATTTTCATCTCCTTTTTCCTACATATTTTGAAAAACGATAATTGTCAAGGTTTAATTTCCGTTAACATGGAGAAGCAGATCATTAATTGTTCAATAAAAATAGCAAAATTCTTATCTTAAAATTCAATTTTCTTGTAATTCGGTTTTTTAATTCGGTTTTCAGTTTTAACCGAAATAATTAATTCGGTTCGGTAAATAACCAAAATTATTTCGGTTCACTAATCGGTTATGATTTTCCTCCTTATTCGGTATTCGGTTACCTAATAATATTTCGGTTCGGTTCCCGAATTACCGAATACTCGCCCCTATTTGTTTGTTTGTGGGAGCTGCGAGACATTTTCTCTCTGCATATATAACAGATCATACACACCTCTTCTCCCCCGACTTTTCAAATCTCCGATCGTTTTCCGGCCAGATCTTCTCAATTGCCGTCGGAGAATCGTCGTTGATCCGGCCAATTAAGCCCTAATTCTACCTCGATTTGATCAATGGCGCCTGTTTCGGCTTTAGCCAAGTATAAACTTGTGTTTTTGGGCGATCAATCTGTTGGTAAAACAAGTATCATCACTCGATTCATGTACGATAAGTTTGATAACACTTATCAGGTAATTGCTAAAATTTTGACTATTATTTGTGTATTTGAATGTGTGATTTGTATTAATATGTCTTTTTTTGTTGTTTTGGAGCTGTATGATACTGATCTGATGTGTTTTTCTGTTTAAATAATTGCTTGTG
Source organism: Apium graveolens (assembly GCF_009905375.1). NCBI lineage: Eukaryota > Viridiplantae > Streptophyta > Magnoliopsida > Apiales > Apiaceae > Apium > Apium graveolens. The sequence goes on from NC_133656.1 coordinate 88,145,629, forward strand.
TATAGAGTAACGCCTCGATAAATCGATAACGGAACTGGAGAAATATAGGATCACGTGTCAAGGTTTTAAAATTATCTAGTTTATACGGTTGATGATCAATGTGTTGAATATATATATTATATATATAGAGATGATTTTTTGTATATAGAGTAATGCCTTCGTAAATTATTTTTCCTTGATAATGGAACTGTAATGCTTAGACTAGAAAAATACGATCATATGTTAAGGTTTTAAAATTATTGAGTTTTCCTATTGATGATCAATGTGTTGAAACTTAAATGGATATATCAAAAAAATATAGAGTTGATTTTATAGAGTAAGTCCTATTTTATTTGCCTTGATAACGGAACTGTAATGGGTAGACAAGAGAAATACTCTTATATGTCAAGGTCTAAAAATTATTGAGTTTATACCATTGATGATCAATGTGTTGAATGGATATATTTTATATATAGAGTAATACCTCCATCATTTACTCTATATAGACCATAAATGTGATGTTTAGACGAGAAAAATATGATAATGTTGAGGTTGTAGATTATCGAGTTTATTTTGTTAATGATCAATTTGGTGATCGGATGTATCGGATACATAGAGTAACATCTCAATATTTTAATAGCCTCGACAACTGAAGTGTTACGTTTAATCGAGAAAAATATGATGATATATCAAGGGCCTTAAATTATCGAGTTTATTTTGTTAATGATTAATATGGCAATTGGATGTACCAGATACATAACAAGAAAATTATGTTTGAATTTTTTATTTCATTTGAAAAGCATTAGTGGAAATTTCAAGGACCGGATCCGGAGCCATTGTTTTGTTCACCAGTTTTTTTTTTCTTTCGGTCCCTTTTCGATGGAGAACAATTTCTTATAGGACTAATTGTACTTATTCCTTAATGCGACTAATGTTCTGCGAAGATTTTAATTTTACCTTTAAGGTTTGAAATATTGATTTTTGTGACCATTGTTTTATCTAAGCTGTACTGTGAGGTTTAATGATCTTCCAGCGTTTAAGTTTTCCAATCCAGTCTAAATAGAGACTTTAAACAGTTAAAGTGGATAACTGTAGTTAGTCAAGAATAGCTGAGTTGTAGAGGACCTTCATGCGTTGGACCATTAACTGTTCTATGAGATTATTATATTGGCACTTGTTAGCAAAATTGTTTGTAGATTATTGTTCATATGAATTTAAGTATCTGACTTGGTCCGTACATGATACAACTTGTTGTAAGAAAATCATCTACCGCTATTATGTTATACCTTACACACAGTTGCTGATTTTTTTGTTTAAAGTAGGGTCATCCATCATTTTATAGCAAGTATAATAATTTACTTTCGTGTTGCAACTTGCAAGTAATTTGGATATTGGTTTGTATGGAAAACTTCATTCAACAAATGTTCTACAACTTGAATGTTCTAATCTTGCTCAATTTGTATATGTTCTACTTGGTGCTCAATATATGCCATACTGACATAATTAATGTCCCTCTATTGTTGATTATCCTGACCCAGTTTATCATAAATACTCTTTCTAGGCTACAATTGGCATTGACTTTCTGTCCAAAACTATGTACCTCGAGGATCGAACTGTTCGCCTGCAACTCTGGTAAGACTATGCAGTTGGTATTGGGCACTGCTTAGTGCTGTTCTAATTTATTTTAATTGGATATGCCCTTACTGAGGAAATGGGAGTTCTAAATTCTAATCATATTTATCTTATTAAAGCCTTTATAAAATATCTTCGTAGACTTATTCAATATTTCCATCGACGTCTAGTTGAGAATCATCTATTCCTTTTCAGCGCCTTAATTTCTAAGAGATTTTATGTTTCTATTCAATCTAATTTGAGTTTTAGAATGTCACTTGATAGTTGCTTGTTGTTTGATTTGAAGTAAGAAGTGTCGGTTGCTTTATAAATAGAGTGTAAGGTAGAATTTAGATTTGATAGATAATTTTAAAATAATGTTGAAAATGGTTACAAAATTGAAAACTATGATCAGCCTTCTTGGGTTTGGACTTTTGACTTTAAGAAATGTAGGTTATGCATTGTGTCCTTCCAAATGCAAAGATCAAGTTTAAAGTTATACCACATCGGCCTGGAAATTAGTGAATATTTGATATTAGTGGTAACTTCTAGATAAGATGAAAATCTATTGGTAAGTGGTAACATCCTATTTACTGGAGAATCTAGCTAGCTTGAGAGTAGAAATATAGATCTCTATACATGTAACGATGTGTTTGACTTGTGGTGTGGATAAATCTTTGATGGGGTGTCATTTGGGTTGCACAATATAAATGCAAATTCTCCATTATCTTGGGACCGGACCAGATAAGGGTCCTGAAACTGGTTTCAGTTTTGTAGCATAAGGTTGTTGTCTTTATCTGGATATATATGTAATCATGTGTTTGAGGTAACGAGTTGTGATGTCGGTCGATCTCCGATGCGGATGTCTTCTGAGTTCCTTCAATTTTGAGACTAGCTAAGGGTTCTAAAAGTGGCTTGAGTTGTATGGAATTTAGTTGGTGTCTCTGTCTCATGTTATTATGGTGTACATTAGTACAGTACATGTAGATACTAAAAAGTAATAGAGGTACAAATCGCTGAAACTTTTTTTCCCAAACTGGGAAGTTAATATAGCTTGTTTTTGACAGCAACTTTTTTTTTTAAATAATAAAACAGTTATATAACACCAGATTTCATGAATGATGATAGGATGCTACAGGTACTTATATTTATTGGTAGTTGTTTTCTTGTTTCTTACTTTGGAAATATCCCAAACCTTATGATGAATTTACGGATGAGACTAGAAGTAATCAAGTATCCTGAACGTCTGTTATGAATGTTAATAAAGTCATACTTGAACTTCAATTAGTAATCTAGGAGATATTAAAATTTTCCCTTAATATTCATTTTGGGGAAATTATTGGTTATCACTTATCAGCTTGTTAGTTCCTTGCCCTTGGGTGAAGATACAGTCTACAGTTTTATCCACTTTTTTTTTTCTGTTTGACAAAGTGCTTAAAAGTATATATGGCATAAGGAAATTTAAAAATATTATGTGAAGATATTATGTAATATAGGTTGAAAAATGACAACTTAAGTATAAGCAAACTATGGAAGATATATTATGTGTAATCAGTTTGTGTATGGATGTATGTGTGTGTGTGTGCGTTTGTGTGTCCATAAGCATCTTTTAGGCCACGTGCTCCATAACCTTATGATGGATTGCTATTATTGGTATGATGATGCTTCAATGGTAAACTTTTGTATTCACCTACAGGGACACAGCAGGACAGGAAAGGTTCAGGAGTCTCATTCCAAGCTACATTAGGGACTCCTCTGTTGCGGTCGTTGTATATGATGTTGCAAGTATGCAATTTGTATTTTTCCTTCTCCTGCATATTCAAACATGCATAATTTTATAGTGTAATTTACTATTGTTTTAATATCCCATAAGTTGTCTGTTTCTCAACTGCTGCATAGGCAGCAGGAGATGCCCGTCTAAGCCCCAAAGTTTTGACCTGTCATGCGACTCACTATATGCAGTGTTATTGTCTATTAACATAGTTTCCAGAGATTAAGACAAAGACACCAGTTATTTCCCCACCTTGTCCTGTATTGTCGATACCCTGAGGGTCTCTTAATTTTCCTCTGCCAAACTGTGATACAGAACCATCTTCAAAGATCTCAAACTCTACCCTACTCATAAACTGCGCCAAACGAAGTTCATGAACAGAAACTAGTAGATATCTTTCATTTTCATACTTGGGATTGATTCTACCTCTAATTTTTTCCGATTAGATAAGGAAAACGCACATGTTCTAAAACCTGCTTGGTCTGACTTGATGTCTTTTCATGATTGATTCCATGAATAATGTATGCCTCTCAGCAATCTGTTTGCTATCTAGAAATCTCCCTTCATTGTTTAATTTTTAGAACATTGCGAGTCACTCATAAAGTACATGTATATGATGGAGAAAATAACATCAATATTTATTATCAGAAAATATTAATTGTCAAACCATGGATATATTAACATATAAATCTTAATTACACAACTTAATTTGTATGGCATGATTCATCTACAATGTACATGACTTGATATAAATTGTGTATACTTTCTATTTGTTATTTTATAACTGATAAAGTTCCTTAATTGTATCAGGTAGGCAGTCATTCCTGAACACTGTAAAATGGATTGAGGAGGTTCGTAGTGAGCGAGGCAGTGATGTCATTATAGTCCTTGTTGGTAATAAAACTGACCTTGTGGATAAGAGGTACTGATTATATGTAGTATTTATATACTTCAAGCTACCAGAAGATATAGACAATATATACAAAAAATTAAAAAAGAATCTTACTAACAGAGTACGAATGGATTCATGTTTCAGTAATAACAGTGTTGATATATATATCGCATAGCTAATTTTGAACAACCAATTTGATAACCCTAAAATCAAGTTGTTTACATGTTTAGTAATACTTAATATCAGATAGATTTTGTTTGTCTTCTGTTGTTTAATTAGGTGTGAATATTTGTTGGGTTTAGTGATGTTGGAGGTCTCTTTGTTGTTTCAAATAATGATTGCCATCTGAGAGGTGGCATTTCTTTTGCTAGGACTCTTCTTGTTCTTCAAAGCGATTACTATGTTACAAAATTTATTTTTGTAGTAGTAAGTACTCATTGTTAGAAAGTGTTTAGTAACCCAGCAGTCTTTCAAAATCTCAAGGTAACGAGGAGAAGGCCTTCATTTTGAGTTTATACTATTTTAACACTCCCCTTTGCTCGTGTGAGTGCACATCAAGACAGAAAAACAGGACAAGCAAACAATTGAATTTAAAGAATCGGGGAGGGAGACTCGAACCAGAGTCCCATCCCTTTACTGGGTACCATATTAAGTAACCAACTCTCCCAATATATTAAGTCATTAGGAGGTGGCCTTGATCGGATCTTGTTCTATATATTCAACAGAAAGTATACGTAGCTATTACTCAAGTTTGGTGTAGGTTAAGGGTATACTTTCAAAGAACTAGATAGTACAAATGACAAAATACATTTGCAAATAATCACATCTTCAGTCTGTTAAAACTGCAATGACTATAATTTAGCAAGAAAAAACTGTAACGACTATAAAGCATGTTCATCATATGTGGATTTAGTTGGTATGTAAACCAACTCTGTTATCTGCAGTATACATCTGTCTTAATTGTACTCTACACTCTACAAGTGGTTTGTGTAATATTACAAAATTCTCATACTTGTTATTAATATTCGGTTTGAAGATACTTTGATTCTGGAAGCATATAAATACAGAAAAATTGCATACTATCGCTAGAATTGTTTCCGGTGAATTATACTTCTCTAGATCTGTTCAAGTAATCCTTTGTATGTCAGTATATACAAATGCTTTATAAAAAGTAAATGTCGATTTTTTTATGGCCTTTATAATGTGAAAATTATAGTCTTTATTCAACTGTGTTTCAAGATTAAACATGGGCATGTTGTGGCTATTTACAGACAAGTCTCAATAGAGGAAGCAGAAGCTAAAGCTGGTGACCAAAATGTTATGTTTATTGAAACCAGTGCCAAAGCGGGATTCAATATTAAGGTAAATTTCCAGCTTAATAATCTGTAATTGCACAACTATTCTGAACATTAAAAAGCTTGGTGGCGCAAATGTGCTCCAGACTTCGTTCCTATTTGTCCATAGTAATCCTAACTTTTTCTAAAAATGAAAAGCTTGGTGTCTACCAAATGGCTCGTGCCTTAATGGAAGTGGCTAAGGGTTCACCCTTCGGGGAAGCAAAGTGGTTTGTGTCAATTAAATAATTAAAAAAATGAAATAATAACCGGATGCTCTAGTCTCTCATCTGTAACTGTAAGACAACTGTAAAGTTAATTCTAATGGATTTGCTATTTCTTCTGATGTTTTGTCTGTAATGTATGTTGATACTTTGTTTGATGAACTGGGACATGATATGATGATATATACAGGCACTATTTCGAAAGATTGCTGCAGCCTTACCAGGAATGGAAACACTATCTTCTGCAAAGCAAGAAGATATGGTTGACGTTAATCTTAAGTCAAACGCAAATTCGTCTCAGGCACAAGAATCAGGAGGATGTTACTGCTGATAGCTTTGGACAGTAGGCTTCCATTACATGCCGGTTCCTTTTCTTTTTTTGCAATCTTTGTGCATGTTTGTGTAATTTCAGAATATTGAGGCTTTATGACATAGAACATAAACATTTTAAGTAATGGTAGGTTGAATCTATTTTATGTTTGATTGTTTTGGAACTTTTTTGAGAAATTTTGTTTGAAATATAGTTTGAATGTTTATTCTTGTCTGCCAGATGAGTGAGTGGGGAAATAAATATGCTCAATTGTGACCAATTTTGCACAAGTTTTAAATGTCATGTTATGTTCTGGGAATTGGTTGCAGTTGCATTTTTCCAGGGTCTGACTATTTGTGCTAAATGCTGAATTGCTATAGTGGAAGATCTAATTTGTTTAGTGTATTATGTTTTAAGTTTGATCTATCTTTAGATGAATTTTCTTAATACGTAAATATATGTTTATGTTCCCTTCGTCTTTCAAACTATATGGAATTATGTCCGCAAAATAGGGTTAGAAAAATCGGCCGATTTTTCAAAAATTGTCAATAAATCGTTCAAAAATTGATTAAAAAAAATTGTTCGATTTGACTGATTCCCGATAAGTTGCAATTCGGTACCTCAACAACTGAATAGTTACGATTTTCGAAATATGTAATCATGACATAAATCAGCATTTTAACATATATTATATGGACCTAAATATGTTACTTCAGTAATCACTACACTTGCTCGTACTTGTAAGGTTAGAACGTGAAACTAAAACAAGCTTTGTAGTCTTGACAACAAATGTGAATCGGAAATGACCACATTTTAAACGAATTTGGGCTTTTTTGTTCGCTCCACTTCAGCTTCACAACTAGTTTGAACCAATTATTTTTCATATTGTATTATCTTAAACAAAAATGTAATTAAAAGGTAAACTATTTTTACGAAACAAATTAAAAATGTAGTTTAACGAAGGAGTAGGGAGGAGTATTGAATGTCATATGTATTGAGAAAACCATTGTAATGGCAAATTTGCAAGTACAAACGGTAAACACAGCCCGCTTCACAAAAATATTCATATATTTATTTTCTTTTAATATCAGGTAAATCTTCTGAGTTCATCCTCGGACTAGCAATCCCATCTATATTAACTAAGGTTCATTTTTAACGAGATAAAGTTTTACGAGAAGACTCCCACATGCATGTAATATAAAGATAGATGGTACTGTTATGATGTACTAGCAACAATGATGAAATGATTTGCAATGCGAAAGGTTTCAACCAGTAGGTCAAAAGCACTCGAGAAGTGGAGTGAGGTTAGTATCATATCACTTTCCACTTGGACACCAACTCTTATGATTGAAATATTTGGTGGTGGATTCATTTGTGTACCTCGGGTAACATGCTCGTGAAAAAGCCAGCAAATCTATACCATGAATTCAGTGTGAACGTTTGATTGAAGTGATGTCCATATTCAGTTAATGGATTTTTCTGGCCCCAAAATATTGTCCCGCAAACTTAAGTATGATCTTGTTCCAAGCTCACCGCTTCTCTCGAAAATAAAATGTTAACCTAAAATTTATTTTAACCGTGCCTATGAATTTTTTTTTTAAAAAAACAGCTAAACAATTCATTAATATAAAAATACATGACATTTACAGAAATTATCAAAACTGAACAAAAATATGACAAAATAGATCATATCAAAATTTTCTTCATTCAAACTACGATCGTTTATCAAATTTTAAATCGCATCCCCTCGTATCAGTGAAATAAACAATGTTTTTAAAAAGACAATATAACAATTCTTTCTAGTCGTCAAAAACACATGCACCTGGTGATAGGGTATAAGAGACCCGGTTAGAATTCAACCTGGATCTAAAGGATACCAGGCTCGATCGATGGACCGAGACCCCCCTCTCCCAGAACAATCAAATGGAGAGACCAGACCCAGGCCCATCCCATGACCCGGATCCGGAACCAACCCGGAACCCGGACCTAATGCCTACCCGGATCCGGATCAGGACTCAAGCCACCATGAGGGGGTTCCTAGCAAACACATGCACATCCCACAACCCGTCAAGCAAGGGTACGTGGGCACGTGACTTTGATAGCTATCAACAACCAACACACCAGACAAGCACGACGCGTGTCAGAGGCCGTTAGGACACTCTGAAGGTGGTCCTCCCCTGGACACGTGTAAGCCATCCCCCCAAGCCAGGCGTTCTCCGCTCCCAAAATCCAACGGCCCAGATTTAGAGGTAACTACCCCTAAACCCTACCTTGGGGCTATATATACCCCCAAGGCTGAAGGGTTTAGGGGTTGGAAAATATTCACTCTTGCACACTCACACTCTCTCATACACTCAAAAACTCACAGCAGCCACCACACATACACATCCACACACAAACACACAGTAGCCTTCACATTACTTACATAAACCTTCTCATTCTCCAAAGCCTGCTCTCATTCTCACACCGGAGGCGCCGTGGGAGCCAAACCCTCCTTCCGGTGTTGTTTTGCAGGCGCCCAACCAGCAGTTACACCTCACCCCCGCACAGAAGATCCAGGAACGCCGTCGGACGGAGCCGCCCGCTCACCGGAGTTATCATTTGGCGCTAGAAGGAGGGGCGCTCCATCCTTGGGTCTCGGTGCCCCTGGATTCATCTTCATCAGCAAACTCTTGAGAGAGTCCACTTTCAAACCTGTAAGAACATAAACAACCAAACCCTTTCTTGAATATGAATGTTCGTTTTAGCCACGTTTGTGTGAGCTTGTTGCTTTAGGCCATATTTGTGTGAGCCCGCTCTTGTTTGTTAAGTTTTGCTTGTTTAGGGTATGATAATCTTAATAATCTTGAAGCCTGTGGTTTGATAGTCTTGGTGATTTTAAAACCCAGAACTGTTTTAGCTTGCATATTTTCTTTTGTGTTCAAGAGCCTGCTGTTCTTGTTTGGTATTATTGTTAGCAAAACCCAGAAAGTTTGCTTGCTGTTATTCTGGAAATTTTTCGTAACATTCAAAAAAAACAACCTCCGATCCACATTTGTAGCCTCAAATCTTGGTCAGTTGTTTGTACAATTGTGATAATGGCAAGAGCAGGAAAAAGTACAGCTGGTAGGCCCTCCGCCAGTACCCACTCTCCCAGAACAATCAAATGAAGAGACCAGACCCAGGCCCATCCCATGACCCGGATCCGGATCCAACCCGGAACCCGGACCTAATGCCTACCCCGATCCGGATCAGGACTCAAGCCACCATGAGGGGGTTCCTAACAAGCACATGCACATCCCACAACCCGCAAAGCAAGGGTACGTGGGCACGTGACTTTGACAGCTATCAACAACCAACACACCAGACAAGCACGGCGCGTGTCAGAGGCCGTTAGGACACTCTGAAGGTGATCCTCCCCTGGACACGTGTAAGCCATCCCCCAAGCCAGGCGTCCTCCACTCCCAAAATCCAACGGCCCAGATTTAGAGGTAACTACCCCTAAACCCTACCTTGGGGATATATATACCTCCAAGGATGAAGGGTTTAGGGGTTGGAAAATATTCACTCTTGCACACTCACACTCTCTCATACACACAAAAACTCACAGCAACCACCACACATACACATCCACACACAAACACACAGTAGCCTTCACATTACTTACATAAACCTTCTCCTTCTCCAAAGCCTGCTCTCATTCTCACACCGGAGGCGCCGTGGGAGCCAACCCCCCCTTCCGGTGTTGTTTTGCAGGCGCCCAACCAGCAGCTACACCTCACCCCCGCATAGAAGATCCAGGAACGCCGTCGGACGGAGCCGCCCGCTCACCGGAGTTATCACCTGGCTAAAACAATTCATTCCAATTCTAGATGATCTTTCAAAAGAGGCCTCAGATTTTTCTTTGTACTAATATATTTCCGAAAAATTAATATTAAAATAATGCACAAGGTGGACTTGTTAACAGTACTGGTTAACAGTGTATAGAGCAAAAGTTAGCAAATCAAAATTTTAATTCAATTTCAAAAATATAATCATTATTCATTACTATACCAACACTTTTATAACTGATAAAAAAGTTTAATGTCGACGCATGATAAATGTTGGTGTGTGAAATTAAAATAAGCTTTATAGGCTTGATACCAAATATGAACCCTGATAACTCTAATTCTTCCCGGGTCTTCTCCTCTATCATGTAAGCTAGAGCCCTGTCCACGTGGCAGCTGGTGTGAGGTTAACCTGTCAGGTAGGGGACTCTGCAAAATAGAACCGGAGGAGGCTGCTTCCCGCGACAACTCCGGTGTGAGAATAAGAATGGGGTTTCTTGAAAAAGAAGAAAAAGAGGGAAGAAGGAGCTATTCAAAATATGTATAGTGGTGTGTGTATTGGTGTATAGCAGTTAGATATTTTCCAACCCCTAAACCTCTTTTCTTGGGGCCTTTTATAGGCTTCAAGATTTAGGGCTTTAGGGGTTTGTACCTCCTAATCCTAACCCTTGATCATTCTTAGTTGGTGAGTGAGTGGATGGTTTGCATGAACTGTGGGGTTGGATGGTTTGGATGGACTGTGGGGCTGAATGTCCTTCTCCCATCAGTGTTGTCTTGGGATCCCTACATGTGGACGGCTGTGATGTAATTGTTACATTTTAGGTAACATGAGACAGTTGACATTTTTGTCCTGTGCCACGTGGCTCCGGGGACTACCCTGGTTTGGGCCCGGGGTGTCTTCTATGTGGGCTTTTGCTTCATTTCATTTGGGCTTGATTATTTATGGCCTATCATTTGCCTCCCACTCCCTTATGCGGGTTTTCCCGGATGGGGGAGTAGTTTTTTCTTCTGGAGGTGTATTATGACCTGCGTGACTGAGAATTTTTTTTGCATTTTTCCTTTGATTGGTGGGCCCTAACCTCGGGGTGTTATTGGATACATGTCCCCGGGGTTGTGTTTGGGTGGGCCCCTTGATTCTTGTAATTTGATTTTTTTTTGCACTTTTCCTTTGATTCGTGGGCCCCTAACCCCGGGGTGTTGTTGGATACAAGTCTCCGGGGTTGTGTTTGGGTACTCCCCTGGATTTTTGTAACTTGGAAATTTTTTGCATTTTTCCTTTGATTCATGGGCCCTAACCCCGGGGTGTTGTTGGATACAAGTCCCCAGGGTTGTGTTTGGGTGGGCCTCTTGATTCTTGTAACTTGGAAAAATTTTGAATTTTTCCTGTGATTCGTGGGCCTCTAACCTCGAAATGTTGTTGGATACAAGTCTCCGGGGTTGTGTTTGGGAAGGCCCCTTGATTCTTGTAACTTGAAATTTTTTTGCATTTTTTATTTGATTCATGGGCCCCTAACCTTGGGGTGTTGTTGGATACAGGTCCCCGGGGTTGTGTTTGGGTAGGTCCCTTGATTCTTGTAACTTGGTACGAATGTGACATGTACACAGTGTCTGGCATTTTTCCCGGAGTGTGAGGCGGCGTTTGAGTTTCCTGTAAGAATATATGTATACCTATACATATATACGAAATGTTGCAGTCCCCCCCCCTTTTCTCCTCAAAAGCCGCGCTTGTTAAATAATTACAGAGATGTAATCATTAACTACAACGGTTATTTTTCTGGACACTCAGGATTGTGCCACGTGTTTAGATCCGACGAGCACGATCGTGTGGCAGTTTAGTGGTTTATTACCTCACTTGTACCTATAAATACCCCTCCTTTACCATTTCTTTTTTCTTTACACAATATCGAACACTCTTTACCACTTTTTTCAAGGCAAATTTGGGAGCTCTTCTCTTTGAAGCCGCCTTATTTCTCCTGCCTTCTGGTAAGTTTTCGAACTTTTCTCTGCATTTTTGCTTTATCGTGATTGCTCTTTGAGTTTATGAATATTTGTAGTTTGAGTTTTTCGAATGCATGCGTATCCAACATCCGAATCAGTCTATTTTGTTGTTTTGAGTTTTACGATTTAAATGTGGAATTGATGTTGTTCGATGTTCAGAGTTTTAGGTTTTTCTTGCATAAGAACAATTGATGTTTATAGTGAATATGTGTTTGTTTTTTGGCTTTTGTATATGTACGAATAAGGGGTTTGATTTATGCAAGAAACTGGGTCTGTTTTTGTTGTTCGTGACTGTTCGTGACTTGTACTTGTAAGCATATATATGTATGTATAGATTGTAGGATATATCTTGGTGTTTCAATTCGAAGGTTAACTGTTTCTGAGTGGCATTCTGTTTTTCTTTTTCTCCTTTTCCTTTCTTTTCCGAAATGGCATAGACTCCGAGGTTATATGGTTAGGAGAGGAAGCGTGAAAAAACTAGCTAACCTTAAATGTAGGCCCGACCATCCCCACTTCGGATTTCCTGACCATTCTTCAAGTGATTCTTCTCCGGAACCCGATAGTATGCCTCCCCATCGCCAAACCGTAGTTGAGGAGTTGCCCACCTTCCTTCTGAATCCGGGGCATACTCTGGGTAGACGAGATGAGTCTTGGGCAGACATAGACCACTATTTTGTTCAGACCCGAGAGAATAGTCCCCCGCATGATTACTATTTTAGGTATCTGTCTGCTGTTTATAGGCCCGGGGGGAAGGAGCCTTATGATGGGGCATGTATGGATCAGCTTTTCTATAACGCTCCTGGGACTAGTTATGTTCCAGCTCCCCGTCACCCCGACCTTTCCGAATATACCTTCGAGCAAATAGATGACTTAGTGAAAGTCGTTTTCCACTTCGGGGAGGGTATGGAGTGGAGGTGGCCCGAGCCTCACGAGAGGGTTTATCACCGTCCCGTGGGTGGTTGGGTAGCTATTCTTCTGGAGCATCTTCGTAGCATGAGGCCAAACCTTCACCAATTCACCAAGTCTTTATGTCGTGATATCTAGGGGATACCATTTACTCAGTTGGCCCCGAATTCTATTAAGTGGGTTTCTTGGTTCCTTGTTTGTTGTCATGTGAAGAAGTACCTGCCTACCTTCAAGCTTTTCCACTACCTCTTTAAGATTAAGAAATCCACCTTACCTCCCCTGTTTGAGTTCACATTCAACATAGATGGCTGCGGGTTTCCTGCTGATGTCAAGAGTGCACCTGTCTTTATATTGAATTCGCTCCGGCGCTGGCACCAAGAGTTCATCTTCGTCCGGGGTGAGGACCTTGAGTTTATGCCTGTGTATAAAACTGCTTTAAAAAATAACAAGTTCCTAACCGAGCAGCTCGGTGGAGCTGCCCTGGCGAAGATGTACGATTTTGTGGTGGCTCTGGGTGCCCAGTGGACACTGGATACTTTTTTAGATAACCAAACATTGTATAATATTGACTGTAAGTGTTTTACTCTGTAGTTTTTCCCTGTATTTTTTCTCAACTTATATCTGTGCCCCAATGTCTCCTTTCTAAACTGTTGTTCCCTTGTGCAGGTATCCCGTTGCTCAACCCGTTCCGTCACGCCATGTCGCAGCAATTCAAGGATTTGGCTGGTAGGTTCAAGAAGATCGGTGATGCTGTGCAGCTAGACTCGAGGAAGAAGAAGGTTGGTGTTGATAGTGGCTCGCAAGCCCGGGATGCTGGTTCCTTGGGGAATAACGTAAGGCAGAGTGCTCCGGTGGTTACTACGCCTATTATCCCGGAGCCCGATGAGGTTGAGATGTTGGAGCTGGAGGAAACGGAGGTTGGAGCGTTGAACCCTCGCAAGAGGAAGGTCGCGAAAGATGCTGCTGGTGACTCCGGAACTCCACAGCGTAGGAGGGTATCTACTTCGAGCCCTACTGAGGAGGAGAGCCAGAAGCTGGTGGAGGAGGACGCCTTGAAGAGCCTCTTGGCCCGGATGACTCTTGACGATCGCCGAAACGAGATGTTCGACAACTATGCCTCCCCTGCTGACTTCGAGTGCTATGTCAAGGAGGATCTGGATACTTTCCTTGATCATCTTGTTCGGTATGTTTCAAAGTTAAGAGTGTTCCCTTATCATCTTTTTTATTTCTCCCTTTGTATCAACACTGAGTCTTTTTTATTTCTTTTCAGGCTAACGCCCGGATCAGCAGCTGCTCTACCATCCTTCATAATTACCGTATAAGGGAGGCCAAGAATAAGACAACAGTGAAGGAGTTGGCTGGTGAGAATGAAAGATTCATCAAGTACCGGGAGGTGAAGGAGAGAGGATCCCGGGAGCATAAGCAGGCTGTTGCTGAAGCGGTGAAGGCCCGGGAGTCTGCTGAGCAGTTGGTTGGATCCCTCCGAGCGGAGGTGGAGAACTTGAAGAATGAGCTTGCTTCCAGGCCTGGGCAGAGGGAGTCCTTGAATCCTTCTGGGGTACTCCAACCTACTACTAGGAGCTCAACAACAAGATTTTTGAGAAGGTCAATATCTACCGGGACATTGCTTCTGCTTACCTGGCTGAGAATCCGGGCAGTGATATGGACGGGTTCATAGAGCTGTACCTCGCAGAAGAGCTCCATCGTGAGGAAGCAAAAACTGCTGGAGAGGGTACCTCCGGGGCGCAGCCACCTCCTCCTCCCGAAGAGGTCCGCGAGAAGACTCCTCCTCCCGAGAACTGAAGAATGAAGATCCAGGCTTCATGCCTTGTAATTTGTTTTCTTAGTTTGCTATCGTTCCATACTTAGCCCTTGTGGCTTTTAAACTTGTTATTTAAATTTTGTTTGACTCTGGCTTGGATTTGGCCTGGGGCTTGTTTTGCTCTAGGCAAACATGTAAATATATTTCCCTTTCTGTATTTGGTTTTTGCTATTTTTCGTTAAATTTTTCCTAAGTACACTTGATTTGTGTATTGGTCCCCGAGATGGGGTTTAAACTTTTAACTGGGTGAAAATTTTTCTAACACAAAGTTTGTGCAATCATCCCCGGGATGGGGTTAAGACTTTTAACTAGGTAAAAATTTTCTTACACACGGTTTGTGTAGTCGGCCCCGGGATGGGGTTAAGACTTTTAACTGGGTTAAAATTTTCTTACACATGGTTTGTGCAGTCATCCTCAGGTTGGGGTTAAGGCTTTTAACGGGGTAAAAATTTTCTTACACATGGTTTGTGTAGTCATCCCCGGGCTGGGGTTAAAACTTTTAACTGGGATAAATTTTTCTTACACATGGTTTGTGTAGTCGTCCCCGGGATGGGGTTAAGACTTTTAACTGGGTAAAAAATTTCTTACACATGGTTTGTGCAATTTTTCCCGGGATGGGGTTAATTTCTATTTCTCAGAAATTTTTCTAAGTTATATGGCGACAGTAAACAATCAACACAATAAAATTATCATTAAGCTATGGGGTGCTTAAAGTGAAGTTTTTCATTCAGATCAAAATAAAGCAAACATTACATTCTGGGGTGAACGAGGAGAGTGTTTACATTAAGTTATCATAACATAAAAGTAGAGATGATCCCAGGATGTGCACCTTGCCCCTACTAGTAGAACTTTCTTAGGCGGGCTCTGTGCCAAGTATTTGGGACTTCGCCTCCGCTGAGATAACATTTTTGTAGGTTCCAGGGCGTAGCACTTCCTTAAATATATAGGGCCCTTCCCAGTTGGGTTGTAGCTTCCCTTGGTTGGTCGGGTCTGAAGCTTCAGTGTGCCGAAGTACCAAATCTCCCATTTCATACTCTCTGATCTTTGCTTTCTTTGTGAAGTAGAGTTTTGTCTTTTCTTTATAGCTCTCCATCTTTCTTACAACCCGATCTCTTACTTCGTCCAGGAGCTCTAGGTTGGTCTTGAGACCTTTAATGTTCG
This sequence comes from Apium graveolens, assembly GCF_009905375.1. NCBI lineage: Eukaryota > Viridiplantae > Streptophyta > Magnoliopsida > Apiales > Apiaceae > Apium > Apium graveolens. Next base: position 88,161,443 of record NC_133656.1, read on the forward strand.
AGACTTCGTCAAAGTTGGTGACCCTGTGGGAGGGGGCCCCGGTTTATCTGGAGGATGGCGGTATCGGGGATGGTTTCCAGAATATCTCGTACTATTGCTTGATATTACGCCAATTTAGGATCTTTCGCAATGTATTCACCAGTGGTTTGCTTGACCACGATCTGAAAGTTGCTGTATATGGTCATCTTCTAAACCCCGAGAGATTTTACTAGTTTGAGCCCGGAAAAGAGTGCCTCATACTCGGTTTGATTGTTCGTTGCTTTGAAAGCAAAGGTTATTGCTTGTTGAATGGTGAAGCCTTCTGGGCTAATAAGAATGAGGCCAGCCCCGGACCTTTCGGCCATTGATGATCCATCAACATAAAGCTTCCAAGAGTCCGTGCCTGGATCGGCATCTTCACTGTCAATCCTGCTGGGGGTAGGTGATTGTGGCTCGGGGAAGGTGTATTTCATAACGAATTTTGCCAGGTCCTGGGCCTTTATCGCCGTCCGCAGAATAAACTTGATGTTGAACTGGCTTAACTCAATGGCGTCTGGCTTGTGGATGATTTTTCTGAGCTGCTGATCTGTAATCTCTCTAATTTCTCGGCCTTTGAAATATTTCCTTAACTTCCTGCTGGAGTGCACGAGGGCTAAAGCGAATTTTTCCAGGTTTGGGTACCGAGTCTCGGCATCCTTGAGGACTTGGCTAACATAGTAGATGGGGCTTTGGATTCCTCCTTCCTCCCGGATTATGGTAAAAGAGACGGCTTTGGGACCATCGGCGATATAGAGAGATTAAGGCTCTACGGGCTTGGCTTTTGATAGCACCGGGGGGTTCATCAAGTGCTGTTTGACCTCTTCAAAAGCTGTGTTGCATTTCGGAGTCCAATCTACCAATTTCTTGTTCCGGGCGCATTTTAGTAGCTCGAAGAATGGAAGGCATCTTTCTGCAAGCTTTGGGATAAACCTACATAGGGCCGCTAGGCATCCCGCCAACTTCTGGATGTCCTTCTGAGTGCGGGGTATCTTCATCTCCATTATGGCCTTGATTTTCTCCGGGTTTGCTTCGATTCCTCTTTCATTGACTAGGAAGCCCAGGAATTTGCCTGAAGGTACCCTGAATGTGCATTTTTCCGGGTTCAGCTTCATGTTGTACCTCCTCAAATTATCAAAACATTCCTTGAGGTCCTTGATGTGATCCGGGATCGTGAGTGACTTGGAGATCATGTCGTCTACATAGGATTCCATATTCCTCCCCAGTTGGCTTTTGAAGATTGTGTTTATCATTTTCTGATAGGTGGCCCCGACATTGATGAGCCCGAAGGGCATCATGATAAAAGCGTAGACTGCCCGATGAGTAATGAAGGATGTTTTGGCGATGTCTTCGGGGTTCATGCGGACTTGGTTATACCCTGAGAAGGCATCCATAAAGCTGAGCATCGTGTGACCCGAAGTCGCGTTGATTAGTTGATCGATATTGGGGAGGGGATAGGAATCTTTTGGACATGCAGCGTTGAGGCTCGTGTAATCGACGCACATTCTCCACTTCCCATTCGGCTTCTTGACTAACACCACATTGGCGAGCCAGTCGGGGTACTTGATTTCGCAGATGATGTCGGCCTTGAGCAACTTCTCTACTTCTTCGTCTATAGCTAATTGCCGCTCCGGGGTAAAATTTCTCCTTTTTTGTTTGATCGGCCTCTTTCGTGGGTCCACATCCAGACTGTGCATTGCCACAGACTAATCTATCCCGGGCATGTCTTCCGGTGTCCATGCAAACACGTCCGCATATTCGTTTAGTAACAGGATGAGCTCATCCTGGAAAGATGTTTCCAAGCCTTTTCCAATCTTCAGCTTCCGGGTGGGGTTCCCGGGTTCTAACTCTACCTCCACAGTCTGCTCCGCAGGTTCTACCTTGATATTTTCTTTGACTTCCACAAATTTCTGTATCCGGGCATCGGCGTTGGTCACGCCGTACCCTGAATCCTCTATCATGTTGATGTCTAACCTTGGCCTTTTGCTAAGATGTTCACGATCCTTCTTCCGGCTTTGGCCTTTGGGTAAGGCCATTGCCTTCTTCCTGTTTTTGGGCTCGGTTTCTGCCATTACTAGGGCTTGCCCATAGCATCTTCCGGACACACCCCGGTCCCCTTTAATTTCTCCAATGCCTCCCGGGGTGGGAAATTTTAGCTTCAAGTGAATTGTTGAAGGGATGACCCGGAGCTTGGTGAGGGTGGGCCTCCCCAAAATCATGTTGTAGGAGGACGTAGCACTTATCACGTAGAATTTCATGACATGAGAGACTTGCTGAGGTGCGGTGCCGAAGACCATGGGGAGATATATTACCCCGCGGATCGGGATCATATTATTTTCAAACACGTAGAGGGGGTCTTCGAGGCATGGGTCCATACGAAGGTGTCCCAACTTCATCTTGTTAAGTTTGTGCTCAACAACAATGTTAGCGGAGGAACCATTATCAAACAGAATTCTTTGTACCTCATTATCGGCGATATCGAGAGTCACGACTAGGGCTTAGTTATGTTCGGGGTCTAGTCCCTCATAATCCGAGTTAGAGAAGTATATGGGTGCATCTTCAACAGGCGGGATCATCATGACATCATTGTCCATGTCCGGGCTCCGGGGTGGGGAGGAGGTTCCCCCGAAGATCACGTTGACCACATGCTTTCCGCTACTAGAGGACTTGTCTTTGTCATTAAGTTTCCTTTGCAGGTACTGGTTCATATTGCCCTTCTTAATCTGGTCTTCGATAAACATTTTGAAAGAAAAGCAGTTTTTCGTGGTATGGCCATGATCCTTGTGATATCCGCAATGTTTGTCTCGTGCCCTGTTCTCAAGAGGTGCTAGCAATGGCTTTGGAGGGTAATAGAAAGGTTTTCCTTTGACCTCTCTTAAGATGTCAGCCCGGGGTCTGTTAAGTGGTGTCCACTCGGGTTCTGGATTGGGCTCTCTCTTAGGCTTGGGCTTTCTTTCAAACCTCTGAGATCTGGAGTAGTTATCCCGGGGTGGGGTTCCCCGAGACTGCTGTACATAATTGGTCTGCCTGTTTGTCTTGTGCCTCTTTTCTTTTCTGTAGGAGGAGCGACCTTCCGGGGACTCATTATCGTCCCGGATTCGCCTATTCATCTTCATGGAGGTGAGGAAGTCATTTTCCTTGATGAACTTTGAAGCCATTGCATAAGCAGAAGTAAGATTTTGGGGCTCTCTATGGATCAGGTCTTTTACGTAGCCTTCGCATGAAACCGGTTGGAGGTTTCGCCGAAAAATATTTACGGTTTCCTTCTCCTCAAGGTTGGAGAGCTGATTGACCGCTTCCCGAAATCTCTTGATGTCTTGAGGTTCTTTTCCTTCCATAGGTCCATAGCCGCTTGAATTTGTTCCGGAGTCATGTTCCCTCAAGGGTTTGTAGAGGTTTCCGCATACTTGTGGGCTGCTTTCTCTATAGTTATTATGTGGTCTCCGGGCTGGAGTTGAGACAAAGCGCGAGTTATGGGGGCTCCTCTTCTATCTCCTCCATCTCGCCGTCCCTGGGTGGGGCAACGATGGGCTGAATAGTTCCCGAGACCGAAGTTTTGCTCTTCCTTGTGGCCATTTTTTCAGAAAATGGTATGGGAAACGGTAGCAGAGGTGCAACAAAGTGTGTGACTGTTTTGGAAGGAAGTTACAAGAAATGAGTTGTGAAGAGAGTGAGGCTGTTGTTGTTACTTGGGAGGGGGTTTTCTTGACTCTTAGAGCTGTGTAACATAGCTGGAGACGGCACCACACCGCCGGAGGTTCGACCCCCTCCTTCTAGCGCCAATGATAACTCTATTTCTTCCCGGGTCTTCTCCTCTCTCACGTAAGCTAGAGCCCTGTCCACATTGTAGCTGGTGTGAGGTTAACCTGTCAGGTAGGGGACTCTGCAAAACAGAACCAGAGGGGGGGCTGCTTCCCGCGGCAACTTCGGTGTGAGAATAAGAATGGGGTTTCTTGAAGAAGAAGAAGAGGGAAGTAGCTATTCAAAATATGTATAGTGGTGTGTGTATAGGTGTGTAGCAGTCAAATATTTTCCAACCCCTAAAACCCTTTTCTTGGGGCCTTTTATAGGCCTCAAGATTTAGGTCTTTAGCGGTTTGTACCTTGATCATTCTTGGTTGGTGAGTGAGTGGATGGTTTGGATGGACTGTGGGGCCGAATGTCCTTCTCCCATCAGTGTTGTCTTGGAATCCCTACATGTGGACGGCTGAGATGCAACCACCCTGGTTTGGGTTTGGGATGTCCTCTATATGGGTTTTTTGCTTCATTTCATTTGAAATTGATTATTTATGGCCTATCAAACCCAAAATGATCACACATTAAATGATTTATTTATTTTTCGACGCTCCCCTTCATTCTTCACCACTAGTCTGTGAACCATTTCTCAAGCATATTATGTTGAATAAAAAATGTAGTAATGAAAAGACAAACCACTTTTTTGGAAACAAATCTAAGCAAGTCAACCGTTCTCACACATTCTTGGAGAAATAACAACTTTCCAGAGGCATTGGATACTTGTAGTTGTTGTAATGTACATTAACGAACGTCAATAGAATTCTAGAATCTACACATGTAAGAATAGACCATAAGTAAGAATGCAGTTGCCAGCTGTGCAAATTGTTTACACAATTAATAGAAACGAAAAAATTGGCTGTAACATTTATGATTTTAGAGAGCTCACTTGTGTTTTGGTTCGCTAGAATGTACTTGCGTCTAAGGGTGTAGATTGCATAAAGAGATAACCGAAGTAATACGAATTTATTTTCTCAATTTTTGGACTGGATTCCTAATGAATTTGAGATTTACTACCACCAAGGTTTTGGTATTCATTTATGCATGAGGTGGGTGTATGAATTGTAGTCATGACGGTTGAGCGTGTAAATTGATCTAGTCACCTGTTTATTAGAAATAGAAACAGGGTACATAAGCTTTCCAGAAAAATATTGTACATGTGAAACAAAATTCTAATATGATTGAATATACAAATTCAAGTAGAGAATCAAAATGATTGTGCCTGTAAACTGGTTTAGCCACCTCCTGATTATTAGAAAAAAAAATATACAAGTTTACTAAAAAACATTGTACATGTGACACAAAATTCTAATATGGCTACTTGGGGCACACAACAAACTTTTATATTAGTTCGTTTGTACTTTTCTTATTAATTTTAAGAAGATTTAAGAATTAGTAAATTGTTTTAAAAATATATATACGCAACTTAATTGTCGAAAGTTCAGTTTGGCTGTTTACTATGGGACTAAAAGGAGAACAATCATGACAATGCTGTCCTTGAATTTGATTGTTTACAAGTAGTTCAGGCGATTCGAAATTCCAATGTAATGTTGGCTTCTCTTATCTGGGAAGAATGTTTAACGAATGTTGCTACTTGCAAGCTTGAATATCAAAATTGTGAAGGTTGGATTTATCAAACGATTGCCAATAATGAGCTTATTATTTAGCGAGATATAACTTTTTTATTTGTATTTAAAGAATAGAGAATGTCCATCCCGATATTCATCTTGTACTTTTGAATGATTTGCGCTTTTAATGATTTTCATTGTTTCGTGACCACCTGTACCAAAAACAAATGCAATTTGAACACTGCACATTTAAGAATCTTTCTTACTTGAATACAAAAATAAAATTTGCATAGAGCTTGCCGCTTTCAGACCGGCACTTGGTTTAGGTTTACTACAAGAACAGGGATCATGTCAGATTTAACATAAAAACTGAAAATAGGAGTGAAATCATTTAATGTTATATATCTCTTAATTTAAAATTTTTATTATGTAGAAAATATGACGTTTAACTAGAAGAAAGAAGAACATGCAGAAAGAATGTTAAAAATAAAATTTTTTTGGTACAAGTGGCTGAAAATATATATTTTAGCAGTGAATGATTGTTAATACCGTCCTGAAATACGTATTTGATAAATTCGTATTTTAATGGTAATACACAAATTACAAATGCGTATCTTTAGTAATTTTCTTAAATATCTAATTCTCAAATGCGTATTACACATACCTAATTTAGAAATACGTAACTAAAACGGCATTTTCAATCATATGTTTTCAAGTTGGGTATTTTGAACAATTTTACCCAAAAATGAGTATTTTTAATCATCATCCGAACATGTATGACTATAAGTACTGGCGAATGACAATAACATATATAATTAGTTAAGCTTGCGTAAACATCGGTAAATCAGATTACCTACCAGCGTACGATTATTACTATTGCAAATACCTCTGATTGAATAAATTTTTATTTTCGAATAATTGTTCAAATTACCAATTTCTTATGCTGTGATCATCAATTGAGTAATGCTCATGACACATATTTTGGATTTATGACTCTGTCAAAATGCAAATAGCAATGGCATAGACCCCCGGGAAATACGATTAAGATCAATACTCATATTACGCTTTGTTTGCGGATTCTAACAGGTACACTTATTTTATGATAGCTAGAGACAATGTAGGCCGGTTAGAGCAACTCCGATAGAGTCCTAATACATTTCATAAAATTATTATTATAAAAATGAATCCTAGTATTTTAGGATATTTAATTATATGCCAACTCCAACAACATTCCTTATAAAATATATTCTGGTAATATTTTATTATTATATTTGATAACTCCTGTGAGCGGGGCGGCTCCTTCCGACGCCGTGCCTGGACCTTCAGGGTATGAATAAGGTGTAGCTGCTGTTGGGCGCCTGGAAAACAACACCGGAGGGGGTTTTGTCCCCGCGGCGCCTCCAGTGTAAGAATAAGAGCCTGATTGGGGAAGATGAAGATAGAGTGGACAAAGGTGATTGTATGTGTATAAGCTGTGTATATGAGAGTGTGTAATGGAAAATGTGTCTAACCCCTAAACCCTTCATCTTTGGGGGTATATATAGCCCAAATGTAGGGTTTAGGGGTTGGTACCTCTAGATCAGGGCCGTTGGTTGCTGGAGGCGGAGGACGCCTGACTTGGGTGGATTGCATACACGTGTCCAGGCGATGACCACCTTCAGCGTGTCCTAGCGGTCCTCTGACACGCGCCGTGTTTGTCTGATATGTTGGTTGTTGATAGCTTTTTTCGTCACGTACCCAGCCCCTCCTTGGCGGGTTGTGGAGTGTGCATGTGCTTGTTGGGACCCCCCCAGGGTGATCCCGGTTCTGGGGTGGATCCAGGTAGGCAGGTGATCCAAGTCCTGGGCTGGACCCTGGTAGGCAGGTGATCCAGGTCATGGGCTGGATCCTGGTTAGGAGATGATCCAGGTCATGGGTTGTGTAATAGCCCCAAAATTTTGAACTTTTTGTAACCCTTATGAATAGTGTTTTTGTTGATTATGATGAATAAGAAATCTTTTCATGCCACACTATGTAGGGGTTCTTTTATTGTTATTCTGAGATCTTATTAGTACTCTGTATGGTATATAAGTGTATGTAAAGATCGTCAGAATCCAAATTCGAACACTTTGATTTTTCCTGAAAATCCACCAAATACCGAAAGAATTGAGTATAAGATAACAGGATAAAAATGATTTAAATTCAAGAATTATAAGAGAGGATCATAAAAGGAATATAATGTATTGAAAAAGGTTAAGGGAACCTAAGTAATAAGATCCCGGGTATGATCCCTCAAACGAGAAACGAGAACGAAAGTTAAGCGAACCGTATAACAAATCAGCGGTCATTAGGCAAGCAATTAGGAGTTAATCAAGGAGGTTAGGGATGATGATGTCATCAAACCAACAAGAAGAGGACAAGTGTGGGAAGATGACATAAGGATGATGACCTAAGCATGACAAAAGGGAAGGAAGTGTGGTTGATTTCAAGCCACACAAAAATCACCATGGTTGAAAGGTAATTAATTAAAACAAAAGGCAAAAACAACCAACAAACAAATCACAACTTCAAAAAGCACAAAACACTCCATATTTCAAGAAAAGCTCTCGGCTTTCAAGGAAAAAGAAAGGAAGAAAAACTCAAATCCTAGTTCCAAACTTTGTTAATTAGTGAGGTAATTATCTAAGGTTCCTTGTACATAGATATGGATATCCTATAAGTTTAAGCTTCAAATTCCTTCACAATCTCTTCCCATAATTCATGGAAGAAGAGGGTGAATAGTGTTTTTCAAGAACTTGAAATTTTGTTCTTGAGTTTTTGTTTAGATTAAACTTTGGTAAGGACTTTCAAGGGTGATTCCAAGCTCCTTAGTTACTTTTACTCACCAAGGAAGGTATAATCTCATACCCTAGCCCTACTTTTGTATATTTAGAGTTTTTGTGTTTGGTATGGTTCATGAGAAGATTGATTATTGTGTATTTAGAGATGGGTTGGTTTTGTGATGTGTTTGGAGTTGTAAATCTTGATGATTAGTTAGTCCATAATTGGGAAGTAGTATAAATTGGAAATATTGAGTTGTTGGGGCTGTTGTAGTATTGTATGGATGGAGTTTGGTTATGTGGTTGAATTGTGTTTGATTGTAGTTGATTTGGAGTAGGATAAAATTTGGTAATCGCGTAAATATAGCCGTCGTAATGCCCGATTTACGTTAGACTGTTTTTGTTCTTAACGTCAGGACCCGAGAACTCACGGTTAGGTTTTGACCATTGCCATGATTAGATAGTTCATGTTACGAGCTTCATTTTGATATGTGGTTCGTTTGAATCCGATGTACGGTTTAGGAGAAACGACCGTTTTAAGTAACGGCGCTTCGCGACCAAACCATTACCCCTTGCCTTACTTTGAAACATTGGTTAAAGACCTTAAATGACTAATTGGAGTATGAAACATTTATGTAAAGTGGATTAGGCAGTTGGTAAGGTGCTCGCGAAAGAATCGCCTTAAAACTCTTAATGGTTAATTTATTAAAAATGGTGGAGCCGAGGGTACTCGAGCGACTTAAGAGAATCATTAAGCGCAAAGCGAGCGTTAGAGTCTAATTTGTTAAAGTATAGATTCTTAAGCGACTTTGGTTTAATTCCAACTTATATGATGTTTATAGGTTACCAGACTCATCCCAGGACTTTTACCACCCCCAGTCGCTCAGGCAAGTTTTCTACCCGTTATACTGTTGTTGTGATGTAAATATATGTATATGCATTATCTTGTGATAAGTGCATGATTGTTATTAGCAAATTTTGTGATATATTGGAGCATGCTGATATGGTATATATGCATGTCTGTTTCGTAATCTTGATATCTAATTGTTGATTCAAATGCTTATAATTGCATAATACCTATGCTAGAGATAAGCAGTAGTTGCGTATACCATTAGTATAGGGGACCCAAAGGTGAACATTTTCTAAAACCGGGAGTCGATGTTCCCGAGTATATTATATATATTTATATATATATATAGATATGGTTTTCAAAACTATTAATCGAATAAGGTTTATTCGATAACTTTATTTTTATTAATGAATATTACTTTGAATATTTATTCGAGGACTTATGACTCCGTTTATTTTATTTAATGAATATTACTTTGAATATTCATTCGAGGACTTATGACTCCGTTTATTTTATTTAATGAATATTACTTTGAATATTCATTCGAGGACTTATGACTCTGTTTATTCTATTTAATAAATATTACTTTGAATATTCATTTGAGGACTTATGACTCCGATTATTTACTAATTAATATTCTGTTAGATATATTTGATAATGTCATGGCTAATATGTCTTATGTTTAACTTTCAGTTCTTGTGTGAACAGGATAGATCAGTACTTAACTGATTGATCAGTGCTTATACTGGAAATCAGGACTTAAGGATATCAGTACTTATATTATCAGGAGATAATCATCAGGAGATAGATATCAGAACTTAAGTGCTGAAGGACGATCAGATAAGAACAGTAGCTGATTAAAGGAAAGAAGATAGAGATAAAACATAAGAAGAGATATGCATGAAGAAGGAATTCCATGAAGAATGTAATACTTGGAATAGAAGATATCTGATTGATATATTTTAGGAAGCAGAATTATATTCCATATCAATTAGCGATTATCTTGTAACTGTGTAATATATAAACACAGGCATAGGGTTTACACTATAAGTGTTATCATTATCGAAGTTATTAATATATATAACCCTAGCAGCTCTCGTGATATTTGTTCATCACTGAGAGGTAACAGTTCCATATTGTAACAGAGTTTATTGTTTCAATAAAGTTTGTTTTCTGTTACTCAAGTTCTTTAAGTTCGATTTGAGTGTACTATACACTGTATTCACCCCCTCTACAGTGTGTGTGTGTGACCTAACAATTGGTATCAGAGCTTATCTGTTAACTTACATACAGTTAAAGATCCAAACACAATCATGTCGGACACAGAAACTCCAACTAAGCCTACCACAACTGAGGAACCACCAAAGACACAAATTCAGAGTCGGTATGAGACCATCAGAGTTCCCATACTGAGACCATCTGAATATCCCATATGGAAGGTAAGGATGACCATGTTCCTGGAAGCAACAGATCCAGAATACCTGGATAGAATCAAGGAAGGTCCTCACAAACCAACCAAACTCGCTGTTGTAGTTGCAGGTGAAGCAGCAATGACCGTACCAAAGGAGAAGAGTGATTATACTGCTGAGGACATAGCATCAATTGCTAAGGATGCTAAGGTACGACACTTACTGCATAGTGCCATTGATAATGTAATGTCAAACATGGTAATCAACTGCAAGACTGCTAAGGAGATATGGGATGCTCTGGAAATAAGATGTCAGGGAACTGACACAATTAAGAAAAACAGGAAGACAATACTCACTCAAGAGTATGAACACTTTGACTCAAAGACTAATGAGTCATTGAATGATTTATATGATAGATTTGTCAAACTTTTGAATGATTTGTCATTGGTTGATAAAGAGTATGATCTTGAAGATTCAAACCTTAAGTTCCTGTTAGCTCTTCCTGAATGCTGGGATTTGAAGGCAACGACAATAAGAGACAACTACAATCTTGATGAAACAACTCTTGACGAAATCTATGGAATGCTCAAGACACACGAGCTGGAGATGGAACAGAGATGCAAGAGGAAAGGAGGAAAGTCAAGGACAGTTGCTCTTAAGGCTGAAGAAGAATTCCCCAAAGCAGCTTCCTCAAAGAAAGACAAGGGTAAAGCTCTTTTCATAAAGTCTGATACTGAGTCATCAAGTTCTGAGAGTGATGATGACTCAGATTCTGAAAGCTTGCCTGAGACTGATGCTGATGAGGAGATGATGAAGCTGTGTGCTCTTATGGTGAAAGGAATCACAAAGATTGCATACAGGAAGTTCAGGAAGGGAAAGAAGGTTTCCAGGAAAAGCATAAGTTCTGATAAGAAGAATTTCAGAAGATCTGAAGGCAGAGGAGGAAAGTCTGACAGAGGAGATTACACCAATGTTAAATGCTATAACTGTGGTGAGAAAGGCCACATATCTCCTGACTGCAAGAAGGTAAAGGGTGACAGAGGCAAAGCTCTTGTCACAAAGCAGAAAAGCTGGACAGACACTTCAGACTCTGAAAGTGAGGAGAACTATGCATTGATGGCAAATGCTGATAAAGAAAGTGCTGAGAGCAGTTCTGAAGCTGCTGAAACAAAGGTACCTCAGACTACTTATGCTTTTCATACTGATGATATTAATTAGTTGAGAAGATATCTTAAAACCATGTTTGTTAGGTATAGAGATCAAACTTTAACATGTGAAAGATTAACTTCTGAAAATCTTGCATATAAGAAAAGAAATGATTTCTTAGAAAAAGAATTAGTCATATTCCATCAAACTCAGAAGGATAGAGATGATGCTTTTTATGTTAGGGATGAAGTGCTAAAAATGAATGAATCTCTAAAAACTGAGTTAGAAAAGGAAAGAGAAATAATCAGGATTTGGACTAACTCTGGCAGAACAACTCAAAATTTGCTAAGTAGTGAAAATTGGAAAGAGGGCTTAGGTTATGGAGAAAATAAGAATGATAAAGGAACTGAAGAAATTAAGCCTGTTGTTAAGCAAAAGCCAAAGTTAAAACCTGTTAAGTTTGTAACTGTAAAGTCTGATAATGAGAAATCAGAAGTTAAAGAGGAATTAACTTCTGACAAACTAAAACAGGAAAAGACAGCTGAAGTAAACATAGGCTTAATGACAAAGAAGCAACTTAAGCATAAGCTGAAAGATGTCAAGAATGCAAACAAGGTAAAATCACCTAGGAAAAATAGGAATGGAAAGGAAGGTGTGAATAAAAGCAATGATTATAAACCTGTTCCTGATGCACCTAGGAAAACATGTCATAACTGTGGAAGTTCTAACCATCTGGCTTCTTTTTGCAGGAAAAATAAGAATATTAACTCCTTACCTTCGAAATCAGGAGTTAAGAGTCAGTCAGTTAGATACAAACCACAAAATCCTTGTTTTCATTGTGGTAGTTTATGGCATTCCATTTATACTTGTAAGGAATATCATAGTCTGTACTATGATTATTATCAAATAAAACCTTCTTTTAAGAAAGTTTCCATTATTCCTTCTAGTATAAATTCTGATTCAAAGTCTGATAATGTAAATTCTGATAAGAAAAATGTTAACATAAACTCTAATGCTAAATCCGCTGCAAATGTTAACAAACTTAATAAGACCAAAGGATCCAAGCAAGTCTGGGTCCTTAAAACTAATAATTAGTGGTCCTTATGATTGCAGGGCAACAGGAAGAATATTCTAGTTCTGGACAGTGGATGTTCAGGTCATATGACTGGAAATAAGGCCCTGCTATCAGACTTTGTGGAGAAAGCTGGCCCAAGTGTTTCTTATGGAGATGGCAACATTGGAAAAACATTGGGATATGGCAATATCAATCTTGGGAATGTCATCATTAAAGAAGTAGCTCTGGTCTCAGGACTTAAACACAACCTTCTGAGTATAAGTCAAATCTGTGACAGAGGTTATCATGTTGATTTCTTTGAAGAACACTGTGAAATTGTGAGTAAATCTAAAGGCAAAGTTGTTCTGAAAGGATATAGACGTGGTGACATTTATGAAGCTAAGCTTTCAACAAGTGCTGATGGCTCTGCAATCTGTCTGTTAAGTAGAGCATCAATTGAAGAAAGCTGGAATTGGCATAAGAAACTCTCTCATTTAAATTTTAACAATATAAATGAACTGGTCAAGAAAGATCTTGTGAGAGGATTGCCAAACACAGTATTTGCTCCTGATGGTCTTTGTGATTCATGTCAGAAAGCCAAACAAAGAAAATCCTCATTCAAGAGCAAGACTGAATCATCAATTCTTGAGCCTTATCATCTTATACATGTTGATCTATTTGGTCCAGTAAATGTCATGTCTATTGCAAAGAAGAAGTATGCGTTGGTCATAGTGGATGAGTTCACCAGATACACATGGGTGTATTTCTTGCATACAAAAAGTGAAACTGCATCTATCTTGATTGATCATGTCAAACAGCTGGATAAAATGGTCAAAAATTCTGTGAAAATTCTAAGGAGTGATAATGGCACTGAGTTCAAGAATCTGATAATGGAAGAGTTCTGTAAAAGCCATGAAATAAAGCAGGAATTTTCTGCTCCTGGAACTCCGCAGCAAAATGGAGTTGTTGAAAGGAAGAATAGAACTCTCATTGAAGCTGCACGTACAATGCTTGAAGAAGCAAAGCTTCCAACCTATTTCTGGGCTGAAGCTGTGTAGACTGCTTGTTTTACTCAAAATGCAACACTCATTAACAAGCATGGAAAAACACCATATGAGATGGTGAAGAAAAAGAAGCCAAATCTGAAATATTTTCATGTATTTGGATGCAAGTGTTTTGTTCTCAAGACTCATCCTGAACAGCTATCAAAGTTTGATCTAAAAGCTGATGAAGGAATCTTTGTTGGATATCCACTTTCCACAAAAGCCTTCAGAGTCTATAATTTGAGAACAAAAGTGGTCATGGAATCTATCAATGTCTCTTTTGATGACAAGAAGATCACTGGTCTTAAAAGATTTCGTTGATCATGACCAGCTGAGATTTGAAAATGAAGACTCATATTCTGATACTGAAAAACCTGACAGTCTAAGTCCTGATACTACAAACTCTGACGGATTAAACTCTGATGTTATTGAAACTGTGGTGACTACGTTAAAGGAAGATGCACCTATGCAGGGGGAGCATACTCAAGATTCTACCACATCTCAAGAAACATTAGAACATGCATCTGGCTCTTCAAGTTCTGATTCGTCAAGTTCTGATAAGCCAAGTTCTAATAGTGCTGAAAATCTAAATACTGAAGAATCCAACACAGAGAGCATAGTTTCAGGGGGAGCATCAGAAAATGAAAATGAAGATAGCATGGATCATGGGGGAGCATCCAGTTCTAGAGAAAACATTCCATCTGCAAGGAAGTGGACAAAATCACATACACCTGATTTGATAATTGGAAATCCTGATGCATGTGTCAGAACTAGAACATGTACTTCAAATGAGTGTCTATACAATTCTTTTCTCACTCAGACTGAGCCAAAGAAAGTAGAAGAAGCTCTTCAAGATGCTGATTGGGTGCAAGCAATGCAGGAAGAGTTGAATGAATTTGAAAGAAACAAAGTTTGGACCCTAGTGCCAAGACCAAAGAATAGATCTGTTGTTGGTACAAAGTGGGTATTCAGAAACAAAACTGATAGTGATGGCACAATTATAAGAAATAAGGCAAGGCTGGTTGCAAAAGGATATTCTCAACAGGAGGGAATTGATTATGATGAAACATTTGCACCAGTTGCTAGGTTAGAAGCCATAAGGATATTTTTGGCTTATGCTGCTCACAAAAAGTTTACTGTCTTTCAAATGGATGTGAAAAGTGCTTTTCTCAATGGAGAATTGGAGGAAGAGGTATATGTTGAACAACCTCCAGGTTTTGTAGATACCAAACATTCAGATTATGTCTACAGGCTTGATAAAGCACTTTATGGACTTAAGCAAGCTCCTAGAGCATGGTATGAGACTTTAGCTCAGTTTCTTCTGGAAAGTGGATTCAACAGAGGGACAATAGACAAAACACTGTTCTACCTCAACCATGGAAAGGACTTACTTTTGGTCCAGATTTATGTTGATGATATCATTTTTGGATCTACAAATGACAAACTTTGCAAGAAGTTTGCCAAACTAATGCAGTCAAGATATCAGATGAGTATGATGGGGGAACTTAGCTATTTTCTGGGCCTTCAAGTCAAGCAGAATGAGGAAGGCACTTTTATTTGTCAAACCAAGTACACCAGAAACTTGCTAAAGAAATTTGGAATGCAAGATTGTTCAAGTGCATCCACCCCAATGGCCACTGCAACAAAACTGGATAAGGATACTGATAAATCAGTAGATATTACTGACTACAGAGGTATGATTGGCTCTCTACTCTATCTAACTGCTAGTAGACCTGATATCATGTATGCTACCTGTCTTTGTGCAAGATTTCAAGCAGATCCAAGAGAACCTCACTTAACAGCTGTAAAAAGAATCTTTAAGTATCTTAAAGGAACAGCTGCTCTGGGATTATGGTATCCTAGAGAATCAGATTTTAAACTAATAGGTTACTCAGATGCAGATTTTGCAGGTTGCAAAATTGACAGGAAAAGCACAATTGGAAGCTGCCAATTTCTTGGAGGCAGATTGGTTTCTTGGTACAGCAAGAAACAAAAGTCAATTTCCACATCAACTGCAGAAGCAGAGTATATTGCTGCAGGAAGCTGCTGTGCACAGATTCTTTGGATGAAGAATCAATTACTGGATTATGGGTTAACATATTTTAAAATCCCTATTTACTGTGATAATCAAAGTGCTATTGCTATGACAGGTAATCCAGTTCAACACTCAATGACAAAGCACATCAGCATCAGGTACCACTTCATCAGGGAACATGTGGATGAAGGTACAGTGGAATTGCATTTTGTTCCCACAGATCAACAGTTGGCAGATATCTTCACAAAACCATTATGTGAAGCTACTTTTACAAGATTGGTAAATGAACTTGAAATGGTTTCAGGTTCTTTCTTTAAATCTGCTTAGACTTGTTCTGTGTTATCAGACTTTATGCTCAGTATTTACAGAATTAATATCATTGTGTATTCTGTGCTAAATTGATAAATGTCTTTAAGTACTGACTGTTGTCTGATATATGTTTCTAAACTCTGATAAGTGATATGTTTGTTTTAGTACCTATTCAATCCTATGAGGATAACTGTGCTAGATACTGACCTAGTAGTCTTCAATAAACAAATGACTCCATGAAAGAAGTAATTATTTCAATGGAAATCTTATGACACTAGCAAATTCTGATAATTGAGCTTAGTTAAGTTTACTTTGTATATCTTATTACTAAGTCACAAATTAGAATAATGCTACTCATCTGTTAAGTTCTGATACTAGTAAAACTGCTGAGTGCACTAAGTGCTGATAGACCTCTCTTATCAAAAGAAAAAGCAAAAAGATTAAAGAATAAAATCAGGTACTCCTTTGAGATCTAGAGTAAAAATGTGAAAGGGACGACCCAAGTGCATTGCTGGTATTAAGTAAATATGCATTAGAAAAGCAAAATATTTTCTTGGTGACTTTTCACACTCTATGATTACTGGAGAAATACTCTGATAATAACATAAATTCTAATAAACAGTCGTGACTCACTTACACTGAGAAGCCACTGTAAAATAGAATTTCAAAAGATGCATAAAATGAGCACAAAACAGATGAGGTGGACTCAAGCATGAACTCATTCATCAATAGGTTTCAGGACAATGACAGATCTTTAGCAAAATTTTAGTTATGCCTTATTTCTAAGATATACTGAAGTGAATCAGCCTTTACTCTTTGTCTGTTTTTAGCTTAATGCACACACTAATCACTCCATCTGAATGATGAAAATTTCAGTGGTGGTCTATGTTATTTTAGATAAACAGTCATTGTGTCATTTTTGCACAAATTCTGAGGACAAGTTCTAAGTTCCACGTTCTGATGATTTAGTTCTGACGTCCATAACTCAGAACTTGTATGAGTATTTACTAAGATGGGCATTCCTTTTTCGAGTTAAGAAATTATGTTCTGATGACTGTTAAGTTCTGGTATAGGTCTAAGTTCTGATTTCTCAGTCTAATCCTTTACTTGGCTTATCTGTGAATAAAATTTGATAACAGTCTCAGTTCGAACTCGAATATATTGAAGTGGAAGATTAATAGTCACTATGATTAGGATTAATGGTATTTGTACTTGTACAGTCCATTGTTTCTTGTGTCTTGTGCAGTCTAGACCATGCTTCCTCTTTCCAATGACTGTTACTCTTTTTCAAAGTCTAGGGAGACGAGGTAGAATTAATTCTACCTGTCAGCATTAAATATCTTTGCATCTCTTGGCATTCTCTTGCCTATTTAAACAACCACTTCACATCAGTCTTTCCATCACATTCTTCTCACACACTTATCCTTCTTCTTCTGTCAAAAACACAATGGTTCGATACAACATGTTTTTGAACACACAAACCTTCACAATGGAGCTCAGTTGTGCTGACTGGCAGCAGGAGTGGCATGTAACAGCCATTCCTGAGGAGATCTGGGACTCTGTCCCACAGGAGGTGCTAGCTCACCTTCTATTCTTCGAGATGGATTATCATCGCCATCTGGAGCGCCTGGAGGAGGAAAGGCGGGAAGCTATCCGTCAGCAAGAGCGAATCATATGACTCGCCATCTTGTTCGTCGAAGATAGGAAGAGGAAGATGACTTAATCTCATCTTCTTCCTGTTCTTCTTCATCCTCAGCTTTGTCAGGCTTCTTAGCTAGGACTAAAGCTGTTGACGTTAGGATTAGAAGCTTAGGGAAAATCTTGTATAAGTACTGATGTAATTTTCATTTCATCAATGTATTGTCTTGATATATTAATGAAAGTTGTTTTTACTTCAAGATTTTGTCTCTGAGTTATTTTATCTTGTGTTGTTAAATCTTGCTTGATATTCTGATGACCATTTAAATTTTGTCTTTATTTAAGTTCTGATTCTTTGTCAGCACTTATTCATCGAAATTATCTCGGTCATTTTTAACATGATTCATTTTCAGAATATTAATGTTGCAGTGAAAAATACTTCAATCAGTGCTAACGGTTTAAATTTTGAATTAAAACTGTGTCTCTTGATAAATGGAACGGTTTTTCCTTGACACAAGGCAACTGGGTAAGTAATCATTCCTGTTTTCTCGAGCCCAGTAACTATCCGTTATTACTGCATGTCTGACAGGTGTCCAACGGTAATATTTTTTTTGTATAAGTACAGCAGAGAGAAGATTTCTGTAATCTTTTTAATTTCTTCATCTTTTATCTCTCTTCTTACTTTTACTCTCCTTCACTTTACTTTTTCCGTTGTTTTCATACAGATATTATCTCAAACACCTAACAGGCATACTTGAATCTCAATATTTTTTCACATGGCACCAAAGGATTTAATCATTGATGGAGCAAAGTTTGTTCCAAACAACTATGCTGCAATTCTTGATCATGCTGAAGCTCCATCTGAATTGCACTTTGTGCAAGATCTTCTTGCACATAGTGAGGTTGGGTACGCCTTAACTCAGCCTGAATTATTTTCAAGTCAACAAGTTCTGCGATTCTGGAGGACTGGAGTTTTTGATGATGGTGGTAAACGAGGAACTCCCAGTATTATCTTCCAAGTGGGTGATTCATCCTATGTAGTCACTCCTGGTACAGTACGAAGAGCATTACATCTTCCAGAAGATTGTACCTTCTCTATACCAGAGGAATCAGAACTTCGGGGGTTAATGACTGAATTGGGATATGAAAAGAGTCTGACGAAACTTGGACAGTTGAAACGGGCTAATATCAGAAGAGAATGGAGTTTCTTCTTCGATTGCATCACCGAGGCTTTTGGCAACAAGTGTTCAAATTTTGATGCCATCCCAATTCTGAGTCAGCACATCGGGTATGCTATTATTCATCAAACTCATTTTGATTTTGCAACTGGGATAATTGGTTTTATTGGGGATAGGATGACAGAGGATCGAGATGTTGTTTATTTTGCTAGATTCTGTCAACTTATTTACACGTATTGTACTGCTGAATCCCAGTTAGTCAGCACTCAAACCCCACCTTTTAAGGTTGCAAAAAGGTACTTTAATGACCTGATAAATGCTGACACAAAGAAATCAATGGTGAGACAATTACAGATTCCTCAGTCTGTAAAACAGATTCTGGTAAATGCTGATCCTGCTACTTACAAATCTGTTTACTCAAATGTTCAACCAACTCACCATAACCAAAATCCATCAACCTCAGTACCTACCTCTCATTCTACTCAACCTACCCTCAGAACTTATCTCCAATCATATCTCTCCACTTCACAGACTGCTCAACCTTCTTCTTCAGCACCTACTGTGAAGCCTACATCCTCTACGCCAAAGAGAACAAAGACTGTTCCTCACACATCTCAAAAGAGGAGGAGAATTACTTTGAGAGATGAATCAGATTCTGAGGATCAGATTCCTTCTTCAGAACCTGTAGTCAATGAAGCTGAGAAGGCAACTTCTCAGAAGGATTCTGCATTTGGGGGTTCTAGGCTTCTCAAGAGGCTTAGACGTATGACGGTTCCTGACACTCCCAAGGAATCCAAATCAACAAGGAAGTACAAGAAACAGAGGGCACAAAGGCCAGTTTCAGATGATAAGGAGGAAGCAGCTAAGGAAGGGGATCAGGAATCTCTGATCTCACAAGACAAGGAATTTGCTCCAGTCACTTCTTCTCCATCAACTCCATCTCAGGAACCTGTATCTGACAAGGCTAATTCACCTTCTGTATCTCTTGTTGATCCAGGCACAAGTGCTGAAATTGATATTCAGAACCTGGTTGTGCCTGAAATACTTTTCTTAGAAGCTCCAACAGCAAATAATCCTTCCACAACACCTGTTACTGATGCTGTTCAAACTCCTGAGTTATCACTCACACCTTCTCTGCATCAAGATGCTGATGATCAGATTTTAGGTGAGCATCAAGATATGGCTGTTGATCAGAACTTAATATCAGATCAGCAATTAGAGGATGCTGAAGCCTCCATTGCTACTCACACTGTTGTCTTATCAGAAGATACTGATTCTCTAAGTTCTGATGCTGCAAATGTTGGAGATACTGGTGAGGCTGCTACAACTGTAGATGCTGATGAAGCAGGTCCTTCAGGACATACTCCTCCACTGACTCTTCCAAAGTCTGAACTGGTAAAGGAGTTTGTTATCGGGGATGCACCAGTACCTTGGAGTGAAACTCCTGCAGGTCAGGAGTGGACTAAGGAATGGAACTTAGTTTCCTGTGTTCCAAATGCTTTACATCTTGCTGAGCACTTGACTAAAGCTGATGAAATGTTACATTCTGATGATTTTAAAACCCCGCTTAGAGTCACTGCATTGAGTACTAAACATTTACAAGGTCTTCATTCTAACACTCATGCAGAGCTACACAAGATTCAGGAGAACTTTATCAAACAGGAACAAGTTTGGAAAATTGATAAGAAAAAGTTCTTCCAACCTACCATTGACAGAGTTGCTTATATTGAGAAAACTCAAGAGAAGCAACAAGCTCAGATTGATCAAATTCTGAAAAACCAAGCTTCTCAGCAATCACAACTTACTGAAATCCAGACCTCAGTGGAACTACTTATCTCTCTTTTATTACCTGCTGATGCCAAAAAGGGGGAGAAGGTAATTAAGTCCAAATGCAAAATCAACAAGACACTGCAAGGAAAGGATGATGGAAAAGATGACCAAGGAAACTCTGGAATGGGTAGTGGTCATAGTCAAGGTAGAAGGTTTACATCAAGACAAGATAGTCACAGAACAAGTTCTGATACTGGGAAAAGAATAAGTTCTGCTGCTGGTAAAAGGATAAGTTCTGATGAACTTCTAGATCTTGATGAGGAAATGTCAAGACAGTTATTTCTTCAAGAAAATCCAGGGATGGACTTGGAAAGTTTAAAGAAAGAAGAAGCCAGACTTAAATCAGAGAAAGTCACATCTAAATCTGAAGCTTCTGGTAAAAAGTTACTTCCAAAACCTAAAGGCATTGTGATCAAAGAAATGATACATACTGAAGAAACTTTGACTAGATCACAACCACAGATAGATCCAAGATCCAAGGGTAAAGAAAAGGTTGGTGAACCTATCAAGCCTTATGTATCTCCTGAGAAAGAAGAAATTACTGATGGAAAAGATGATCTTGCTCTGACTTCAAGAAAAGTTCTTAAAACAACCTCTGACATGGCTCAAGTTGTTCAGAGTCAAGAAATTGTAAGTTCTGATATTCAGAAGAAGCAAGTAACCTCTGACAGTGCTCAAGTTAACTTGATATCAGAAAATAGATCTAAAACACTCCTACCAGGATTCACTAAAGCAAAACAGACTCAATCTTTGAAGACTACTCCAAGTGGTTTTGAAGCAAGAGTAGTTACTGGAAAGGAAGCTAGAGATAAAACTGGATTGGGAAGTGCTGATGAAAGAAGAGTACACAACACTACCGATGATCCAACTTCCTTGAGTGAACCAGGTATTGGAGCAACTCCTGAGAGATTGAATCAACTAGAATCTGTACAGATGGTTTACCATACCTACTTGAAAGAATACATCATGTTGTATTTCATGATAGATGGTAGGGTTTATCATATAAGACAAAATGCCATTCCTTTGAAGTATTTTGAAGAATTGGAGCATGTACTTTTCTTACTTCAAGTGGATGACAGAATAACAGAGACTGCTGCAAACTACTTAAAAGAACAGATTCAGAGACAGAAAAGGCTTTATTCTGTTAAGTCTGACAGCAGATATGTTCCAAAGTACAGAGATCACAATGGGGATATTGTTGATATGAAGCCTAATACTGCACAGATCAGAACGTATCTTGGTATTAAGGGACTTGAATTCAATCTTGAATCTGACAAAGCTTATGTCATAAGACTAGACCAGGAGTTAAGGAAAGCAAAGATTAATGATCTCAGAGCTGCAATCTTTCAAACTGGTGAAGATACTGCAGAGCTTAAAGGTGTTAAAAGGAGAATGATTGATGAACTAAGATATGCTGAGAAATGTTTGTTGAAGAACTATCTCAGAATAACTCCTGACATCAGAGAGATCAGAAGTTGATGAAGCCAAGTCGAAGATCTACAACTGCTTAAATTCTGATATTTATGCAGATTGAAGTTGTTATCAGAAGTTGAAATTGGTAAAACTTTAAGGACTATAAGTTGTAGTTATCTAGTCTATTTCTCATGCATTTGTACTTAATGTTTTTGACATCATAAAATATCTATTTAACTTGTATATTTTGTTAATTTACAAGTTGGGGAAGATTGTTAGATATATTTGATAATATCATGGCTAATATGTCTTATGTTTAGCTTTCAGTTCTTGTGTGAACAGGATAGATCAGTACTTAACTGATTGATCAGTGCTTATACTGGAAGTCAGGACTTAAGGATATCAGTACTTATATTATCAGGAGATAATCATCAGGAGATAGATATCAGAACTTAAGTGCTGAAGGACGATCAGATAAGGACAGTAGCTGATTAAAGGAAAGAAGATAGAGATAAAACATAAGAAGAGATATGCATGTAGAAGGAATTCCATGAAGAATGGAATACTTGGAATAGAAGATATCTGATTGATATATTTTAGGAAGCAGAATTATATTCCATATCAATTAGCGATTATCTTGTAACTGTGTAATATATAAACACAGGCATAGGGTTTACACTATAAGTGTTATCATTATCGAAGTTATTAATATATATAACCCTAGCAGCTCTCGTGATATTTGTTCATCACTGAGAGTTAACAGTTCCATATTGTAACAGAGTTTATTGTTTCAATAAAGTTTGTTTTCTGTTACTCAAGTTCTTTAAGTTCGATTTGAGTGTACTATACACTGTATTCACCCTCTCTACAGTGTGTGTGTGTGACCTAACATATTCTGTATTTTATTAAAGAATAATGTGTCGATAATCAAACTTATTTTTGATTATCCAAATAAAGATAGTACTTTCGTATAAGTATATATTTGGTTATTTAATACCCATTTCAAGTATGAGTTTTAACACTTCTACTTCGATTATTTTTATAGAGATTATCCTTTTTGGGAATATTATTTAAATAATAATATTCAGATATTTTCTAATATATTGGGACTGATTTATTTTAATAAATCAGCAGTACTCCAAACATTCTTAAAAATGTTTCGAGTCTTCAAAATGATTTTTAAAAGTTAGAGCGGATCCCAAAACTCATTTTTATATTTAAGATCTTCCTTTCAAAGGGGATTTAAATACTCGCTCAAAACCTGAGGGATCCGGCTCTGTGGTGTATTTTATATTCGCAACGAGGTTGCTGTTTGGATAAATGAATCGATTACTTACCCAACGTTCGGGAAGTAAGTCCATCTATTGATTCGGCATAAGCAACATGGGCTCAGTGGACGTCCATGAAAGTGTAAGTGGCTCAGTGGGAGTCCATCAAATGCGTAAGTGGCTGAGTGGCAGTCCAGCATAAGGTCCTATTGCGGTCAGGGTGATGACCAGTGGGGAATTCGTCCATCTACTAGTTAAGAAGGTTACTTATTGGTATCTTTGCCTGATCAGCAAGATATCAGGTTTATGCCAAGGTTTTCTCCTTCCAAAATTCATTGGATATTGCAACTCTGTTTATAATTTTCATAACAGAGGTTTTCAAGGAGTGTATGAAATGTATATATATAGGTGTATATATATATCGGGACTTAATGAAGTATCTCGTAACTTCATTTCTTTCAAATGATATTTCAAAGATTGAATCTATTCAAGTCTTATCTTGTAGTCTCATCTATGTGATGAACTTTCGAAACTGTTTATACCTTGAACGGTGGTGGTTCAAGTAGTATTCGAAAAAGATATAAGTATATTGGAGTATCTTGTAACTTCATCTTTTCAACTTATATCCAATTAATGATTATCTTATGCATGACAAAGATTTTCAGAAAAACGTTGAGACAAGGTTAGATATATAAGATCACCTTGCAACAATATTTTTATACAGTTATAAACTGGAACTCTGTGTATATTATACATGTCAGAGGATTTCAAATATTGTGAAAAGTATATATATGTATATACTGAATATTTTGCGACGTGGTCGTATTAAGATATCAAACTTGGTTCATTTCTTCTTGACCAAGACTTTCATGAGTACTATGAGAATGCTCATATATTGTTAATTATTATACATATTATTTTGGTGGGCTTGTTGCTCACCCTTGCTTTCTTCTTTCATCACAAAATAACAGATAGAAAAGATGAACAGGACTAAGCTTCCAATTTGCAAGCGGTTAGGAAACGTTCCGCAGTTTTCTGGAAGCATTGATGCCGCCGTAGCTGAGGTAGGAGCTACCAATAGGCTAGATTTTCAACTATTGATGAACCAAACTTATGTATAATATGAATTGTAATAATGGCAAGGAATATGTAAATTATTCAGAAACCCTTTTAAGGTGTAACGGTTTATGATTGTGGAATAAAATGACTTGTGTTATTTTTGGTATTCATCTCTGAGACTATAACTTGTGGCGTGTTTGTGTATATTGTGGGGTCACAATACTGAGTAGTTGGTTGACTGTTAAGATTAAGTATTGATAAGGGAAATAGAACTCGTGACAACCCGAATCCCCGACCCCGGATTTGGGGGTGTTACAGAAATGGTATCAGAGCCAAGCGTTATAAACCTCAGAGATGATGTGACGTTAAAATAATAAGTTCACTAAGATAATAAGAACTCTTGCCAAGTTCATAGTCGGACTACCTAACGTAGTACAGACAGTTAAAACCCTTATGGGAACCCTTATAAATATCGTGATAGAAGCGTAGTTCGTTATCGTATATGGTAGCGGGACTCCGAACCCTGAGGTTGAGGAGCAACAGCGCGATGATGTTTTACTACATATTGGGGATCAGATTGTGGATCCGATAGAGCGTCCTAACGAGGGACCGGATGATGTTCATATTGAGGATGTAGCGATTGAGGATGTTTTCCTAGAAGGGATTGTTGCTGAGGAGGATCCCGTGGAGGATCCTGACAAGAATGAATAAAGGACCACTGAGGAATTGATAACCATGGTTAGAGCGACTACCAGAGGTAGGATTGGCCGGTCACTACCGGAGGTTCGTTCAAGTTTGTAAAGATAATAGCCCCTTTAACGCGGCTTACTCGTAAGACTGAGAAGTTCGAATGGACAGAGAAATGCGAGAACAGCTTTTAAGAACTGAAGCGAAGGTTGGTGAAGGCCCCTATGTTGGCGTTGCCGGATGGAAAAAGGAGATTTTGTGATTTGTAGTGACGCTTCGCATAAGGAATTAGGGTGCTTCTTATACAGCACAGCAAGGTAATCGCGTAAGCGTCAAAATAATTAAGGGAATATAAAATTTGATATCCCCACCCATGAGCTTGGGCTCGTGGCAATAGTTTTGCCCTAAAGATTGGAGGAACTACTTGTATGGAGAGAAGTGCGAGATTTACACAAGCCATAAGTGCTCTAGTGCATTTTTACGCAGAAAGAGCTCAACATGCGCCAGAGGAGGTGGTTAGAGCTAATTAAGGATTACGATTATGAGATTCTTTATCATCCAGGGAAATCCATTATGGTGGCTAATTCCTTAGTAGAAAGGAGAGATTCAAGATGATAATGTCTTTGGGAGAGTTGATAAGAGATTTCGAGAAAATGGAAATAGAAGTGAAGGTAACCGGAGCCGGTACCGAAAAGTTGTTTGAGATTATAATGCAACCCGAGTTATTGGAAAAGATTAGATTGTGCCAAGAAAAAGTAATGAATGAAGGCTGAGAGTCAATGACTGGAGAAGAGATCCATACCGAGAAAAATGATAAGGGAATAATGAGGTGTTCTTACAGAATTTCGGTTCCAAACGTTCAAGAGCTTAAGGACGGGATCTTAGATGAAAGTCATAGTTCGAGGAATAAGATTTAGGGCAAACCCTGAATGTGATAGTCAGGGAGGTCACCATCAAGATAGAAGGAACCTATAACATAATGAAGTTGAAAATGAGGATTTAAAATATGTAGGATGACCCCGATTATGGGGAGGAGGAGGAAATATTTCATACTAAGAAAACAGAAGTCGAGCAAGATAGGGAGAACTAGGACGGTACTCCTATGGGGCAATTCATGGACTTGCCTAAACAAAACTTATACTTTTATTCCCAACCACCACCTTGAGGAAACAATGCGGTAGGAAATTCTTTCATGACCTTTAAGTCGCTAAGCTCTCAGAGTTCCAAGGAACAAGTTGACCCGGTCGAGGCAAGAGCCTGGCTAAAGGAAATATAGGAATCATTTGAGATTCTAAATGATTGACGAAGCGTAAAAGACTGTTTTTGTCACTTACCTTCCTAAGAGAGAGGCCACCCGCTGGTGAAAGACCAAGAAAGGCACGGAGCCAGAGGTTATAATAAAATGATTAAAGTTCAGTCAATTGTTTCGGGAAAGTACTTCCCAAGTTTATAGAGATAGGGTGAAAGCTTTAGAGCCAGAACAAAAGTGGACGAGTATGATGAATTATGAATCTAAGTTATAAAAGTTGTCAAGATTCATTCTGAGGACAAGAATCCCAGAACGATGTGATGTTTGAAGTCAATAATTAGTGGGTTCATGAAATGATTGTAAGAGAAAGGAATATAAAGGTAATAGAGTTTGAGGAATGATAAGGGAGTTGGGTATGAGGAAACCCTAAAGACCCGTAGCAATAGAAATAGAAAAGTATGTAATCGTCAGGATGAGGGTGATTTACCATGAGTTAAAATTGATGGTTGAAGGCATAAGAGATACATATATTTTATCCCCTTTAAGTTGGGAGGATTCGAGGAAACCTTGAGATAGTTTGAAGGATAAATAATGAGACGCAGATAGACTGAGGAGACAAGAAAGTAAGAAATTAGGAAATTGGATGAAGGAAGTGACCTTCAAGAATGTGAATTATAAGTAACGCATGTGAATTGATACCCAAAAAGGGAGACGCCAGGTATGAAAGATATCCCCACATTGAGATGACTGTTGAGATAAACAACAAAAGTAAATAAGGATTTATTAAGAAGAAGTTCACGTTGAACAGGACCAATATCTTCCAGAACATCCTTGTGATCATTACCAAATCAGGAAAGAAAAGCGGATAACCATTTTTTTATCTTTTGGAGGCCATATTGATTGACCTCAGTTTGAATACAGATGTTATTGTGAAATTAGGCATATACTATCGAGGTGGGAATGATCGAATAAGATACCCTTATCAGGGATATATGACTTGAATTATCCATGGAAGGATGCATGTACCTTGTTAAAGGTGGAATTAAGAATAGGACATCGGTAACTTAAAATGAATCCTAGGGGAATGCATAAAGGTTGGCATTTCACCATTAATAGGGATAGTAAGAGTTTTGACAGTATGAATTAGAAAGGATTAAGGTAAAAACAACCTTTAAGGATCAGTGGAGAAATTTTTCAGAAGTATATAGACAATGATTCTGGTATTAGTAAATGGTATCTTGATATGCCCTGTGCCTAGGGTGTACCAGATGAAGGATTTAAGGATAACCTTAGAGGTTTTACAAGGGGAAATGTAATATTCAAAGTTCTCAAGAATAGAAATTTTGATAAAGAAAATATGACATAATAATAATGCCAAGTGGGGCACATGTTAAACCATGAGAAAGTATAGATTGAACCCAATGAAGGCCAAGATTGGTGAAAACAAGAAGGACCCAAGATAAGAGACGTCCTAACTATGATCAAGAGTCAGTCGTGACAATGTTAACCTCTAAAGACCGAGGCAATAACTTATGGAAAAATGGTGATATTTTTTTTCTCACCAAAGCTTAAGGAAGAGCATTTTCACACAAGCAGTGATTTGAAATAAGGTAGAAAATTTAATTGGAGGTAGTTAAAATGACATTGATTGTAAGGAAATTTTACTATCAGGAAAGGCCAAAGAGGTGGCCGACACTTTAAGTGTAAGAGGACAATTATAGGCGCTCGTGCTAGAGGAATACAGTGATGATGGTTAAAGCCGTGAAGGTTGTATTATGGTGTGAAAGATTGACATTCCTTCTGATGATTGTGCGATACTCAACCATAATAGTAGTTTGGTAAAGATTTAATTCACGTTATCGCTGTGAGCGGGCTACATATCTTAGAAGGTCCTATCTTGAGATAAACCAAGACCATGTTATGAAAGGACTAAATGAACCTTTGAGCTTCATATCTCCTAATAAAGAAATATGATTAAGAATGGTATTAACCTGCTATCGTTGCTTTTATTAAAACTCTTCTGCAATTTTATCTACTTCATGTCATATGTACGCCAAGTTCAGGAGTGTTCGTCATGAATCATGGAATGGCGATTATGTTCCCTCTCTAGAAGATTTTGGTACGGCAGGAATGGACTCCGTATGATTAACTATTAAGATTTCATGGAAAACGAATGACTATAGTAGGTCCGTGGTGGACTATGGTAATACATCAACGATTCATTGAATAATGAGGTGATAACAACTGTGAGAGTTGTATAGGAATGGATGTTGAGATTGAGTACCACTAATCGGGTCGTGATGATATATAAGTCATCATTGAGAGACTAATTAAGTCGATTATCTACTTATGATATATTTATTCTTTCTTATCAATAAAGAGTAGTATTACTATACGAAGAAGGTTGCGGTATAGCAATGGATTCTAGTAGCGATGATGTCTAGAATGAAATCCCAGATTCGATATTCGGTGTCGAGGGAGTTTCAAAGGTGATTGTTTATAAGCTCGAGCAAGAGCATGGGTCCATAGAATGATGGACGTAATAGCAAAAATATTTAGGCATGTGAAATGCGATGTTATAATACTTGATGTTGATATATATACGTATATGTTTTGTTCTCTTATGACAAACCTCTATAGTTCAAATGTAGATTCCAAGCCAGATATTTTGTGGCAGTATATTTTTTCATATATACAATTCTCTTCAATTCGTTCTTTTCTCTTCTTTTCATTTCATATAAGCTGAGAAGAACAAACCTTCCAGAAGGGGAGGTATTTCCGAATGACTATCTATCTGTGTGATAGAAACCTAGTAGGATACCCCATGTTGTTTAATTGCTTGTCAAGTACTAAAGTCTGGTCACCTTCTGTACTAACTATGCAATAGAACAAGTTTTCATGATCATAGTGATCTCTCAATAAATTCTTTTACTTCTACATGAAAGACCAAGCTTTCAAAGATGGAGGCAGCTAGAGATGAAGTGGTACCAAGTGTGGTGGTATTCAGAATGGAAACGCATTCGCGATACTAAGGTTGACGCGATTATTAAAAGGTTATAAAACTCTAGCGAGTAAAGGTATATCTAGAATAAGATTCTATACAGAAGATAGTAATGACTACAAACTGGAAAAGAATGGGTATTGAGAAGTAAAAGCTATAATGCTAGAAGCTATGCGGAGAGTCTGTGCAATAGACTTGAAATAATTTAGAATGATCACTTAACGCGGATTAAGTTTTCTTACGATAATATATCGTATATCAGTATCGAGGTATCGCCTTATGAGATCCTTGAGGGAAGACAATGTCGATCTCCCTTATGTTAGGATGAAGTTGTAGAGCGCAAGATGTTCGGACCCGCAGTAGTCCAAAGGACCAAGGATATAATAGATCTAATCAGAGGATGGCTGGTAGTAGCCCAAAATGGACATAAGAAGTATGTTGATTTGACATGAAAGGATAAAGAATAGGAAGTAGGGGACCTAGTGTTGTTATAGGTATTCCCTTGGAAAGGATGGATGAGGTTCCAAAAGAAAGGAAAGCTAAGCCTACGAATTGTTGGACCCTTTGAGGTATTAAGACGTATTGGGAAGTTAGCATATGAGCTAGCCCTACCCCCGAACATGTAGCAAGTTCATAACATGTTCCACGTATCAATGTTAAGAAAGTGTAATCCGGATGCCAGACAAATAAGGGCATATGAGCGCATAGGCATGCAACCAGACGTAACCTATATGGAGCAACCAGGAAGGGTTATAGAACAAAAATGGACAAGTGCTTAGGAGAAGGGTTATCAAACTAGTCAGAGTTTGATGGTAGAACCACAATGTGGGAAAATTATGTGAGAGTTAGAAAGTGCAATGCTAAGAGAGTATCCCTATTTGTTTTCTATTTTGATTCCGGGACGGAATACTTTTAAGGAGGGGAGACTGTAATAGCCCCAAAATTTTGAACTTTTTGTAACCCTTATGAATAGTGTTTTTGCTGATTATGCTGAATAAGAAAACTTTTCATGCCACACTATGTATGGGTTATTTTATTGTTATTCTGAGATCTTATTAGTACTCTGTATGGTATATAAGTGTATGTAAAGATCGTCAGGATCCAAATTCGAACACTTTGTTTTTTCCCGAAAATCCACCAGATACCGAAAGAATTGAGTATAAGGTAACAGGATAAAAAGGATTTAAATTCAAGGATTATAAGAGAGGATCATAAAAGGAATATAATGTATTGAGAAAGGTTAAGGGAACCCAAGTAATAAGATCCCGGGTATGATCCCTCAAACGAGAAACGAGAACGAAAGTTAAGCGAACCGTATAACAGATCAGCGGTCATTAGGCAAGCAATTAGGAGTTAAACAAGGAGGTTAGGGATGATGATGTCATCAAATCAACAAGAAGAGGACAAGTGTGGGAAGATGACATAAGGATGATGACCTAAGCATGACAAAAGGGAAGGAAGTGTGGTTGATTTCAAGCCACACAAAAATCACCATGGTTGAAAGGTAATTAATTAAAACAAAAAGCAAAAACAACCAACAAACAAATCACAACTTCAAAAAGCACAAAACACTCCATATTTCAAGAAAATCTCTCGGCTTTCAAGGAAAAAGAAAGGAAGAAAAACTCAAATCCTAGTTCCAAGCTTTGTTAATTAGTGAGGTAATTATCTAAGGTTCCTTGTACATAGATATGGATATCCTATAAGTTTAAACTTCAAATTCCTTCACAGTCTCTTCCTATAATTCATGGAAGAAGAGGGTGAATAGTGTTTTTCAAGAACTTGAAATTTTGTTCTTGAGTTTTTGTTTAGATTAAGCTTTGGTAAGGACTTTCAAGGGTGATTCCAAGCTCCTTAGTTACTTTTACTCACCAAGGAAGGTATAATCTCATACCCTAGCCCTACTTTTGTATATTTAGAGTTTTTGTGTTTGGTATGGTTCATGAGAAGCTTGATTATTGTGTATTTAGAGATGGGTTGGTTTTGTGATGTGTTTGGAGTTGTAAATCTTGATGATTAGTTAAAGAACTTAAGTAAGCTTTTAGTTCATGATTGGGAAGTAGTATAAATTGGAAATATTGAGTTATTGGGGCTGTTGTAGTATTGTATGGATGGAGTTTGGTTGTATGGTTGAATTGTGGTTGATTGTGGTTGATTTGGAGTAGGATAAAATTTGGTAATCGCGTAAACATAGCCGTCGTAATGCCCGATTTACGTTAGACTGTTTTTGTTCTTAACATCAGGACCCGAGAACTCACTGTTAGGTTTTGACCATTGCCATGATTAGATAGTTCATGTTACGAGCTTCGTTTTGATGTGTGGTCGTTTGAATCCGATGTACGGTTTAGGAGAAATGACCGTTTTAAGTAACGACGCTTCGCGACCGAACCATTACCCCTCGCCTTACTTTGAAACATTGGTTAAAGACCTTAAATGACTAATTGGAGTATGAAACATTTATGTAAAGTGGATTAGGCAGTTGGTAAGGTGCTCGCAAAAGAATCGCCTTAAAACTCTTAATGGTTAATTTATTAAAAATGGTGGAGCCGAGGGTACTCGAGCGACTTAAGAGAATCATTAAGCGCAAAGCGAGCGTTAGAGTCTAATTGGTTAAAGTATAGATTCTTAAGCGACTTTGGTTTAATTCCAAATTGTATGATGTTTATAGGTTACCGGACTCATCCCAGGACTTTTACCACCCCCAGTCGCTCAGGCAAGTTTTCTACCCGTTATACTGTTGTTGTGATATAAATATATGTATATGCATTATCTTGTGATAAGTGCATGATTGTTATTAGCAAATTTTGCGATATATTGGAGCATGCTGATATGGTATATATGCATGTCTGTTTCATAATCTTGATATCTAATTGTTGATTTAAATGCTTATAATTGCATAATACCTATGCTAGAGATAAGCAGTAGTTGCGTATACCCTTAGTATAGGGGACCCAAAGGTGAACATTTTCTAAAACCGGGAGTCGATGTTCCCGAGTATATTATATATATTTATATATATAGATATGGTTTTCAAAACTATTAATCGAATAAGGTTTATTCGATAACTTTATTTTTATTAATGAATATTACTTTGAATATTCATTCGAGGACTTATGACTCCGTTTATTTTATTTAATGAATATTACTTTGAATATTCATTCGAGGACTTATGACTTCGTTTATTTTATTTAATGAATATTACTTTGAATATTCATTCGATGACTTATGACTCTGTTTATTCTATTTAATAAATATTACTTTGAATATTCATTTGAGGACTTATGACTCTGATTATTTACTAATTAATATTCTGTATTTTATTAAAGAATAATGTGTCGATAATCAAACTTATTTTTGATTATCCAAATAAAGATAGTACTTTCGTATAAGTATATATTTGGTTATTTAATACCCATTTCAAGTATGAGTTTTAACACTTCTACTTCGATTATTTTTATAGAGATTATCCTTTTTGGAAATATTATTTAAATAATAATATTCAGATATTTTCTAATATATTGGGACTGATTTATTTTAATAAACCAGCAGTACTTCAAACATTCTTAAAAATGTTTCGAATCTTCAAAATGATTTTTAAAAGTTAGAGCGGATCTCAAAACTCATTTTTATATTTAAGATCTTCCTTTCAAAGGGGATTTAAATACTCGCACAAAACCTGAGGGATCCGGCTCTGTGGTGTATTTTATATTTGCAACGAGGTTGTTGTTTGGATAAATGAATTGATTACCTACCCAACGTTCGGGAAGTAAGTCCATCTATTGAGTCGGCATATGCAATATGGGCTCAGTGGGCATCCATGAAAGTGTAAGTGGCTCAGTGAGAGTCCATCAGATGCATAAGTGGTTGAGTGGCAGTCCAGCATAAGGTCCTATTATGGCCAGGGTGATGACCAGTGGGGAATTCGTCCATCTACTAGTAGAAAAGGATACTTATTGGTATCTTTGCCTGATCAGCAAGATATCAGGTTTATGCCAAGGTTTTCTCCTTCCAAAATTCATTGGATATTGCAACTCTGTTTATAATTTTCATAACAGAGGTTTTCAAGGAGTGCATGAAATGTATATATATAGGTATATATATATATATCGGGACTTAATGAAGTATCTCGTAACTTCATTTCTTTCAAATGATATTTCAAAGATTGAATCTATTCAAGTCTTATCTTGTAGCCTCATCTATGTGATGAACTTTCGAAACTGTTTATACCTTAAACGGTGGTGGTTCAAGTAGTATTCAGAAAAGATATAAGTATATTGGAGTATCTTGTAACTTCATCTTTTCAACTTATATCCAGTTAATGATTATCTTATGCATGACAAAGATTTTCAGAAAAACGTTGAGACAAGGTTAGATATATAAGATCACCTTGCAACGATATTTTATACAGTTATAAACTGGAACTCTGTGTATATTATACATGTCAGAGGATTTCAAATATTGTGAAAAGTATATATATGTATATACTGAATATTTTACGACGTGGTCATATTAAGATATCAAACTTGGTTCATTTCTTCTTGACCAAGACTTTCATGAGTACTATGAGAATTCTCATATATTGTTAATTATTATACATATTATTTCGGTGGGCTTGTTGCTCACCCTTGCTTTCTTCTTTCATCACACAACAACAGATAGAAAAGATGAACATGACCAAGCTTCCAATTCGCAAGCGGTTAGGAAACGTTCCGCAGTTTTCTGGAAGCGTTGATGCCGCCGTAGCTGAGGTAGGAGCTACGAATAGGCTAGGTTTTCAACTATTGATGAACCAGAATTATGTATAATATGAATTGTAATAATGGAAAGGAATATGTAAATTATTCAGAAACCCTTTTAAGGTGTAACGGTTTATAATTGTGGAATAAAATGACTTGTGTTATTTTTGGTATTCATCTCTGAGACTATAACTTGTGGTGTGTGTGTGTATATTGTGGGGTCACAGTACTAAGTAGTTGGTTGACTGTTAAGATTAAGTATTGATAAGGGAAATGGAACTCGTGACAACCCGAATCCCCGACCCCGGATTTGGGGGTGTTACAGGTTGGATCCTGGCTGGGGGATGACCCAGGTCCTGGGTTGGACTTAAGCCTGGGTTTCTCCACTTGATTGAACTGGGTGAGGGGGTCTTGGTCCATCAGTTGAGTCTGCTTCACCCTAGATCTAGGTTGGGCCCTATCCAGGTTGCTTATACCCTATCATTTGCCCCCCACTCCCTTATGCACATTTTTTGGATGATGGAGTAGAGTATTTTTAAATAGCTGTTGTATTTGGGAAAAAATTCTGCTTCTCTGTTTCCCTCCAATCGGGGTCTTTTATAGTAGAGACATATCCGGATTAAGGTAGATGAAATTGGTTGCTTTGAAAAAATTCTGCTTTTCTGTTGCCCCCCAATCCGGGTCTTTTGTATTAGAGACAAATCCGGATTAAGGTAGATGAAATTGCTCGCTGTAAAAAGTTCTTGCTGTTTGCTGCCCCCAATTCGGGTCTGTTGTAGTAGAGGCAGATCCGGATTAAGGTTGATGAAGCTGCTTCCTGTAAAAAGTTCTTGTTGTTTGCTGCCCCCCAATCTGGGTATGGTGTAGTAGATACCAATCCGGATTAAGATAGAAGAACTTTGCTGCTTTTGAATTTTTTTTTGCTCCCTGTTTCCCCCCAATCCGGATTAGGTGTAAGGGATACCAATCCGGATTGAAGTAGTTGAAAATTTGATGCTTAGAAAGAATTATGTTCTTTTCTGCCCCCTAATCCGGATCTAGTGTAGTATATGCCAATCCGGATTAGTGTAGAAGGATTTTGTCTCTTTGGAAGAATTTATGCTCCTTGAAGACCACTGATCCAGGTTCATTAGGATCTGGGTAGGTCTTACTGATCCGGGTTGAGGGCTATGGATTCTAAAAAAGGGATGAATTTGTAACTTTTTTTGCAGTTATTTCCCCCCTTTTATTTTGAATAGTTGGAAGTTAATTGCCCTTGAAACCCGCCCCATAATAATTATGGGGTTTAAATGTGCTGTGTATATATATATATATGTGTATGTATATATTATTTGTAACCGCCAGGTAGTCCAATCTCTGGCTGCCACGTGGCAGGGGGAGTTACTCTACCCTGCGCCTATAAAAGGCTGCCTCCCCCTTCTCTTTCTTTTTTATTCATTACTAAAAGAAAAACCAACAGTCACCACTTTCTCTCTTTTTTCTTGATTTTCCGGTGATTCACAAGGTTGCGGGCCGCTTTGGTCTCCTCCTTTCGCGACTGGTCTCCGTCATTTCTTTCTTTCCATAACTCTTAAGTCCCTTTGATTTCTTGCAATTTTTCTTTAAATACATGCTTCGAGTTCTATCTTCCATTCGTGAATTTTTCTTTAGTGTTTTTTTTGTGGTGGATATTGTTATTCTGTGCTTTTGTATGTTTAGATCTCTAGGTTTTTGGCTGTTTTCGCTACGTTTTTTGCACGAAAAATGGGTTTTGGCATTTTATTTTTCTGCATTTTTTAGGTCTGTTCTTCGTGTTCTTGGTGGGGATGTATATGTGTATATGCAAAATGTACATGATCTATTTTTTGATTCTTGGTTTAGTTGTTTATGGTTAAGGGTTTTGACTTTAATCCGGGTAGGGGGTGCATAACCCGGATCCAGATCAGGTTGCTTGGGTAGGATTGTAAGCTTTAGGATGTAGAAGTTATTCTTGGTTACTATTGATCCAGAACTATATATTTGATCCGGATCCGGGTTCATGACTTTTATATGCTCTTAGTTGGTGTTGGATCTGGAACTATGGATGTGTTTAGGTTATTGTTTTTGTGTTTGTAGTTTACATGATCCAGATCGTTGATGTTTTTTCCGGGTTGTACTTGCATTAGTGGTCCAGATCATTAGGTTATGGTAAAACTAACAAAACACACTTGATCCGGACCGCTTATTAAAATAAATAAAATTTGTAGGGCCCAGGCTAACTGACCTTCATTTTAATAGGTATATGGTCCGGACCAAGAAGCGGGCTAGGAGAGTCTTTAACTGCTACCCAAACTTTTCTGGGGACGAGAGTGACCCGGATTCAATTGGAAGAGTATAGATCCGGGTTGAAATGGTGAAGATGGGTTCCGGATCCGCTGAAGTAATTACCAGTTTTCGGTTCAAGAGGCTTCCAGAAAAATCGGTTCTCTTTAAGCCCAAGGGCCGCTGGGCCAACATCAAATAACACTTTGTCAAAAAACCAACCGAGTTCGAGAATAGCATTTACTATGCCCGGGTTAGATATGAGAAGCATGAGGATGGTCATCCCGGGGTGTATGACCAGGGGGCTCTAGAGGAAGCTTTTTCTATGTTCCCAATTAGCCGGGACCATTACCAGCTGAAGGACTTCTATGCGGAGGCTGACCCGGCTGACATGGATATAACAATTCGGGTTACATTCCAGCTAATTCCTGATATTGCTTGGAGGTGGCCGGAACCTCACGAGAGGATTTACCACCGTCATGGCTTCATCCTGGTTTGGCTAGAGCATTTGAGATTCGGGTGGAGTCCTTGTTGTCATATGTTTGTTAAACATCTCTGTAAATACATTTATTAGATCTCCCCGATACAAATCACCCCGAACGGTATTAAGTCTATGACCTGGTTTATAGCCTGCTATAACAAGTCCGGACTCTTGCCTACCTTTAAACTTTTTTATCAAATCTTCTATCTCTCCAAATCAAGTCAGAAACCTTTCTATAAGCTAAGATTCCGGGCTGCAGAGTGTGGTTATGGCCCGGGTGTAGCCAAACCAGTTATGCACCAGACTTCCTTGAAGCACTGGAATGGGGAGTTGATTATGTTGAAGGAATTTGACCTGGATTTCTTGCCCTACTTTACCCTGGGAGATGTTCAGACAAAGTTTAATCCTGCAATCTTAGAAGGGGAGGCTGTGACCCAAATAAAGAAATTTTGCGGCTGTCTCGAGTTTCAGGAAACCCGGGATACTTTTATGAACCACAAGCTGCTGTTCCAACTCGGTTGTAAGTTTCACGATAACCCGAATTACTTTCTTCCTTTATTTGTATTTAGAATAGAGAATTCGGATTATATGCCTTGCGCCTTTTGTTTTTTTCAGGAATAGGAGTTGCATTAGTTTGATCCGGATTGCCCACCATACCTGGGATCCGGTTTAGCTCTCCTTTTATTTAACTCAGATTGTTTGTTGTGCATCCAGTCCGGGTTGCTCAACCTTAGTAACCCGGGTTGTATTATTTACTTGTTTTTGCATTCATATATCTGCTTCCTGAATTGGATTCTAGGTTGAATTAGGGGATCCGGGTTCCTTTACTTTTTATTGTTGGTTGCTTGGTCCAGATCACTCGATAACTCAATTTTGACTTTGTTTTTTTCCCTATTCTGCAGGTTTGCCGCATTATAATCCTTCTTTTAAGGCGATAATGTCTTCTTCTGCCTACGCTGCTGCTTTTAATTCCTTGGGCCTGGCTTTTAAGAGCTCCAAGGGAGCTCCTGGATCCGGTTCTGTAGATGCTGAGGGGGGTGTTGAGTTTTTTGCCCCCCAGAATATGGATGATGATCCGGAAGTCCTTGGTTGACCTAGCCGGGTTCATGTCGAGCATCCCCTCTGAAGACGACTGGGATGAGGTAGAGGGCTCTAGTATGGCCGCTACTTTCAAGAGGGTGAATGGCCAATAGGGGCAGGTAACCATCAAGCACTTTCTGATTTCCCGTCTGGATCGTACTTCCCTAAGTTTCTTTTATTTCTGTAAGTTTCTTTTCTAAATTATTCCAGGTTAGAAGCGCCATATCCATTTGCTCGGATATCGCTTTTACAGAGGTCCGGGAGGCTAACAACATGACCAGAGCTAAAAGGATCTGGGAAGATAACCTAAAAGATGAGCTGGATGAGGCCCAGGAAGGCTTCCGGACCGTGGAGTCTGGGCTGAAGAACCAGCTCGAGGAAGAGAAGGCTCGGGCTGATGGCCTTGCTGAAGAAGTGGAGAAGCTGAAGGCTGACCTAACTACCAAGGAGGATTTAAACAAGGAAGCTATCATTGCCGAGTTCAAAGCCAATGATGTTTTTGACTTTGAGGTCGCCGAGGTCAGGGTGCCTGAGGTTCGCAGGTCCTGGATTGTTGCTGAAAGGCATATCAAAATTGATCCCTTGGCTTCCTGGGAGAGCTTCATCCAAGAGTTCCTGGCGGCCAAGGCAACTGTTGAACAGGGCAAGGGGGAACCGGAGCCCTATAATGGTCCCAGCCCCAGTTTCCTTTAGATTTGCTCGGGCTTTGTTAAGCTTCTCGGGCCTTGCCCATTTAATTTACATTTTCTAGGATTTCTGATTCCCGTACTTTGATTCAAACTATTTGTAATATTTGGACCTATCCGGATTGGTGGCAATCCGGATCTTGCTTTTACTTAGACTGTTTCCCTGATAATTTGCTTTTTTAGAAGATATTGTTTCTATTTAAGCTCTTGATCCGGGTTAGAAGGCCTTCCCGGGTGATTTCGCTTTGCGGCTTGATCCGAATCCTGGCTTGGATTATAACCGGGGTTGTGGTTGGCATTTGGGAGATATTTAGTGCAAAAGTGATTTTAATCCGGGCTGCGGCTATGGCCCCCAACCCGGATTGGGTTTATAGTCGGTGTTATTCCGGGTATGAAACCGTGTCCGGGTTAATTTTGGCTTTTTATATTGGCTGTCAATCTGGGTATGACACCATATCCAGATTGTTATTTGCTTTTTTTTGCTTTATGTACTTAGAGAATAATCTGAATATATAATAGTTATTTTCAACCCGGATTTAGATGTTTATCCAGGTTAATTTTTGCTTTTAATATTGGCTTTCAATCCGGGTATGCTAACATTCCAGATTGATGTTTGCTTTTGCTGCTTTATGTACTTAGAGAATAATCTGAGTACATAATACCTATTTTTAACCCGGATTTAGATGCTTATCCGGTTTAATTTTTGCTTTTAATATTGGCTTTCAATCCGGGTATGCTAACAATCTGGATTGATGTTTGCTTTTGCTGCTTTATGTACTTACAGAATAATCTGAGTACATAATAGCTGTTTTTAACCCGGATTTTGATGCTTATCTGGGTTATTTTTTGCTTTTAATATTTGCTTTAAATCTAGGTATGACTCCGTGTCCGGATTGATGGTTTCCTTTGCTTTTAATATTTGCTCTATGTACTTAGAAATTTTCTAAGTATATA
Source organism: Apium graveolens (assembly GCF_009905375.1). Taxonomy (NCBI): domain Eukaryota; kingdom Viridiplantae; phylum Streptophyta; class Magnoliopsida; order Apiales; family Apiaceae; genus Apium; species Apium graveolens. The sequence continues at coordinate 88,201,001 of NC_133656.1, forward strand.
GTGGTTGTTGTTAATCCGGATTTGAATATTTATCCGGGTTTTATGCTTACAATTTTGGCTTTCAATCCGGGTATGAGACCATATCCAGATTATTGGTTGTTTGCTTTTCTAGTAAGGTAAAAAAATAATAACTTTGTGAGAAAGGAAAATTCTTTTCATTGACTTGGAATTTTCTTCATACAAAATATTGGATCATAGATTGGTTCATAGATTGGTTGCTTGCCATAGGCTACAAGTTTTTTGGTTGCTTTTGGTTGCTTTTTCTACTGATAGAATTTTCTGAGCCTAAATCCATGCCAGGTGTTTGGGATCTCGGATATATTCATGTTCATCAGCTTATATGTACCCGGCCTTAACACTTCCTTGATTTTATAAGGACCTTCCCACCTTGGCATTAGCTTCCCAGTGTTGGTTGGATCTGAAGCTTCTGTGTCTCGGAGTACTAGGTCTCCAACTTGAAATTTTTTGACCCTGGACTTCTTGCTGAAGTGCTCTTTAGTTTTTTCCTTGTATTTCTCCATCCTTGCAATAGCCTGGTCTCGTACTTCATCAATTAGCTCAATATTTGTCCTGAGCCCCTCATTATTGGCTATTTCATCAAAGTTAATTGCTCGATGGGAGGGGGATCCTACTTCAATTGGTAGCATTGCTTCTGTTCCGTAAGCCAGCTTGAATGGTGTTTCTGCTATGCTTGTGCGGGGACTGGCCCCGTAGGCCCATAGGACATTAAGCAATTCTTCTGGCCACTTGGTTTTGCTTTCCCTAAGCCTCTTCTCGATGCCCCGGAGAAGGATCTGGTTGGTTACTTCTACTTGGCCATTTCTTTGAGGGTAGGCTACAATGATTTCTTATGCCGGATGCCCCGCTATTGAAGGTAGGATTCAAACTCTGATCCAACAAACTGTGGCGCATTATCCGAGACCAGTACTCTTGGGATTCCGAACCTCATCAAGATGTTATCCATGAACTTGATACAATCTTGCTGGTTAATGGTTCTCATCGGCTTCGCCTCTACCCATTTTATCATGTAATCAATTGATACTAACAAGTACCTGAGGTCTCCTCTGGCCCTGGGAAAGGGTCCCATGATGTCAATACCCCAGACAACAAAGGGGATTGGTGATAGGACTGAGGAGGGTAGGACTGGGCTCATCCGGGTCACATTGCGGAAGAGTTGGAATTCCTTGCATTTTTTCACAAAATCTATTGGATCCTGGTGAATAGTTGGCCAGTAGTACCCTTGTCTTACGATCTTGTGAGCTAGGCCCTTTGCGGACATATGATCCCCACATATCCCTTCGTGAACTTCCATCAGACAATACTGTGCCTCTCCTGGGCCAATGCACTTCAGGATTGGAGATGAGAAGGTCCGGCGATAGAGTATCCTTTCTTCAATGAAGAATTTTGCTACTTTGGCTTTTAACCTTTGAGCCTTCCCTTTGTCTTCCGGGAGCTCTCCCTTCTCCAAGTAGTTGATAAATGGTGTCATCCAATTCGGGCTGTTGTCTATTTCCATGACCTCTTCAGATTCTATGCTTGGTCTCTGTAACTTTTCGAAGTAGACGGAGCAATCCAGGTCTGATGAGTTTTGAACCAGTTTAGATAGTGTATCAGCCTCTGAATTCTCCTCTCTACAGATTTGAAGGACTTGTGTTTTTGGTATTAAGGCAAGGTAGCTTTGGACCAGGGCCTGGTACTTGGCTAAAACTGGATCCTTGGCTATGTACTCGCCATTTGTTTGCTTTACTATGATATGTGAGTCGCTGTAGATTTTGAGGTCCTAGATCCTGAGGGTTTTTGCTAGCTTCAATATTTCTATCAGCACTTCATACTCTACCTGGTTGTTGGTTACAGCGAAGCTAAAGGAGATGGCATTTTGAATTGTGAAGCCTTCTGGGCTCTTGAGAATGAGCCATGCTCCTGACCTTTTATTTGTTGAGGATCCATCAACTTTGAGAGCCCAGGCTCCCGGGTTATTGTCATTGCTGCTCTCTTGGTCAATGCTCATGGGCCTAGGCTCGTCTTCCGGGAAGTTGCATTCTATTATGAAGTCGGCCAATGCCTGGGCTTTGATTGTTGTTCTTGGGATGAAACTCAAGTTGAATTAGCTTAGCTCAACTGCCCAATTTACCAACCTTCCTGAGACTTTTGGCTTGTGTATTATCTTCCTCAAGGGTTGGTTAGTTACAACCCAGATCTCCCTTCCCTAGAAGTAGTGTCTGAGTTTCCTGGATGCTGTGACCAAGGCAAAAGCAAATTTTTCTAGCCTTGGGTATCGGGTCTCCGCGTGTATTTAGTACTTGGCTCACATTGTAAACTGGTTGTTGTTTGCCATTCTCTTACCTTATCTGGGCTGCTCCAACTGCCAGGGCCCCCGCTGATAGGTAGAGGAATAGGGGATCCCTGGGTTGGGCTTTGGTAATACAGGAGGCTGAGAGAGATACCTTTTAATTTCTTCAAATGCGCTTTGGCATTCCGGGCTCCAATTAACTTCTCTCTTGTTGGTTGCCCCTTTCAATAGATCAAAGCAGGGTAGGCATCTGTCAGCTAGCTTTGAGATGAATCTTCTAAGTGCTTCCAGTGACCCTACTAGCTTCTGCACATTCTTTTGTGTTCTAGGAGGCTTCATCTCCTGGATCGCCTTTATCTTTTCTAGATTGGCTTCAATTCCCCGGTTGCTGATCATGAATCCTAGAAATTTTCCTGCCCCTACTCCGAATGTGCACTTTTCTGGATTGAGCTTGAGTGAGTATTTTCTCAAGTTGTCAAAGCATTCTCATTGGTCTCCTATATGATCGGGGATGCTTGTGGACTTTGCAATCATGTCGTCAACGTAGGATTCCAGGTTCCTTCCAAGCTGGTCTTTGAAGATTTTATTCATTGCTCTCTGGTAGGTTGTTCCCCTATTAGTCAATCTGAAAGGCAGCATTACACTAGCATAGACCACCTTGTGGGTGATGAAGGCTGTTTTCAGGATATCTTTCGGATTCATTTTAATCTGGTTCTACCCCGAGTAGGCGTCCATGAAACTCAGAATGATGTGCCCAGATGTGGCGTCAATCAATCGATCAATATTCGGCAAGGGATAAGGATCTTTGGGGCAGGCACTATTCAAGTCGGTGTAGTCGACACACATTCTCCATTTCTTGTTTGCCTTTTTCACCATTACAACATTTTCCAACCATTCTGGGTACTTAACCTCGCATATGATCTTAGCTTTCAGTAGTTTCTCAACCTCTTCATCTATTGCTTTCTGCCTCTCTGGGGCAAAATTTCTTCTCTTCTGCTTAACTGGTTTCCTCTCAGGGTTGATATCCAAGCTATGCATTGCTATGGATTTGTCCAGCCCGGGCATATCTCTTGGGCCCCAGAAAAATATGTCAGAGTACCCTCAGAGTAATGATACCAGGGCTTCTCTGAAGGTAGCCTCAAGTCTGAATCCTATTTTTACCTTCTTAGAAGGATTGCTTTCATTGATCAGAATTGTTTCCATTTCTACTACAGCCTTAATCTTGGCATGATCCATGCTTGATACCAACTGCTGGATCCGGGCATTTGTATTCTTCTTCATATAGACCTGACCCTGGGCTGTCATTTCTTTTTGGTTGCTTTCCCCTACTTCACTTATTTCAGGGGTTGTTGCTTGCACAGTAGGATTGCCTTGGCCGAGGTCTGAGCTCAATTCAATCTCTGTTGTGACTTGGTTGCTTTTTTGCTCTTTCGAGCTTGGCTTGGTTGCTTTTGGATCCGGGATGGATTCTATAATCTGTACTTCTTTTCTTGCATCATCCCTTGAGTGGGGGCGATGTTTCTTAATGCTTTGCTGTTTGCGGAGGACTACGACCTTCCTCTTGTTGTCTTGGTGAGTTTCAGCCATGACCAGGGCCTGGCTATAACATCTTTCAGTGACCTCATAGTCTCCCTTAGCTTCTCCTATCCTCATTGGAGTTGGGAATTTGATTTTCAGGTATGATATGGAGGTGATTGCTTGTATCCTGGTCAGAGCTGAGCGTCCAATTATTCCGTTGTAGGATGAGGGAGTGTTGATTACGTAGAATTTTATGACATGGGTTACTTGGTTTGGGGATGAGTCAAATATCACTAGCAAGTATAAGGTTCCCTGGATCGGGACCAAGTTATTCCCGAACCCATAGAGAGGGTCCTCTCGACATTCGTTTGAGCGTACACTCTTTAGCTTCATCCGGTCCACAGTATGTTTGAAGAGTATGTTTAATAAAGAGCCATTGTCTATCAGCATTCTCCTTACCTCATTATCAAAAATATCAAGTGTTACCACCAAAGCTTTGTTGTGATTCGACTTGACTCCTTCATAATCCTTGCTGCTGAATGAGATCACCATCTCCGGGTAGGATTGGATAAAGAATACTTCATCTCCTGAGCCCGGGCTCCTACGGGGAGTGTGTGACCCCCTAGGACCATATTCACTACATTCTTTCCTCTTCTTTGTCTGTTTTCCTTCTGATTTGTCTCCCGGGAGATGTACTGATTTAGGTTACCCTTCTTGACTTGATCTTCAATGAAGTATTTAAGAGAGAGACAATTTTCAGTTTTATGCCCATGGGTTTCATGATAGTTGCATTGTCTGTTGTAAGGCCTGCTCTCTGGGGGAGTCTTCATGGGCTTCGGTGGGTAATAGAATGGCTTTCCCTTGATCTCCTTTAGTATCTCTTCCCGGGTCCTGTTCAGTGGTTTCCAGTCTGGCTCTTGCCTGGGCTCTCTGGCTTGCCTAGGTGGACCAGGATGGCTTTTAGATTCTGTCTTAGGACCCAATCTTTGAAATATTGGAGTGTTTTGCACAACATTGGTCTACTGGGATTGTTGGCTTTACTTGAACTTCTTTTCCTGATGGTAACCCCCTTTCGGTCGGTCATCTGAGTTTTGTTCCTGGATCCTTCATTCTGAGTCATCCTCATTGCCTGGAGCACGTCTGTTTCCTTTATGAACCTGGCTACCATAGAGTAGGCAGCAGCTAGGCTTTGTGGATCTCTGTTTATCAACTCTACAATGTACCTTTCATTGTGTTCCGGATCCAGGTTCCTTCGAAATATGCTTAGAGCCTCCCTCTCATCAAGATTCGAGACTTTGTTGATTACTTCTTGGAATCTCCGCATATAAGTTGAGAGTGCTTCGTTATCGTATTGGCGGATTGTTTCTAGGTGACACATGTGCATTTCATGTGTCTTATTGGCTCTGAATCTTCTAAGGAAGGCCCCCCTGAACTATTTCCAGGAGTGGATGCTTCGTGACGGGATCCTGCTAAACCATCTTTGAGCCCCCCCTTTGAGGGTCGAGGCGTAGAACCTGGACTTTGTTAAGTTTTTGTAGTAATATATTTGGGCGATTTGTTCGAAGTAATTGAAGTGCTCTTCCGGATCCCCCAACCTATCAAAGAAATCAAAGTTGTAATGTTTGAGATTTTTCTGTCGAGGGATGGCTTCTAGGGAGTGACTGAAGGGTGTTAGAGTCTCCGCAACTTCCAATCCAGAATCTTTTTCCATCTTTCGTTGGAGCTCATAAATCATATCTTTCAGATCCTTCTAGCCCTCCTCATCATCATCAGAAATGACCTCGGGGATAGGGTCCCTCTGGGCCCTTTTTCCTTTTGTCTTAGCTAGGAGCCTCTCCTCTTCCAGCTGCGTCCTTTTCTGGATCTTTAGCTCAAGCTTTGCCTCTTCTTCTCTTCTTATTTGTTCTTCATTTCTTCCAATTTTTTCTTCCTGGTTGCTTCTGTCTTCTTCTTACTATGCTCTTTTTTTATTCTTTTTTGCCCTGGCTCTGATTCGGTCGAAGACAGATCTCCTAGATTGTTAAGAGTCCCCAGACTCTTCTTGATCATCCTCTTGCTCATATTTTATCTGAGCCCGGGCTTGTTCATCTCTGTAGAGCCTTATTGCTTCAGCCAGTTCGTGGCTTGTCAAGTTGTCCATGTGCTCTTCTGCCACTGGAACATTAGTATACTTATACTGATTGAGCTCGATGACATTTCTGGCATCCCGGGGTGTTACTATCCTTTCTAGGACCGGGGTATGCTACGTCAATGGTTGCTCCTAGAGGGTCTCTCGGTCTCCCCCAGGTTCATGAGCCTGAGAGTGGTCCTGATCCGGGACCTGGGTACTGACGGAGGGCCTACCAACCGTACTCTATCCTACTCTTGCCATTACCACAATTGTACAAACAACTGACCAAGATTTGAGGCTAAAAATGTGGATCTAAGGTTGCTTTTTTGAAGATAGCAAAGAATTTCTAGAATAACACCAAACAAATTTTCTGGGTTTTGCTAACAATATTACTAAACAAGAACAGCAGGCTCTAGAGCACAAAGACAATATGCAAACAACTAAAGTAAATCTGGGTTTTAAGTCTATCAAAACTATCAAACCCAAGAATTCAAGGCTATCAAAACTACCAAACCCCAAACAATCAAGACTAACAAATGAGAACGGGCTCACACAAATGTGGCCTAACGTAATGAGCTCACACAAACGTGGCTTAAATGAATAACATTCATATTCAAGAGAGGGTATGGTTGTTTATGTTCTTACATGTTTAAGATGTGGACTCTCTTAAGAGTTTGCTGATGAAGGTGAATCCAAGGGCACCGAGACCCAAGGATGGAGTGCCCCTCCTTCTAGCGCCAAATGATAACTCCAGTGAGCTGGGCGGCTTCTTCCGACGCCGTGCCTGGACCTTCTGGGTGTGAATGAGGTGTAGCTGCTGTTGGGCGCCTGGAAAACAACACCAGAGGGGGGTTTTGTCCCCGCGGCACCTTCGGTGTAAGAATAAGAGTATGGTTGGGAAAGATGAAAATAGAGAGGACCAAGGTGGCTGTGTGTGTATAAGCTGTGTATATGAGAGTGTGTAATGGAAAATGTGTCTAACCCCTAAACCCTTCATCTTTGGGGGTATATATAGCCCAAAGGTAGGGTTTACGGGTTGGTACCTCTAGATTAGGGCCGTTGGTTGCTGGAGGCGGAAGACGCCTGGTTTGGGTGGAGTGCGTACACGTGTCCAGGTGAGGACCACCTTCAGGGTGTCCTAACGGTCCTCTGACACGCGCCGTGTTTGTCTGATATGTTGGTTGTTGATAGCTTTTTTCGTCACATGCCCACATACCCCTCCTTGGCGGGTTGTGGAGCGTGCATGTGCTTGCTGGGACCCCCCAGGGTGATCCTGGTTCTGGGGTTGATCCAGGTAGGCAGGTGATCCAGCTCCTGGGCTGGACCCTGGTAGGCAGGTGATCTAGTTCATGGGCTGGATCCTGGTTAGGAGATGATCCAGGTTATGGGTTGGATCCTGGCTGGGGGATGACCCAGGTCCTGGGTTAGACCTGAGCCTGGGTCTCTCCACTTGATTGAACTGGGTGAGGGGGTCTTGGTCCATCAGTTGAGCCTGCTTCACCCTAGATCTGGGTTGGGCCCTATCCAGGTTGGTTATACCCTATCAATATTTAAACTCTAGTTAAGCATTTGATATGGAGAAGAGAGAGAAATGAATTTTTTATTATTAAAAGTGAAGGTGAGGAACTGTTAATTATAAATAAGGCATGAGGAGAGGATGTTAACTTTTTAAGTAAGCACTAGAATACCGTTGGAGCTCTATTTTATACAAGATTCCTTAAATTTTAGTTTAGAATCTTAAATAGCTAACTTGTTGGAGTTGCTCTTAGTAGAGGCAGTGGTAGTATATAAGCAAGGGAGATTGATCCAATCTTAGCAGAAGCACTTGGTATACGGGAAGCTTTAAACCAGATTGAGAAAAAATAGCGGACATCAGCTGAGGTGGAGACGGGGCACCTTATCATATTTAGAGAGGCTAATAAATCATTACAAGAGCTTGTTGGGTATTTTCAAAGAACGTAATATCACATCAACTTTTGTTATATGTTTTGCGAACAAGTTGGTTCATTTAATAATGAGAAACCTTAATTATTTAGCTCAACGTATTTAGCATAACGGGAGATTCCATCATGTAATGATTGATGATTTAAGTTAGTAATGAATTTCAACTTTTTGGCAAAAGAAACGAATTTAAAGTAGGAAAATAAATATATAATCTCAAATTTCCCAATAAATCGGTCTTCATTCGAATACTTACGAAAGTCAAATCAATTTGTAAAAGTAAAAGGAGGAACATGCTACATGCAATACTATGTGCACGGTTGAATACTCGAATGACAAAACATGCCAAATTTATAAGCTACCCGCATGAAGCGTTCATGAATGATTTGGGATAAATAAATCCTAATTGCAATTAATATAATATATCTTAAAAGTTTAGAATTCCCTTTATAATATAATACGACATGTTCATACCAATCCTGTTATCTTAAGTGAGTTTTTAAAAGTCTTAAAAGATATTTAAAATTGAATTAAAACTAACTTATAAAATTCAAAATAAGTATAAATAATTTAATTTTTGTTATTGCCCAGTTCAAAGCCTTGTAATCGGGTTCAAGGTCTTGAAAAATTATGCAACTATAACTCAAATTCTTGTAATATGGTTCAAGTCCTTGAAATTTTTTTGCAAGATTACTCATCAACAAATTTCAATGCCTTGAACCATATTGCAAGGGATTTAATTAGAGTTGCGGAACTTTTCAAGGCCTTGTAATCGGGTTCAAGGTCACAATAGAATCCGATTACAAGGACTTCAACTGGGCATGGAAAAATTTAGATTATTTATATTTTTTTGGACTTTATAAGTTAGTTTTAATTCAGTTTTAAATATCTTTTAAGGCTTTTAAAAGCCAACTTAAGATAATAGGGTTTGTAAGATATATATAAACATGTCATTTTATGGGCCTGTTTGTCTACAACTTATAAGTCAGCTTATGAATTATATTTCCGTAACATATTATCGATAACTGTTTTTCGACCCAACTTATAAGTCAAATTTACAACTTATAAGCTGATAAGTCGAATGATAGCAACAATGTACTTTTTCTCAACTTATTATGATTTTTCACTTTTTTATTTATTTTAGTTTTAAAATATATATTGGTAAATGTTAATCTAATAATAATTCATGAATTAAGATAATTATATTTAAAATTTATTTATTTTAGTTTAGTTAAGTAAAAAAAATTGACTTATAAATAAAATTATCCAAACACTTACGTAACTTATAAGTTTATCTACTTATCACTTATAAGTCACTTGTTTATTTTAAGTCATAAGTTATTTATTTTAAAATTTACCAAACGGGCACTATATTATGAAGGAGACGACGGGTGCTCATTATGGTTGGTATGATTGGAGATTTGATGATCGAGGGGGATATGGCTTTAAATTAAAAGGTTATATTCCTAGCTTTAATGGAGGTCGGGGAATGAAAGAGTTTCTAAATTGGATTGCTGAAATTGATAGATTTTCTGAATATATGGAGACAACTATGGATAAGCAAGTATGCTTGATTGCTTGTAGATAAAACGGTGGTGCGTCACCTTTGTGCGATAGAAAACAAATGACCCGAGAAAGAGAGGGAAAAAATCGTATTCATACATGGAGTCAGATAAAGAAGATGTTAATAAGGGAATTCTTGCCCCTGATTATGAGCATATTCTATTCCAATAATATCAAAAGTGTCAATAGGGTGCTAGAATTGTGCAAGAGTACACAACATAATTTATGGGATTAGCAGAGAGGAATAAATTTGTATGAAATGCAAGGACAAGTGGCTCGGTACCTAGAAGGGTTAAAATCATTTATTCGGGATAGAATTGGGGTGCAAACAGTGAAGACCTTAAATGAGGCAAAGAATAAGGCGTTGAAGGTAGATTTTCTGCAACAAAAGAAAGGAAGAAAGGGATTTGAAAATGCAAGAAACAGTAGCCTTAGTGTTATATCAGTGATTTTAAATAATAATAATAATAAGTAAAAGATTTTTAAATTATAATTAGATTAAGAAGAAGTGCTCTAATAGATTAATTAATTATTTTAGAAGAAGGTTTTGTGTTAAACAGTTTAGTTTATAATTAAAATTCTAAAGGTTGTAGGATATTAAGTACTCTATATATTAGTCTATTCGATTTACGTTTGAGTATCCGAGTCTAGTAACAAAACCCTAAGGGAGCAGTGGTGTAGGGAGAAAAAGAAAGAGGAAAACAGAGGCATACTTTTTCTTTTTGTGTCTACTAGTCTACTAGATCAAGTAACTTTTTATCGCCACCATTAATGTCTCCATACTTGTGTACTTGATAAATTATTTACCATATTCACTCTGCCATGATAATTTTATATGCTAAACATGTGTTAGTGAAAGGCTATTGACATAGGCTGCATGTGGATCTTTATCGCACACTAATATTTATATTTTAATAGTATTTTTGGTAGTCTTGTATGTGAGTATCATGCTTCTAAAGTATAAGGATTATTATAATATTTACATGACATCTCTGTGTATATTTTCCTGAAAATCAATGTCCTTTTATTGTTATTTATAAGTTTTGTTGCAGGTCATTAATTCGACATTATGTACCGATAATTATATACTTATTTAATAATAAATTCTTTTATTTAGTTTGTTCGTGGATTGAATTCAATTTTATAATATTAATAAGTTTGTGTAGTATGTGACATGTAATAATATATTATTATTATTAACACTGTTATAAACTCATAATAACCAATTTAGTGATAGTTGATCCAGTAGCTTGAATATGTTTAATATCATGGTATTGTGTTAAAAAAAAATTATGATTGTATAATTTTCAAGTACATGATTTCTCTCAGTATTTTATTATATTTATTTATTTGATATTGTTAAACTAGTAACACAAAATGGATGTCATGGTACATGCGTGTAGATTAGGTTAGTTGTCTTATGTTAATTGATTAATAAGGCCTACATGTTACTAGATGGTCACTGTAGTGCAGAGACTTTGAATTCATATATAGTTAGTCATGTGTAATCTTTTGGTTGAAATTGTTAATTTTTTATTAATTAATGTATTGAGTTGATCATTTCCCTCACGTGGCAACACATAGTATATATTCATGCAAGTGATTTTGGTCGACCTGATTAGCTAACTTTAGCTTAGACATGTAACTAATAATGAATTAAGAATAAAAAAAATCAGGAGCGATATGAAATTTGTACACGTGATTGTAATATGGTTAGCTAATTTATGTACACGTCTACTGAAGCCGCTAAAATAATTAATATATTAGTAGCAGAAATGGAATTTTAATATTGGATATAAAATAATGTATATTAATTATAAATTATAAATTTATAAATAGGTCGGGAGCCGGGAATGTAGAGCATCATGTGCGGATTTCGTTAGTATTAGAGTTGCGATATTTGAGTTACAAATTATATTCCCTTCTTATTCAGCGCTAATCCTCCTAAAATTTTAATATCTCTGATTTGTTGAATTTCATATTTTATTTGCTCCGCTAGTATTGTTTGATCATTTTGACTTCTGAAAATTGCTTTAAAAATTGATTTGGAAAATTTTAAATATATGTTTATGTGGTTTTAAAAATATATTTATGTCACCCTCTACTTTGAAAATCTGAATTATTTGTCTTAGGTGATTTTAAAATTTTGCGAGATTATTTTTATTTGACCCTTAGAGTGATATAGGGTATACCGAGTTAACCAGCTGTAGGGGTACTATAGCCATATCATTGCGGCACCAGTGACATGACACTTCCGTGACAGTGTGATTGGTCACGTCGTATCATTCTGTTAGCTTTTGGGAGGAGCTTTTGCGCATTTGATATTTGTTTAGGATACGTGGGTGCACCCATAGTTTGATTTGTGATTTGATTTACGGTGACGTTGTATATGCCGTACACGTTTTTCATTTGGTTGCATGTGTTAGGTACCCTATGATGTGTGTATTTGTATATGTTCTTATCTCGATATGAAATATCCTAACCCCTCGTTGTTTCAGCCAGACTTGTTTTTAAAATTATTATTTTTATTATATACTGTGAAATATTCATTTATAATTTTCTATTTTATAAACGGTATTTCAAATCCATACTGGGCATTTGGCTCATGCCGTATTCTTTTTATGGCAGGTACTTAGGGATTCTGAGAATGTGTGTTGAAGAGCTACCCTATTTTTGATTAGGATTTTGGACTTTATCTTAATCTAGATGTAATTATTTATTTAGAGATTTCGACATTTACATTATTGGTTTTGATAGTTTGGAGATTTATTATTATTTTGGAGATTTTTAGACTCTTTAATTATTATTTAGAAATATATTAGTGCTCTTTTTGCAGGTTTATGAATTATAAATAATATCTCCTTCTATTTTTAGGAAGGGGGTGTTACAGAGATGGCATCAGAGCTTAGGGTTTTTCATGTAGAAAACCTACTTAGGTTGACCTGTGAGTTTGGGTAGACGATAGGATGGGTGTTCTATCTAATTTTGTATCATTCTACTCCTAATCATTTAATTATGCTTCATCATTTTGAAATCTATTTGTAACTGTTTCATCATATTTATTCTCGTAATCTTCATCTGTTTACTATCTTATATTGTAGATGCCTCCTAGACGTGATCCTTTTCACATTGACCCCGCTGAGCTTACTGCGATGATAGGGAAAATAGTGGCTCAGGTTGTACAACAGGCTTTGGCAAACCAAGGAAATCAAAATGGCGAGGGAAATCAAAATGGACAAGGAAATCAGAATGGAAAGGGAAATCAGAATGGCAATGGAAATCAAAATCATAACGGTCAGGGCCATCAGTTGGAGCCATTTGTATGGTTGGAGAGGTTTGTGAAGCAGAAACCAGACTCTTTTAGTTCACCATCGACTCCTTTTGATGTTGAAAATTGGATTGTTCATCTCGAGAATATTTTTGATGCACTGGGTTGTGATGACATTCAGAAGGTAAGGTTAGCTGTGTATAAGTTGGAGGGGGATGCTCAGAGGTGGTGGAGAGGAGTAAAAGCTACTAGAGGGGAGGAGTATGCAGAGTTTTTGGAATGGCAGTGATTGAAGGTGGTATTCTATGAGCAGTACTTCTCTAATGCTGATAGGGAGGATTATTTGAGGGAGTTTCATTCTATTGTGCAGCACCATGATGAGAGCATTACTGATTATATGGAGAGGTTTATAAGGTTGGCTGGATTTGCTGGGACAGTTGTAGTGACTGCTGCACAGCAGCTGATACATTTAAATGGGGGTTGAAGTCTTATCTGAGGGGTTCCATATTTTTTTAAATTTGATAATGTGGCAGAAGTGGCTGATGCAGCAAAGGATGTTGAGTATGAGCGCATAGATTTCAGGACTTCCAGGTTTAACAGTGGTAGTAAGAGGACTAGGGATGATCATGGTTTTGTACAGCGTAGACAGTGGTATGGAGGTCAGAGTGGTCAGTAGGGACAGTAGCGCGGACAGAATCAGAATAGAGGTGGTTAGTCATTCTATTATTGGTTTTGATAGTTTGGAGATTTATTATTATTTTAGAGATTTTTAGACTATTTAATTATTTTTTAGAAATATATTAGTGCTCTTTTTGCAGGTTTCTGAATTATAAGTAATATTTCCTTCTATTTTTAGGAAGGGGGTGTTACAGAGATGGCATCAGAGTTTAGGTTCTTTCTTGTAGAAAACCTACTTAGATTGACCTGTGAGTTTGGGTAGACGATAGGATGGGTGTTCTATTTAATTTTGTTTCATTCTGCTTCTTATCATTTACTTATGCTTCATCATTTTAAAATTTGTTTGTAACTGCTTCATTATATTTATTCTCGTAATCTTCATCCATTCGCTATCTTATATTGTAGATGCCTCATAGACGCGACCCTTTTCACATTGACCCCACTGAGCTTACTGCGATGATAGGGAAAGCAGTGGCTCAGGCTGTATAGCAGGCTTTGGCAAACCAAGGAAATAAGATTAGCGAGGGAAATCAAAATGGACAAGGTAATCAGAATGGAGAGGGAAATCAGAATGGCAATGGGAATCGGAATCAGAACGGTCAGGGCCATTAGTTGGAACCATTTGTATGGTTAGAGAGGTTTGTGAAATAGAAACTAGACTCTTTTAGTTCAGCACCAACTCCTACTGATGCTAAAATTATATTGTTCATCTCGAGAAGATTTTTGATGCACTGGGTTGTGATGAGATTCCGAATGTTAGGTTAGCTGTGTATAAGTTGGAGGGGGATGCTCAGAGGTGGTTGAGAGGAGTTAAAGCTACTAGAGGGGAGGAATATGCAGAGGTTTTGGAATGGCAGGGATTCAAAGAGGTATTCTATGAGCAGTACTTCTATAATGCTGATAGGGAGGCTTATTTAAGGGAGTTTTATTCTATTGTGCAACACCATGATGAGAGCATTACTGATTAAATGTTGGCTGGATTTGCTGGGACAGTTGCAGGGACAGCTGCACAGTTGGCTGATAAATTTAAATGGGGGTTGAAGTCTTATCTGAGGGGTTCCATAATTTCTTTTAAATTTGATAATGTGGCAGAAGTGGCTGATGCAGCAAAGGATGCTGAGAAGGAGCGCACAGATTTCAGGACTTCCAGGTCTAACAGTGGTAGTAAGAGGACTAGGGATGATCAGTATTTTGTACATGGTAGATTGTGGTATGGAGGTCAGAGAGTGGTCAGCAGGGACAGTGGCGCGGACATAATCGGAATAGGGGTGGTCAGTCATTCCATGGTCGAGATCAGTATGTTAGTCAGAATCAGAATCAGCAGTTTTAACGACAGAAGCAGCCTAGGCAGTGTCAGAATCATCAACAGGGGCAGAGCCGTTAGTGTATGGGGGAAACCCCAATATGATGTCAGTGGCTCCTTGTGCTACACGTGGTGGATATCACCCAGGTAGAGCTTAATACAGATAGATCGGGGCTTGTTTCTTGTGCGGTAGCATGTCCCATAAAAAAAGGATTGTACATTGTCATGCAACACTAGTGGAGGAGGAGCTGGTGGTGGTAGTTGCAATGGCATTCAGCAGAATCCTATAGCCATAGTGTTTGCATTGAGTGCAAATTAGGCAACAACTGATTCAGGTACCGTTTTCAGGAACACTTCTTGTTGGTAGATGTGATACTTATGTGTTATTTGATACTGTTCGACCCATTCTGTTGTGTCTATATTATTTTTTCATCATCTTGGCATTGCACCTTCATTATTATATCCTCATATGTCTATTGCTACCCCAATGGAGAATTTTGTTATTATATCTGATGTATATCGAGAGTGTCTAATAGTTGTTGGAGATAAAAATTGTAAGGTTAACTTGCTTCCGATGGAGATGAATGACTTTGACATAATTGTGAGCATGGATTGGTTGAGTGAGCATCGTTCCATAATAGATTGTCAAGGAAATAGGGTGACTTTTGGAGATACAGATTAACCAAAACTTGTATACCAAGGGTCTCAGCAGAAAGGGGAGATTAAATTAATTTTTGCTCTAAAGGTGAGTAAATTGTTGTCTAAGGTTTGTGATGGCTACCTTGCTTTCGTGAAGGATGCATCGAAGGATGAACCTCGTATTGAGGATTATCCAATTGTAAAGAGTATGCATATATGTTTCCCGATGAGCTACCAGGTTTTCCACCACATAGAGAGGTGAAGTTTACTAATGAACTTGTTCCAGCTACCGAGCCTATTTCAAAGGCGCCTTACCGAATGGCACCACTTGAGTTGCAAGAATTGAAGGAGCAGTTGCAAGAGTTGTTGGATAGAGGATTTATCAGGACAAGTATGTCTCCATGGGGCGATCCTGTGTTGTTTGTAAAGAAGAAGGATGGTTCCATGAGATTGTATATTGACTATAGGGAGTTAAATAAGGTGACTATCAGGAACATGTATCCTTTGCCACGCATTGATGACTTGTTTGATGAGTTACAAGGAGCAACGTACTTCTCAAAGATAGATTTGAGATCTGGTTACCATCAGTTACGAGTTAGGGAGGAAGATATTACGAAGACTATGTTTCGCACTAGTTATGGTTATTATGAGTTTCTCGTGATGTCCTTTGGGTTGATAAATGCACCCGCGGTATTTATGGATTTGATGAATCGGGTCTTTCATGATTATCTGGTTAAATTCTGGCGGTCTTCATCGATGATATCTTAATATACTCTAGAAGCAGAGAGGAGCTTGATGAGCATTTACGCATTATTCTTGACATCTTGAGGGAGAAGAAATTGTTTACAAAATTTCAAAGTGTGAATTCTGGTTGGAGGAAGTGGCATTCTTGGGGCATATTGTGTCTGATAGGGGCATTGAGTTAGATCCTGTGAAAGTCGAGGCTATTACTAATTGGCCCAGACCTAACAACGTAATAGTGGTTTGGAGTTTCTTGGGTTTAGCAGGTTATTATCGGCATTTTGTGGAAGGTTTCTCATCCATAGCTTTGCCATTGACTCAACTAATAAGGAAGGGCATTAAATTTGAGCAGAATGATGATCGTGAGAAGAGCTTTCAAGAGTTGAAGAAGAGGTTGGTGTCTACTCCAATACTTGTGTTACCATTAGGAAGTAGAGTTTTTCAGGTTTATAGTGATGCTTCCAAGAGAGGATTGGGGTGTGTTCTTATGCAGCATGGGAAAGTGATTTCTTATACCTCTAGGCAACTTAAACCTTATGAGGTGAACTATCATACCCATGACTTGGAGTTAGCAGCTGTGGTTTTTGCTTTAAAGATTTGGAGGCATTATTTGAATGGAGGGACTTGTGACATCTTTACTGATCACAAGAGTCTCAAATTCAGTACCATCCAGGAAAGCCGAATGTACTGGCGGACCCTCTTAGTAGAAACAAATTGGGGAGTGTTACATCTCTCATTACCCATCCGCACCTTATTTCATAATTTGGAGCTATTGGCTGTTGAGTTGTATGTTATAGGGTTAGGAGGTAGCATTGCAAGTTTGAAAGTGGAACCAAATCTTGTTTCAAGGGTTAAGGAAGCTAGGAAGAATGATATAAGTCTGGAAGCTATTAGATACGAGATGGCATGTGGCAAGAAAAAACATTTTTGTGTTGATGATGAAGGTGTGATATGGCTGAGTAGTAAATTATGTGTGCCCGCAGACCCGATGATTCGTGAGAAAATTTTGAAGGAGGCTCATAGTTCTTCATTCTCTATTTATCCAGGTTTTATGAAGATGTATGGAGATTTGAATAAGCACTTTTGGTGGAGTGAAATGAAGGGAGATATATGTGGAGAAATTTCTTACATGTTAACAAGTGTAGATAGACCATCAGAGGCCTAGTGGATTGTTGCAGCAGTTAGATATTCTATTTTGGAAGTGGGAAAATATTACTATAGATTTTTTGACTCATTTGCCGAGAACGTTCAAGAAGAATGATGTCATATGGGTGGTGGTTGATGGACTTTCTAAGTCTGCTCACTTCTTACCTATTAGAGAGACTACTCCTATTCATGAGTTGGCAGAGATTTTTCAGCGAGATATTGTTAGACTTCATGGTGTTCTTGTGTCGATAGTTTCTGACAAGGATACGAGGTTTACATCATGTTTTTGGCAGGGGTTCCAGCAAGCTTGGGGTACGAGGCTTAATTTTAGTACAACTTATCATCCGAAGACCGATGGACAGTCAGAGCGGACGATCCAGACATTGGGGGGATATGTTGAGGGCATATGCTTTGGAGTGGATAGGTGATTGGGATAAGTATTTGTATCTTGTTGAGTTTGCGTACAATAACAGTTGGCACGCGAGGATTGGTATGCCACCATTCGAGGCTTTATATGGTAGAAGGTGTAGAGCGCCATCTTATTGGGATGAGGTTGGAGAGAGAGTCATTAAAGGACCAGAGCTGGTTAAAATCACTAATGAGAAGGTAGAGAAAGTTAAAGAAAGTTTGAAGGAAGCTCGATCGCGTCAAAAGAGTTATGCGGACCAACAACGGAAGTTTGGTGGATTTGAACTGGCTGATCATGTGTTCTTGAAGGTGGCGCCTTGTAAGGGTGTGAAGCATTTTGGTATGAAGGGAAAGCTTAGTCCGAGATATGTTGGACCTTTTGATGTTATAGAGAAAGTGGGGGAAGTGTCGTATAAAGTTGTATTGCCGCCACAACTATCTCATGTGCAAAATATTTTCATGTGTCTGTTTTGAGGGGCTATAAATATCATCCACTACACGTAGTTCAGTATTCATTTCATAAGATTAGAGAGGATCTTTCTTGTGAAATAGAAGCCGAGGTTATCTTAGCTCGAAAGGAGTGAATTTTAAGGAAGAACACCATTTCATTTGTGAAAGTTCTTTGGAAAAATCATTCTGAAAGAGAAGCTACTTGGGAATTAGAAGAATCTATTCGTGAGAAATATCCGCATTTATTCGATTCAGGTACGACTATTTAGTTTCGTTTGATTCCGGGGACGGAATCCTTTTTAAGGGGGTATATATGTAATATCAGTGATTTTAAATAATAATAATAATAATAAGTAAAAGATTTTAAATTACATTAGATTAAGAAGAAGTGCTCTAATAGATTAATTAATTATTTTAGAAGAAGGATTTATGTTAAACAGTTTAGTTTATTATTAAAATTCTAAAGGTTGTAGGATATTAAGTACTTTATATATTAGTCTATTAATTTATGTTTGAGTATCCGAGTCTAGTAACAAAACCCTAGGGGACCAGTCGTGGAGGGAGAAAAAGACAGAGGAAAACAAAGACATACTTTTTCTGTTTGTGTCTACTAGTCTACTAGAGCAACTAACTCTTCATCGCCACCACTAATGTCTCCATACTTGTGTACTTGATAAATTATTTATCATATTCACTATGCCATGATAATTTTATATGCTAAATGTGTGTTATTAAAAGGCTATTGACATAGGCTGCATGTGGATCTTTATCGCACACTAATATTTATATTTTAATAGTATATTTGGTAGTCTTGTATGTGAGTATCAAGCTTCTAAAGTATAAGGATTATTAAAATATTTACATGACATCTCTGTGTATATTTTCCTGAAAATCAATGTCCTTTTGTTGTTATTTACAAGTTTTGTAGGTCATTAATTCGATATTATGTACCAATAATTTATATACTTATTTAATAATAAATTCTTGTAAGTCATATGTCATAGCCTATCTGTATATTCGAGGATTCAACTCAACTCAAATAAGAATGTAATAAGTAAATAGTGGATCTACCGTCAGTGAGATCTCGCAAAGTAACATCTGTCAGAGGATTCAGAAACAAGGTTCATCTACAGACTTGAGGAGTTAATTCACTGGAAGAAGTTCAAGAAATTGATGAAGCCTCAGTGATATAAAGCAAGGTTGTGGATTTAATCAAGTGACAGAGATCTCGTCAGAGTATCAATTAATTACAAGAATTTAATCTGAAGAAAATCAAGTTGTCAAAGTCAAGATATGAAGAAACGTCACGGAAGTTAGTCACTCATGAACCAGAAAGTACATCGAGTGTCAACATTGAAGTGGTGGAATTGATTCATAATTTTTAGAAGATATTCAGAAGAAGGGTTGCTGCTCAAGGTTAGTATTAATTCTCTATTAATTAATTAAGTCATATAATTTAATTAAGAAAATAAATTATATCTGCAAAGATTAATTTATTGATTAATTGAATTAATTGATTAATTAATTCAGAATTAATATTAAGGATTTTCAGAATTTAAATTGGATTAAAATTCATTTAAATTCAGCAAGACAAATCTGATTGTACTAATATGACAATCGGTATGACAATCAGTAGTCATACCGAAAGTCATGCTAGTACAAATAATTGTCTTGCCGAAAGTTACACTGGAAGAGGATTGTCTTGCTAGTTCAATCAGATAGTCTTGCTAGTTTATTTGATAGTCATACCGAAAGTCATACTAGCTCAACTGATTGTCTCACCGAAAGTCTTGCTAGTTCAAAAGGATTGTCATGCTAGCTCTATTCTATTCGGTTGATTACTTAAAGACAGAAGCAGCCATTCAACAATATCCAGAACACAGAAGTCAAGAACAAAGCAGAAAAGAAAAACAAGCAGCAATATTTCATCTTTTCATCTGCATATTTCAAGATCATATTTCTAGTTTTTATTGTTAAATCCAAACCACTAGAAATCTTTATCTTGCTCTTGTGTAACAATCTAGCGGATCAAAATCCCTAGAACTTAATCTCAAATCGCGTTTAGCATTTGATTCTAATTATTGCAAAAATAGAAAAAGTTCATGTCGAATTTATTCTAAATTTGTGATAATTAATTTGAGATTAATTCCTTGTAATCGATACAGTTGTTGTAACACCTTTCAAGTTTAATAATATTTTTATTTAACTTGAATTTTGTTTCACATTTTTTATTCCGCATTTAATTCGATTATTTGGTATTGTTTGTATTCAACCCCCCTTCTACAAACACATTGGGACCTAACAATTCTTTTATTTAGTTTGTACGTGGATTGAATTCAATTTTATAATATTAATAAGTTTGTGTAGTATGTGACATGTAATAAAATAGTATTATTATTAACACTGTTATAAACTCATGATAACCAATTTAGTGATAGTTGATCTAATAGCTTGAATATGTTTAGGATCATGGTGTTGTGTTAAAATAAAAAAATTATGATTGTATAATGTTCAAGTACATGATTTCTTTCAGTATTTTATTATATTTATTTATTTGATATTGTTAAACTAGTAACATAAAATGGATGTCATGGTACATGCGTGTAGATTATGTTAGTTGTCTTATATTAATTGATTAATAAGGCCTACATGTTACTAGATGGTCACTGTAGTGCAGAGACTTTAAATTCATATATAGTCAGTCATGTGTATATGAGTTTATACATCTTTTGGTTGAAATTGTTAATTTCTTTATTAATTTATGTATTGAGTTGATCGTTTCCCTGATGTGGCAACACAAAGTATATATACATGTAAGTGATTTTGGTCGACCTGGTTAGCTTAGACATGTAACTAATAATGTATAAATAATTAAAGAAAAATCAGGAGCGATATGAAATTTGTACACGTGATTGTAATATGGTTAGCTAATTTATGTACATATTTATTGAAGCCGTTAAAATAATTAATATATTAGTAGTAGAAATGGAATTTTAATATTGGATATAAAATAATGTATATTAATTATAAATTATAATTTTGTAAATAGGTCGGGAGCCGCGAATTTAGAGCATCGTGTGCAGATTTCATTAGTATTAGAGTTGCGATTTTTGAGGTTGTGTGCATATTTTGTAAATACGAAAATGTTTGATCGTATGCGTATTTTGTAAATATGAGAATGTTTGATTGTACTAGCAATAATAACAACATCATGGTGGAGAAATCAGCAGGTAAGAAGTCCATGAATGAAGCCAAAGAGAAGGACACTGAGGCTCAAAAGATCGTAAATCCTTACGCTAAACGCATGACTGGCAAGTTCTATAGGTGTAATCTTCCAGGTCATAGATCGAATGAATGTACTCAAAGAAAGGCAGTACATATGATTGCATGAGAAGAAAACGAAGATGAATAAGGGTATTAGTGTGGGCCAGATGATGAAGATGGTGAATTTGAGAATTATTTGGAAGATGAAATAACTTTGGTTATACGAAGGATGATGTTAGCCCCAAAACATGAAAGGAAAACTCAGTGACGCCGATTATTTCATACCAGGTGCACTACTGATGGGCATATTTTTGCAGTTATGATTGATAGTGGTAGTAGGCAAAGACACAGTCAAAAGGTTAGGAATTTTAACAGAGAAGCATCCAAACTCTTACACCCTATGTGGGATAATATCCGAAGCATACACTATCAAGGTAACTGAGAGATGTAAAGTTTCATTCTTCATTGGAAAATATAGTGATTAAATATTTTTGATGTGGTGGATATGGATATGTCATTTGATATTTGGGAGACCATGGTAGTATGTTGTGCATGATAAACATTATGGGAAAAGTAATTAATATAGTTTGGAGAAAGGGGGAGTGAAATTTAATTTACTACCTTAACAACAAAAAGGTAACCCTTCAAAGCAAAAGAACTCCATTATTTTAACTCATGATTTTGAGGCATATGCAAATGAGACACGACAGATTTTTTCTTTAGTGTCAAAACAAGAAATATCTTGTGGTGATGAAGTGGGAAATATTTCAGAGTTGCCAAGGCCATTAATGTCTGAGTTCAAAGAGGTAGTTCTTGATGAATTACCACCTATGAGAGATATCCATCATTATATTGACTTGATTCGAGGAGCTAGTTTACCTAATCTCTCACATTATCTAATGAGTCCTAAAGAGTGATATTTTGAAAGAAAAGGTGAAGGAGTTATTGCGCAAGGGACATATCCAAGAGAGTTGGAGTATCTGTGTTGTTCCTACTTTGCTAATACCAAAGAAAGATGGAACTTGAAGGATGTGTATGTATAGTCATGCTATCAATAAAATTACAGTGGGATTTATAAATTTCCAATTCTTAGGCTTGATGATATGTTGGAGAGATTACATTGGTCTAAATGGTTTACTAAGCTGGATTTGAAGAATGAGTACCATCAGATTGGAAAGAAGGCTTATTTGAGTGGTTGGTGATGCTTTTGAACTTTCTAATGCGTTGAACACTTTATGCGGCTAATGCACCATGTACTAAAACCTTTTATTGGTAAATTTGTGGTTGTTTACTTTGACGATATTTTGATCTATTGTAAGACAGAAAATGAGCATGTCTCACATTTGCTAGAAATTTTAACTGCACTATGGGAATACAAATTGTATGTTAATCATAAAAAGCATAGTTTCATGACCAGCAAATTGGTATTTCTGGGGTATATTGTTGGTGCTGATGGAATTCAGGTAGATGATGCCAAAATAAAAGCAGTTCGGGATTAGCCTACTCCTAGAACAGTTTTAGAGGTTCGTAGTTTTTATGGGCTTGCAACTTTGTATAGGCACTTCATCAAAGATTTTAGCACTATAGCGTCACCTATTACATAATGTATAAAGAAATGAAAGTTTAACTGGGGTGATGAGGCAGATAAGAGTTTCTATATTATTAAGCAAAAATTGTGTACTACACCTGTTTTAACTTTACCCAATTATGAAAAGTTGTTCGAGGTTGATTGTGATGCTTAAGGGGTGGAGATTTGTGTTGTTTTATCTCAAGAATGCAAGACTATATGTTATTTTAGTGAGAATCTCAGTAATGCTATGCAAAATTGGAGTACATATGATAAACTATTCAACTCTGTTGTGCGAGTTTTAAAAGTATGGGAGCACTATCTTGTGGGTAAATAATTTCTTATTTATTCTGATCACGGGGCTTTAAAATATTTCAACATTCAGAAACGGATTAGTAAAGTCATGCATGCGAGGTGGTGCCAATTTTTAAAGAAATTTCCTATCCGTCTACAACATAAGTATGGGGTTCAAAATATTATGGCTGATGCTGTTGTGCAAGACATGCCTGTATATAACAAGACTAAGTCATCTTGACAATCCTGAGGATAAGTTGTATGATAATTAAATTGTATTCTGTAATTATATTTTTTGAGTCTGTAAAAATGCTAAGTAGATTAGACTGGAGGATTTTTCTATGAACAACAATCAAGCTAAAAAATAAACTTTGGAAGAAGATCAATCATAATCATGCCTCAGAGGGAAGTATAGAAGCTTTGAGTTGAATAATTTTATTCTAGGAAAAATGTTATAAGTCAGATATCGACAAGTCACAAATTAAGGAATGTAGATAAGTATGTCGAGAAGTCTAAAATGACTTGTAGAGAAGTCTCAAGAGATATCGACTAGTCAATCTGCATGTAGAGAACTGGAGATGTCGACAAGTCAAAAAGTTCATGTAGAGAACTAGAGATGTCGAAAAGTCAATTCCTCATGCAGAGAACTAGAGATATCGACAAGTCAATTCCTCATGTATAGAACTAGAGATATCGACAAGTCAAATCCTCATGTAGAGAACTGGAGATATCGACAAGTCAAAAACTTATGTAGAGAACTGGAGATATCGACAAGTTATTCTACTTGTAGAGAACTGGAAACCTCGACAAGTCAAAAGCCTATATAGAGAACTTGAGATATCCATATATCATTTTACTTATCGATATGTGACATTTCTACACAACAAAAGAGATCTCGATAAACAATATCAGAATTCAGAATACAGACAACTTGAAGATCCAAGATTATCAGTCAACAAACAATTCTATCATTGAATTGGAAAGCCTACAAATGCAGCTTGAAAAATTCAAGATCAAGGGCCAATATGAACTGGACAAAGATGAGTCACAGACCTAGTAGATTCTACACAGATAAGCTAATACTAGAAATAGAAATAGACAAAGAAGTTTTAGAAAATGTGTTAGTCTATTTTAGTGCAAGTTATGTAAACCGTGCATGTTGATCTATAAAGCATGTCACAGTTCCTTTGTTTAGATGTAACAAACAGATCTAGAAAAATATTGTAATTCTCTCAAGAGAAGTAGCTGAGTTCTTATTTTGAAGAACACAAATTTGTAGCAAGACAAATTTGATTTAATATAAATCAAGTAAGTTTTTGATAAATTGCTTATATGTCTGCATCTAGTATTTTTTCACTACAAAAATCATTAGCTGTTTCATTTTATAAGCCATAAATTATCACAGTTAATCAAATATCAAGAAGAACATATTCACCCCCCTGTGTTGCACTTCATACCTAACAAGTGGTATCATATCAAAATCTTAAAGTAAATAGATTAGATCTTGGAAGTATGAGTGCACAGAAACTTAGCAGTATCAAGATCCCTGTCTTTGACAAAGTGAACTACACCTTATGGAAGAACAATATGATGTTGCTCATCAAGATGGCCAATCCACTGTTTATTAAAATTCTTAAGCATGTACCTTTTATTTCTATGATAAGGGTGCCTGAAGTAATAGAGGGTGATATGGTCATTCCTGGACACTTTTCTCCTAAAGATCCAGCTACATACACTAAACCAGAGAAGGAGAAATTCACTGGATAGTAGCTTGCAACTTATTCTCATTGAATCTCTTAATAATTTGATGTACAACAACATTATCGATAGTGAGACAACTAAGTAAATCTGGGAAAAGATAGAGATCGTGTATGAAGGTACTGAAGAGGTGATATCAAACCAGAGAAGGATTCTAGTCTCATAATATAAGGGTTTCATGGCTAAACCAAAAAAGGCATTACTGAGGTCTTTGAAAGATTAACCAAGTTGATAAATGACTTGTAGCTTCATGACAAATACTATAAAGCTTAGGAAGTTAACCTTAAATTCTTGCTCACTCTTCATGACCATTTAGAATAAAAGATCTCTGCAATGAGAGAAGAAAGAGATCTAGGGAGAATAACTTTGGAGGATTTGTATGGTATTCTCAAAACCTATGAGCTGGAAATGATGTAAAGGAAGTCATTAAAAGTGAGTCAAGGACATGTTGTGGATGTATCAAGTGCCTTGATAGAAAATGATAAGAAAATAACTGAAGATGAAATTAAACCCCAAACTCAAGTTATTCAAGCTGTTGAGCAGAAAAATAAGAAACCTCAAAAATAAGTTATTTTGGAGATGGAAGAGGATGAGTACTATACTATTGATGAGTTTGATGAAATAGACCAGCCTATGGCTTATCTAACAAGAAAATTTTCAAATATCAGAGTCAAAAAGCCTAGGTATTTTAAGGCTAAAGGCCAAACATCCTACAACAAAAACTGGAAAGGAAAGATTCAGACAAATACAACTAGCAAAGGTGGTTACAAGTCAGGATCTGTGGATAGATCAAAAATTAGATGCTACAACTGTGATGAACTTGGTCAGTTTGCCACAGAATGCAGGAATCCAAAGAAGGTGAAGAAAGATAAGGATTATTTGGAGCTTGAAGCTAAGTATGAAGCACTCTTAAGAAAATAACGGGGAAAATCCTATATTGCTGAAGGTAAGAGTATGGATGACACAAATATGAAGATGATGTTGAAGAATATGAAAACTATGCTCTCATGAATTTGGAGCAAGAAGAATCATCTACATCAAAATATGGGGTACCCATCCTAACTACCTTTAATTTGAATGCTACACAATATAAGGAAATGGTTGAAAAGATGAGTGTAAAAATGTTTCACATTCACACAAGCATGGTGGCAGCTACCGAGGAAGTGAGTAGGCTGTCAAAAGTAAATGAGAAACTTGAGATTGAAAAACAAGAACTGAATCTTGTTAGTCTAGAAGTAGTTAGACAAGAAAATGAATACCTCAAGAACAAGCTGAAGTGTGTAGAGGAATTAAAAGTTGTGTTAAGAGAAAAAGTTGAGAAAAATATTCTGAATCTCAAATCATTCAAATATGCATCTCAATTGGTTAGTCAATGTCATGAGAAGAACAAGCCATGTGCTAACATAACTATTGGCTTGGACTACGAGGCTGTTGCTGTGATGCCCTCCAAACCCGGGGTCTATATTTTGGGGTTACTATACAATAAACCACAACATAATAGACACAACGGAATAAAATAATAAATATGACCCCTTGCATGCAACTAGATTGATCATAGGTTATAGTATGAAACAGACTTTAATACAAACCAAAAGTTATTACAACCCATAAGTCTATTTAGTTTTACAAACTATTTAAATTTTATTACAAACCTCTAGACTAGTCAGGCGTTCCAAAACAGCCTATCTGGAAGACACACCAAACTATTTAAAAGCACACAACTCCTTGACAAATCTGGAACTCAGGCCTACTCTGGCCTAGCTGAAAGAATCAGAATAATAAATAAGTATGAGTGAAAGAAATGCTCAGCAAGCAGTGTATAGCTTATGATTTAAGACAATAACAACAATATATTTGAAGAACAAAACCAAACAATAATACCTGAATAGTATCAAAAAATGATATAAGTTTTGATAATAAACAACACTTTTATATATCTTTTTGTTTTGGATTGGAATCCTCGAACGACGGTGTGTTGCCGCCGGTGATTAGCCGCGGAGCACACCGGTATGCCGAAATATATCCAACTAAACAAAGGGTACCCAAGGCACATATCGGCCTAATAAGGTATTATATCTTGTATAATACATAGCTCACACTGGACCGCTGCCACGACCTCTTACGTAACCATCCAATCCATAAAAACAATTTTTAAATCAAAGGAGTCAAATCAAACGACATCCTTAATAACATAACTCCCCATTTCTCATGGACCAGAGTTATCTCAACAACTGATGGCGAAATAACTAGAACAATTAGTTATTCGCTAATCTCAACTCAAGGTTTCACTGTATAGAGTAATTTGTAGCGAAATGTAAAAACGTTTAACTATTCTGAACTTAGAATAAGGAAACTATACTTGCAATATAACACAAGGAGATTCGAGAATATTTGTATGATATAATTAACAATCTGATAAGTAGAATGATAAACTATTGTGAAATTAGAATAACGTAGAAAACTTACCTGGTATGCTTGATAACCTTTCACTATAACTCTGGCTTATAACAGTAGGCTACTGACTCCATCTAACACTTGACTGCGCTCCGTACTACTCGATTCTATAAACAAAAGAACTATCTTCATTGACGGAACCAAACTCAATCGACGTAACTATACGTCTTGACATCTACCCGATCGTTTATATCTAATTATGACATTTTAAAACTGTAAACAAATAGCATGCATATCAAATAGCACGTAATCATTTTATTCATATAACACATAATCATATATTTCATGTAATACATAAGTCAGATCGTCAAAAGATAAGTCTCGGTACGTTCAGAATTGAAATCAGGTCAATAACTGTATTTATTGATCAGATACTGACTCAGAATGATACACAGTTCAAATTACATTGCATTACAAAAGAAATTAGGCCTCAAAAGTATTTTTATTGAAAGCGTAATGTTTTTCTGAGTCTATACGCGTTAGTTTCGCATTAAACGGACGAACGGTTTATTTATTAAGAATAAAATAAGAAATAAATAGAATTGAATCAATTAATAATAATATTAATTTATTTTTAAATACCAAAACATAATTTTTAAAAGCCTAAAAATAATTTTTAGGAATTATCTGAATTAATTATAAATAATTTACATTTTATTCAACTATTTATAAATAAAATCAATTGATTAAATGATTTAATCAATTAATTAAATTCATAAATAATTAACTAAAATAAATCATAAATAATTAAATCAAATTGAATTTTAAAAATAATAACAAAAGAAAATGATTTTTTTGGAAATTAAAATAATTAAGTAAATGATTTTTAAAATTAAAATAAATGATTTTTGAAATAAGAAAAAGGATTTTTAATTAAAAGTAAAAAGAAATTGTTAAAAACGTTTTTCTGAATAAAACAACGGACTGGAAAAGATCAAACCTGGGTTTTTACTTAAACCCATGGGTCAGACATCCAGGCCAGACCAAGAACAGGTCCGGCGAAATCTGGGAAACCCAGAAACCGGTGGCCGTTCCGGTCGCCGGACAAAACACCGGTGGAGCTCCGATGAGCCCAAAAACGGTGCAGAATCGATTGGTTTTCAATTCCAATCAATCCCATAACATCCCAACGCCTCTGTTCATCCATCCACGTTGATAAACAATCCATAAATCAAAGATTCTGGCCAAAACTCAAGCATAACCCGGTGACTTCATCGGAAAAATCCAAACCATACAATCCTAAATGAAATCTAATGTTCTATATACAAAAATGATGCTGATAACAAGTACAATATACTCCTATTAACCTTTATATCAGAAAATCAACAACAAGAACAAAACTTCGATTTCAAAAACGGGGCAATTTTTTATTTTTACAAAAACACAACCAAACTCTACAAATCACCCATCAACTTGATGCTCGAGACGAATACAATCCAAAACAATCATCTAAACTTACAAAAAATCAATCATTAATTCAGAAATTCAAAAATTAAGAACGAAGAACTAATATTTCGATTTTACAAAATACTCGATCTCAAATCAAGATAACTATACCGTAAGAATGGCCGTGAATCAAGCTTCAAATCGACTATTTGAGCGTCAAGATTGGATCAGTACAACTCTCAAAATCATTAATCAAAGCTAGGCTCAAGAATTTCACCCCCAAACACTTTCTTGAACTTTTATTTTTAATAAAAATAAAATGAAATATAATAATCATTTAGGCTATTTATATTTTTGGAAAATAAATACCCCTAAAATCAGTTACGGTGTTTTATTCCCATAATTAAAATAATTAAGCCCCAAAATAATAATTATGGGGAATAATTTTAAAAGTAATAAAATACAAAATTTATATCAAAATTCCCCAAAAATTGCAAATAATTCAAAAATACAAAAATGACGGGTATTTGAAATACGAATAATTTTGCAAAAATAAAAACACGAATTTTATGGGTTTTGACGTTCTGGTGGGGTCCCGGTCCGTTTATTTTTGAAAAACAGAAACGATTCCTAAATTAATAAAAAACCCCGAACGCACATAAAATACATTTAAATGCACATAAAACGAGATAAATCGAGTACCTCGATAAAGACGCAAATAAATATGAGTCCCGATTACAGATCAATTCATATAATTGCAGTTTAAACACATATTAATCAATCAAAAAGTTTTATGGTCCATACGGGAACACAAATAACAGTTATAACACATAATATCATGGCAATAATTATTTTAACTTATATAAACACATAATATTTATTTATTTAACATAAATATTCACATAATTTTCCCGGATATTACAGTTGCATCTCACAAGAAAAGTGATGTTGACAAGGGAAAGGAAAGTGTGAACCAAGATACTCCTATGATTCTCAAAAAGGTGAATGCACCCTTGTTCAAAGCTTGTCAGGTGAAATTCAGTTATGCGAAGCTTGTCATCAAGTAGGTGAAATTCAGTGACGTGGAGATTGTCATCAAACAGTAAATTACAGATGAAGATAAAGAAAAGGAGGATGCAAAATTCACTCTCAACAGTGAATGTGAGAAGAATCCTATAGTTAGTCTAATTGCCAAGACACAAGAAAATGAGATCAAGAATGATAGCACTAGAAAGAAGAAAAAGAACAGAAATGGGAAAATATGTATCAAAGAAAGCAACAATTATGCATATATCGCAGATGCTCCCAGAAAGCAGTGTCAAAGATGTGGCTCAATAAATCATCTAACTCACCTTTGTAAAAAGGTTGTTAGTGATCCAAAGTATGGAGCTTGTAAGTACAATGAGGCACAAACAAATAACCCCTACTCTTTCTGTGACAAGTTTGATCGCATTACATACAACAGGAAAGTTATGACCAACTGTTATAACTTGAGAAAGGATCTAAAAGAAGTCAACTTTAGATCTGTGATCAAAGAAGAAAATGCTAATCAAACTAAGAATGATGTTGAATGTTCAAGTTCTACTTCTGCTAACTCTGTTCTAAACACACGTAAACCTTATTGTGTGCAGGGAAATAAGAATAAAATTATGTGGATCATTGATAGTGGATATTCCAGACACATGACAGATGATAAAGCCCTGCTATCACAATTTGAGGAGATGGTTGGCCCTTTGGTGACCTTTGGAGATAACATCAATGGATTCACAATGGGATATTGCAGTTTGATTCATGGAAATATTATCATTGAAGATGTAGCACTGGTTGCAGGTTCTGAAGTGAATCTTCTAATTATCAGTCAATTTACAGATAAAGGTTTCAAGGTTATTTTTGACAAGGAAGCTTGCTCAATCACAAGCAAGAAAACTGATAAAGTTGCTCTAAAAGAAGGAAGGGAAGCCTTTTTGATGCAAGCATGAACTCGGCAGACAAGGACAATATATGTTACTTCTACACCAATGCATCTTGTGAACAAAGCAAACTCTGGCACAAGAAGCCCTCTCACTTAAACTGCAAAGCAAATAATACTCTAGTGAAAAGAGAATTGGTGAGGGATATGCCAGCTTAAGAATTTGCTCAAAATGAAATTTATGAAGCTTTTCAAAAAGGCAAAATGAAGAGGTCCAATCACAAAAGCAAAGATGTGAATTTCATTAATACTCCACTACAACTTATTCATATGGATTTATTTGGACATGTAAATGTCATGTCCATATCCAGGAAAAAGTATGCTTGGTGATGGTGGATGACTACTCAAGGTACACTTGGTGGTATTCATGCATTCAAAAGATGAAACTCCACACATCATCATTGAACACATAAAGAAAATTGAGAAGTAAGCTGAAGATCAAAATTTTTTCAAAAGATTGAGGAGTGACAATGGTACAAAATTCAAGAATGCAATACTAAGTGAATTTTGCAAAGATAAAGGCATTGTTCAAGAATTCTCAGCTGCAAGAACACCTCAACAAAATGGTGTGGTTGAAAGGGAAAAAAAGAACTCTAATTGAAGCTGCAAGGACAATGCTGCAGGATGCCAAACTACCAACCAGTTTTTGGGAAGAAGTTGTTAACACAGCATGTTACACTCTGAACTTATATTTACTAAACAAAAATATTGGCAAGTCACCCTACTCAATCTTGTCAAAAAGAAAGCCTATTGTTAGGCATCTTCATGTGTTTAGAAGCAAGTCCTTTGTGTTAAAAGACAATCCTGAATATATTGAAAATTTTGACTCCAATATATTTGAAGCTATTTTTCTTGGATATTCATTAAAAAAGACTACCTAAAGAGTCTGTATGTTAGAGAAAAAAATATTGGAAAGCACAGATGTGAAATTTTATGATGAAAATGAAGCTGAAACTTTAAAATTTCAAAACCTCAACCTTGACAGTGATTCTGAAGATGAATCTGAAGTCAACATAAAAAACAGAATGGAGGAAGAGACAGTTGAACCAGTAAAATCAAATAATGAGAATTCATCTCAAGGAAGAAGCTCACCTGAATTTGATTGCACAAACTCAAGGGGAGAACAAGATAATAGTTTTGCAAGTCATGCCAATAATGAAGAAAATTATGACAATTCTAGTCACCAAAATTATCACACCAGAAAATGGGATATAAGTCACACAATAGACACTATAATTGGTGATCCTAATGCTGGAGTGAAGACTAGAAGTGCCACTATAAATAAATGCTTGCATGCATGCTTTTTATCTCAAATTGAGCCTAAGAAAACTGAAGAAGCTCTACTTGACACTGATTGGATAATTGCTATGCAAGAAGAGCTAAATCGATTTAAAAGAATTAAAGTTTTGGAATTGGTTCCTGCACCAAGAAATAGAAGCATCATTGGAACAAAATGGGTGTACATGAATGAACAAAATGGATGAAAATGGCATTGTGACAAGAAACAAAGCAAGGTTGGTTGCCAAAGGCTACTCACAAGAAGAAGGAATTGATTATGATGAAACTTTTGTTCTAGTTGCAAGGCTTGAAGCAATAAGATTTTTTCTTGCATTTGCTGCACATTCCAATTTCAAGGTGTATCAAATGGATGTGAAAAGTGCATTCCTTATTGGTGAACTAGAAGAGGAAATCTATGTGCAACAACCACTTGGCTCTGAAGATCCAGAATTTCCTAATTTTATTTATAAACTTTTAAAGGCTCTCTATGAATTGAAGTAGGCATCAAGAGCATGGTATGACACTCTATCGGGATTTCGACTCTAAACTCTATTCTACAAACAACATGGTGATGACATCATTCTAGTTCAAATCTATGTAGATGATATCATCTTTGGTTCTACTTATGAAAAGCTATGTCAAATATTTCCAAGACTCATGCAAGGTGAATATGAGATGAGCATGATGGGAGAACTCAATTACTTTCTTGGCCTTCAAGTTAACCGAATTAGTGATGGAATCTTTATCTGTCAAACTATGTCAAAGATCTTTTGAAAAAATTTGGAATGATGGACTGCTCACCTGCATCTACCCTTATGTCTACATCTACCAAATTGGATGAAGATAAGAAGGGAAAAAGTGTAGACATCTCAAGCTATAGGGGAATGATTAGATCTCAAAATATTGTGGTTGATGTTGTTGGGCATGTTTTGCAAGACATGCATGTACTTTAACAAGACTAAGTCAAATTGACAACCCTAAGTAAGTTGTATTGTAATCTTAATTTGTATTTGTATTTGTAACATCTAAAGTCTGTAAAAATGTAAAAGAGCATACTGGAGTCTTTTTGTTTAAACATTATCAAGCCTAAGGATTCTATCTAGAAGAAGATCAAGAAGATCATGCCTCAGAAGAATTATAAAGAAGCTTGGAGTTGAATAAATCTGTTTGGATAAAAATATTCTAAGTCAGATGTTACGACCGGTATCTTTGTGTAATATTATTTGTGGATTTGGTATAATATTAAAGCCAAATGAAAATATATTCAATGATTGTACGTTTGTGTGAGTAAAAATTTCTGCATTATAAATTTGCTTTATGTAGTGTATGATTTTTTTTCAAAGCAAGAGTTTATTTATTTGCTTTATTTTTGTTTTATAAGGAATATTCTAAACCTTGGAGAAATTCCTTTTAAAAGTTATTTTATTCACAAATTTCAAAAGTGATTTTATAAAATTTCTAAAAATCCAAGTTATTTTATGGTATAAATTTTATAATTTTTGAACTTGTATTTTATTTTATAAAAATAAATTTTTACAAATTTTATTTGTTATAAATATCAAATTACATAAGAGACCATGCATGCAAATTACCCTTCTATTCTCTCAAAGGGCAAATAAGACTTTTCCAACCCCACTAACTCATTTGATTATTACCAAATTACTACATTAGCCTTGCATGCAAAATGGCCTAACTTTAGCTAAAGGACATTTTTCTAAGTTCTCACTTCCACTCATTATTTGTCAACCAAAAAGCATAAAACAAAAAAATCAAAGTGGGAGAAGTCATTCCACTCATTCCACACTCCAACACACCACAAATTTTCTCTCTTTTCCCCCTCCCACCTTGCTCTCGGCCGAAGGCCAAATCCCCCACCCCCCTTCCATTTTTCAATTCATTCTTCATCTTCCCAAGTGTAAATCTTTTACCTACATTCATCTTAGATACTTTCCAAGTGTTTTGTGACTTGGAAGTTGAAGTTCCATGTATGCATGTGTAGTTCTTATGAGATCTCCAAAGAGAAACTCTTGATTCTTGTGAATTCAAGAGCTCTCTATGAGATATATTATGTATATGTGCTAACTAAGTATTTTATGGAGATATCATGCTTTAAAATCCTTTGCGTTCTACTGAAATTTCATTATATATTTATTTTTAGCCATGCATGCTAGTTTTAAGACATTAAAATGATGATCAACCATGTTTTGCATGCTATTCTTTTCGAAATCATGTTGTTATGTTTAAAAATCTATAAATGCGAAATAGGTGTGCTTAAAATAGATTGTTTCCATGATAAATTTCTTATTAATACTTAAAAGAAGTTATATTTCATGATTATTAAGGATGAGTATTAGGTGCAAGTCGATTTTGCAAGCATTTAAAACTTTATGCCTAGCCGAAATCTTGTTATGTGCTTTCCATGAGTTGCATGTTATATATTTAGTTGCATGTTGTTGTTTTTGGGCATGGATGATCTCACCCAAGGTTATTTTGAGAATAAGGGAGTTAGTTCAGTAGATTACCATGTATAAGTCTTGGTTTAAGTATTGAGTTGTTGTTAGTTGAGTTTGTCAAGTCAAAACCTTGGAAAATGAGAGTTATAGTTTCTGCAGAAAATCAGTTTAGTACCCTGAGGTTTAGAGTGAGTTTTGACCATGTCATTGATGTGCACTTTGAGGCCCAAGCTACCAGAAGTTAGTATTGGGAGTATATAAAAGGTTTTAGGTGTTGGTTGGAGGTTTGCATGTCATTTGGTTAGGTGCCTAAGTAGAATAACAAAATTTGTCCAGCAGGGGACAATTTTGTTGCAACTTAGAAATAGGAAGATTTGACCATATCAAGGGTAGGCCCTCATTAGGCCCTATTGGGCCTTAGTTAGAGGGAGTGTCAGAGAAGATTTTACAACCATAGTTCATAGGATATGAGTTAGAACCATGTGTCACAAGTTAATTCAAGTTAGGGCGTTTTCTGCCCAGAAAACAGGGGAACCTTGGACTTTTAGCTTAGGCCCAAGAAGGCCCAAGCCAGGCCCTTGAGCCACATCAAGTTTGTAAGATGCCCTTAGGTCAGGAGAGTCTTGTGTAAAAGTTTTGAAGGAAAACTTGTAGTTTAAGAGTGTCTAATGCACTCAAGAAACCATAGTTGTCATTCTGAAATTTGCACCAGTGAGCACTTTCACTTATTACATAGTTTTAGAACACTTAGATGTGAGTATTAGGTAGACCACCATAGTTTTAAGATAGTATAAGGTCAGTAGAGAAAAAGGCACAAGTGAGGGTCAATAGGTGTTGGATAATTTAGGAAAGGCACATCGAGTTAGGAAGCCAAAATTTGAAGACTATGTCTAGTTTAGCGACCAAGTGACTTAAGTTGTGAGTCGAGATCATCCAAGCCTAGTGTTGCATTATGGTATATATGGTGTTATTTGGTATTTATATATGATATGTGATTATGTGGCTATGTGTGTGCAATTGTAATTTAAAAGTGAATATAAATTAAGTGCATATAGGCCTAAGTGCCATCCGTGTTTAATTTCGAGTTGTAAATAGGTTAAGTTAGTGAGTATATATTATAATGAGGATTATTATTATTTATGTAGGATCTCGAGACGAGGGAAAACTTGCCATAAAGGTCGAGTGAAGCTCCAGGTGCTCCTACCAGTCAGACCAGACCAGCCTTTCTCAAGGAAAGTAATTCACCTTGACCTTCGTATTTACTGTAAACAATTCATATATAATAATGCAATTATCCTGAGTCATTTGATATGTTTTAAATCAAGCGTATCTTTCGTTTATCTTTGAATTATATAGAAATGCCATGAACCCTCGAGTATGTATTGCAAGTAGTTCAAAAGCCTTTTCATGATAGTTAAATGCCTTGATAAAATGAAGAGTTGATATATTACTTGATTGATCCTCTTGATTAACATGCTGATGATTCCTAAGTATTGATATCTCATCCTGATACTTGAATCCCTATAGAACCTTACCTTGAACCCTAAAAGTCAGAAACTTATCAAAGTTATCCCTAATTGATTGATACCCCTCTTTCTTATCCTAAAGCTTGTCAATTCTGATACATCCTGAGCTAAAAATCATTTTTTCATACCTTAACACCCTTAGTATTCATGAAGCTTACATTCTCGATGATCCAGCACTTGAACCTTGATGAGAAACCATTGCTTTAAGCCCAATTTGGCACTTCCTTTCATGATATCCAATAGCCTCACTAAATTCCTTTGTCCAAACTTTGATACATAAAAACCATTCAGTTACCCTAATAGAGTTTAGTTTTGTGAATCATGGCTCTGAGATTTAGTACCATATTTTCCGTGTTTCGAGTTGATCTATAATCCCTTGATAAAAATGTTCACTGTAAAAAGAGATTTTGTCATAATTCGGCATCAGTTTTTGAAATAAATAAAATGTAGGTTTTTCAGTCCCAAAGGGGGATAAATGTTTTCTTTGAACGGCGGATCTGGACTGAGACGCGAGTCCTTTCCACACTTATATTAGGCTTAAAAGTTGCCTAGGGATTCCCGTTAATGTTTTAGAACCCAGCGAGGTTCGGGATTACTTCACGGCTGATCACCGGCTGTAATCTGTAGCGTCATAAAATGATTTTGATTAAGACATGATTTTAAAATTGTTTTGATACAAGCAAAATGATGCCATCTCACATAGTTCTATCTCTCGTTATCATTGGTTATGTCTTTCCATTGTCATTCTTAAAGGTATATCTCGATCTATGTTTGTGTCGTACTGTTAGCACTTGTTGAGCATTTGACTCACTTCTTGTTTTACCCTGACATTACGGCTAGCAGCTATGGTTAGATTCAAGCAGACTGCCCCTAAGACCTGTGATGCTGATGCTTATGTTCGAGCTCAAGTGGAATAAGTAATAATAGTTGTGTGAGGACTCGGTATTTGTAATCAGATGTAATAGTTGGTAGTGTTGGGCTGTTCCAAACCCTAAACTATAAGATCTTGGAGTTGGTTGTGTATTCATCATTAAAATGATGTAATAGCTATATTTATTTTGCTGTTTAAGTTGGGGGTGTGACATCAAAGATCTCTACAAGTCACAGATTTAGTGTTATAGAGAAGTCACTCGAGAATTCTAAATGACTTATCGAGAAGTCAGAAAAGCTTATAGGGAACTCACAGAGAGATATCGACAAGCCAAATTGAAGACATGAATATTGGAGATATCGACAAGTCATTTCTTCACTAGAGAACTCAGAGTTACGACAAGCCAACATTCATTAGAGGACTCTGAGTTATCGATAAGTCAAATTCCACTAGAGAACTCAGAGATATTGATAAGCCAAAATTCACTAGAGAACTCTGAGTTATCGACAAGTCAAATTTGACTAGAGAACTCTGAGTTATCGATAAGTCAATAAGCCACTAGAGAACTCAGAGATATCGATAAGTAAAAGTGAAGATATGAAGACTAGAGATCTCGACAAGCCAAATTCTCTTATAGAGAACTCAGAGACCTCTACAAGTTAAATTAATTATGGAGTATTAGAATTCTCGATAAGCCAATATACTTATCGAGATGTCAAGTTCTCTATAGACCAAATGGAGGTCTCGAGGTAAAATCTTAAAGTATAATTTGCAGACCAGTTCAATATTCAAGATTAACAATCAACAAAAAATTCAAACAACTGGATTGATAAGTCTACAAAAAGCAGCTTGAAGGATGTGCAAGATCAATGGTGAAGATTAACTGATAAGGGAAGATCAAAGTAAATACAGGCTAAGCCAGAAATTGAAGATACACTTTTCCTAAAATGGAAATGACAAGTGACAGTTTACTAAAGGATATAGCATGTCTTATTGTACACTGTGTAAACTAGCAGTTAACTAAATTATAAAGTTAACACTGAACCTTTAGTTAGTTATAATAATTTAGATAGAAAATCTTATAACACTCTCAAGAAGAAGCTTAGCTCTTTATCAACAAAGAGCCTAAAAATTTTGTAGCAAAACAATGTTAATTTTAATATAAAATTAAGTGAGTTTTGAAAGATCTGTGTTCTTTATTATTGCATGTTTAATTTCAGCAAGTAACACATTTCACTACAAGATTTAATTTACTTTGTTCAACCATAAAAAGTTCAAGAAAAGCATAAAAATAATAAAACACATTCACCCCCCTCTGTGTGTTATTCATTTCCTAACAAGTGGTATCAGAGCAAAATATGAAAGCAAACAGATTCAGGATCTTGGAAGAATGAATACACAGAAGATCAGTACCATCAAAATTCCTACATTTGATAAAGCTAACTACACTATTTGGAAACAGAAAATGTTGTTGTTTATCAGAATGACCAATCCACTCTACATTAAGATTCTAAAAAATGGGCCCTTCACTCCTATGGTTAGAGTTGAAGAAACAACAGATGGTGATATGGTCATTCCAGCTCATTATGCTCCAAAAGACCCTTCTGAGTACTCTGAGCCTAAAAAAGAGAAAGTTTCCCTGGATAGTGGCTTGCAACTGATATTGATAAAGTCACTTGACAATTGTAACACCCCCAAATCCGGGGTCGGGGATTCGGGTTGTCATGAGTTCCATTTCCCTTAATAACACTTAATCTTAATAAACAACCAACTACTGTGTACTGTGACCCCACAACACACACACACACACACACACACCACAAGTTATAGTCTCAGAGATGAATACCAAAAATAACACAAGTCGTTTTATTCCACAATTATAAGCCATTACACCTCAAAAGGGTTTCTGAATAAATTTACATTTCTTTACCATTATTACAATTCATATAGATACATAAGTCTGGTACATCAGAAGTTGAAAGCCTAGCCTATTGGTAATTCCTACCTCGGCTACAGCGGCATCAACGCCTATAGGAAACTGCGGAACGTTTCCTATCCACTCGTAAATTGGGAGCTTGGTCCTGTTCATCTTGTCTATCTGTTGTTGTGTGATGAAAGAAGAAAGCAGGGGTGAGCAACAAGCCGACCGAAATAATATGTATAATAATTAATAATATATGAGCATTCTCATAGTACTCATGAAAGTCTTGGTCAAGAATAAATGAACCAAGTTGATATCTTAACGCGACCAAGTCGCAAAATATTCAGTATATATATACATATATACTTTTCACAATCTTTGAATTTCTCTACCATGTATAATATACACAGAGTTCCAGTTTATAACTGTATAAAAATATCGTTGCAAGGTGATCTCATATATCTAACCTTGTCTCAACGTTTTTCTGAAAACCTTTGACATTCGTAAGATAATCATTAACTAGATATAAGTTGAAAAGATGAAGTTACAAGATACTCCAATATACTTATATCTTTTTCCGAATACTACTTGAATTACCACCGTTCAAGGTATAAATAGTTCATCCCATAGATGAAGCTACACGACAAAACTTGTATAGAATCAATCTTTGAAATATCATTAAAATGAAATGAAGTTACGAGATACTTCATTTGATGAAAACATTATTTTGAAAACTCGACCCTGCCAACTCTCAACAATCTCCCAGCCGTAGCCTTTCTATCGAAGTGCTCTGGGTAGTGTTGCAGAAATATCCAATTGGATGATGAACTCATTACGGGAGTTTGCCGCGCCAGGAAGACCACTCACATGATCAGTCGCAGTAGTGCAACCCCACCATTTTCTACATGTAGAGGAGAACCGTCGGATTTACTTGTCAACCGAACACTGGACTCCTAAGGAATGGACCGTCTTAGCGGAACTTCCGGGCCATTTGGGCCAATATAATAAGGCTGGGCCGGCGCCACTCGACCACTTACGTCACTCCTAGTTCAGATAAAATCCATGACTCTGAAACGTAAAGCTCGTCCCCCCTTTCCCCAAGTAGAAACTTGTTGATACGGCTCCACCAAGAAGTCATATCTAGTTAGAAAGGAAAACTCACCGATATTTCCTAGGCGATGCCTGTTAATGGATTAACTTATTCCAAGAATTTTACTTCCCGAGTGTTGGGTAAGTAATCATAAACTCTTTTATCAAAACAGCAACCTTGTTGCGAGTATATAAAAATACATCACAAAGCCGGATCCCTCAGATTTTTGAGCGAGTATTTAAATCCCCTTCAGAAAGAAGATCTTAAATTTGAAAACGAGTTTTAGGATCCGCTCTAACCTTTAAAATCATTTTGAAGACTCGAAAACATTTTTAAGAATGTTTGGAGAAATGCTGATTTAATAAAATAAATCAATCTCAATATATTAGAAAATATATGAATATTATTGTTTAAATTATATTCCCATAAAGGATGATCTTTATAAAAATAGTTGAAGTAGAAGTTTTAAAACTCATACTTGAAAGGAATAATAATAATTAACCAAAGATATACTTATACGAAAGTACGATCTTTATTTGAATAATCGAAAATATTTTTGATTATCGAAACATTATTCTTTAATAAAATAAAGAATATTATTTAATAAAATAAGCGGAGTCATATGTCCTCGAATGAATATTCAAAATAATATTCATTAAATAAAATAAACAGAGTCATAAGTCCTCGAATCAATCTTCAAAATAATATTCATTAAATAAAATAAAGTTATCGAATAAACCTTATTCAATTAATAGTTTTGCAAAATATATATATATATTATACTCGGGAACATCGATTCACGGTTTAGAAAATGTTCACCTTTGGGTCCCCTATACTAAGGGTATACGCAACTACTGCTTATCTCCAGCATAGGTATTATGCAACTTATAAGCATTGGAATCAACAATTAGATATCAAGATTACGAAATAGACATTCATATATACCATATCAGCATGTTCCAATATATCGCAAGATTTGCTAATAATAATCATGCACTTATCACAAGATAATGCATATACATATATACATCACAATAACAGTATAACGGGTAGAAAACTTACCTGAGTGTTCCCGGATAGACTTAAGCTTAGAGTTGGTCCGATAACCTATGAACAACAACATAAGTCGGAAATAAACCCCGGTCGCTTAAGAAACTAGACTTTAACCAATTGAACCCTAACGTTCGCTTATGGTCACTTCTACGCTTAACGAATCACATAAGTCGTTCAAGTACCCTCGGCTCCACCATTTTTAATAAATTAACCATTAAGAATTTTAAGGCGATTCTTTCGCGAATACCCTATCAACTGCCTAATACACTTTACATAATTGTTTCATACTCCAATTAGTCATGTAAGGGCCTTAACAAAGGTTTCAAAGTAAGGCGAGGGGTAATGGTTCGTTCGTGAAATGCCGTTACTTAAAACTGTCATTTCTCCTAAACCGTACATCGGATTCAAGAGAACCACATATCAAAACGAAGCTCGTAACATGAACTATCTAAAAATGGCAATGGTCAGAATCTTACAGTGAGTTCACGAGTCCTGAAGTTAAGAACTAAAACAGTCTAAAGTAAATCGGGCATTACGACGGCTATGTTTATGCGATTACCAAGATTTAAATTCCAAACAACCACAATCCAACTCACAATCAACAATACAACCAACCCTCATCCAAAACTTACCACATCAGTCCTAACATCTCAAGATTTTCCAATTCATTCAACCCTAAACATGAACTACCAACTATACTTAAGTTTCATTAACTATAAACAAGATTCAATCATCCAAATCACTACAAACCCAACCAAACTTGAAACACACAAGCATCATGCTTCTCATATACTATAACAATCAAAACCACTCATAAAAATTCAAAGTAAAGTTTAGGGTTTGAAGTTTTTTATACCTTCTTGAAGCTTTTAATCAATGAAAGATCCTTGGAATGTCCATGGAAGCCTTGATCTATGCTTAAGCTACCTTGACCTTACAAAAAAAAATCAAGAATCAAAAGTTTGTTCTTGAAAGTTACTATTCACCCTAAACTAAAATGATTTATTTGAGATAGCAAACCTTGGATTCAAGCACTCAAACTACTTGCTCTTCTTAGTTATGAAATATAGGAGCTATAGAGACTAACCTCTTGATTTATGATGGAGTGAAGCTTGAGTTTTGAAATTTTCCTTCTTGTTTAAAGAAGAAAAGCCGAGGCAATGAAGGAGAAGAAGAAGAAATAGCTTCTTGATTTGTGTTTTGATGATTAGTGTGGTGTTTAGCTTGGTTACATGGAATTTACCATGGTGAAAAATGTGTGGCTCACAATCAACCAACCAATCCTTCCCACTTGTCATGCTTATGTCATCAAGCCTAGGTC
Organism: Apium graveolens; assembly: GCF_009905375.1. Taxonomy (NCBI): domain Eukaryota; kingdom Viridiplantae; phylum Streptophyta; class Magnoliopsida; order Apiales; family Apiaceae; genus Apium; species Apium graveolens. Next base: position 88,243,261 of record NC_133656.1, read on the forward strand.
ATCTTGTTACACTTGTCTTCTTCTTGTTGGAGTGATGACATCATCATCCACTAACCTCTTTGATTAACCCTTAATTACTTGGCTAATGACCGCTTATCTGTTATACGGTTCGCTTAACTTTCGTTCGCGCTTATCATTCGAGGGATCATATCTGGGATCTTATTACTTGGGTTCCCCTAAACCTTTCTCAATATTTTATATTCCTTTTATGATCCTCTCTTATAATCCTTGAATTTAAATCTTTTTAATCATGTTACCTTATACTCAATTCTTTCGGTATCTGGTGGATTTTCGGGAAAAATCAAAGTGTTCGAATTTGGATTCCAACAATCTTTACATACACTTATTTACTTTATGGAATACTGATACGATCTTAGAATTTCCATAACAATACTCCTATATAGTGTGGTCCGATAATTTTCCTTAATCAGCATCATCAGCAAAAGTTACTATTCATCAGGGTTTCAAAAATTCCAAAAATTGGGGTTATTACAGTCTCCCCTCCTTAAAAGGATTCCATCCCGGAATCAGATAGAAAATAAATAGGGATACTCTCTTAGCACTGCACTTTCTAACTCTCAAGTAAATTTTCCCACATTATGGTTCTACCATCAAACTCTGACTAGTTTGATAACCCTTCTCCTAAGCACTTGTTCCTTTTCGATCTATAACCCTTCCTAGTTTCTCCATATAGGTTACCTCTGGTTGCATATCTATGCGCTCATATGCCCCTATATTTTCGGCATCCGGATTACACTTCCTTAACATTGATACGTGTAACACGTTATGAACTTGCTACAGGTTTGGGGGTAGGGCTAGCTCATATGCTAACTTCCCAATACGTCTTAATATATCCAAGGGTCCAACAATTCGTGGGCTTAGCTTTCCTTTCTTTCCGAACCTCATCCATCCTTTCCAAAGGAATACCTATAATAACACTAGGTCCCCTACTTCCTATTCTTTGTCCTTTCGTGTCTTCTTATGTCCATCTTGGGCTACTCTCCCTGATCATTTAGAACAGAAAATCTCAGCAATCAGGGAAGGAAGAGACTTGACCAGAATAACTCTGGAAGTCCTGTGTGGAATCTTGAAAACATATGAACTAGAAATGTTTCAAAAGAAATCATTAAGGTCTGGTCAAGGGTATATTATAGATGGTTCAAGTGCCCTAATTATTAATGAAAGCCAGACCTCTAATGATGAGCCAAGATCCCAGACTCCAGCTACCTCGACAAGTGAACAAAGAACAAATGATTCACAAGAATAAAACATCATGGAATTGGAAGAAGATGAGTTCTACACCTTGGATGAACTTGATGAGCTTGATCAGTCAATGGCCTATATGGCAAGAAACTTCTCTAACATTAGAGTAAAGAAGCCAAGATTCTTCAAGGGTAAAGGACAGTCTTTCAACAAAGACAGCAGCTGGAAAGAAAAAGGGAAGTACACATCTGATAGCAAAAATGGTTACAAAACTGGATCTGTTGACAAATCAAAGATAAGGTGCTTCAACTATGATGAACTAGGCCATTTTGCTACAGAAGGAAGGAAACCTAAGAAAGCAAAGAAAGACAAAGCTTATCTTGAACTGGAAGCAAAGTATGAAGCTCTTCTGAAGAAACAGCAAAGCAAAGCTTATATTACAGAGGGAAAAAGTTGGGATGATTCTGATAATGATGAAGATGAGGAAGTTGGAAATTATGCTTTAATGGCCTTGAAGCAAGGAGAATCATCCTCATCAAAATCACAGGTACCAACTCTCAATACCATTGATTTAAATGTGAGTCAATATAAGGAAACTGTAAAAAAGATGAGCACAGAAATGTTTCACATTCATACAAGTATGGTTGCTGTTAATGAAGAAGTTAGCAGATTAACAAAGATAAATGAGAAGCTTGAAAGTGAGAAACAAGAAACTGAATTATCGTTGGTTGAGCTTGAAACTGTAAGACAAGAAAATGCATATCTTAAGAACAAACTCAAGTGTGCAAGTGAAATAGAAGCAGTGCTAAGGGAGAAGCTGGAAAAGAATGAAGTTAAATTGAAATCCTTCAAGAATGCATCTGAGTTAATTAGATAGTACCATGAGAAAAAAAAGTCATGTGCAAACATTTCCATTGGTCTTGATTATGATGCCTTGAACAACAAGAAGAATATAAGTGACAAAGGGAAAGCAATAGAAGCTGAAAATGTCCAACCATCCTGAAAAAGGTTGATTCACCTATGTTAAAGGCATGTGAAGTAAATTTCAGTGAGGAAGAGTTGATTATCAAGCAAGAAATTTCTGATGAAGATAAAGAGAAGAAAAATACAGAAGCAACTTCATCTCCCAAAGCTGAAGAGAAGCTTATGGATAAACAAAGCTCCAAGACACCTGTCAAAGAAACCAAGACTGAAGATGCAAGAAAGAAAAAGAAAAATAGAAATGGGAAAATTGGGATAAGCAAAAGCAATAATTTTTCTTATGTTGTAGATGCTCCAAGAAATAAGTGTGAAAAATGTTACTCTGTAAATCATCTAACTCACTTTGTAAAAAGGTTGTTAGCAAGCCAGCTGAAGGAGCATGCAAATACAATGAAGCAGATGCAAATGATCCCTACTCTTCTGTGACAAGTTTGACTGTATCCTTTGTAACTTGAAAGTGATGAAGAGTTGTAACAAACTGAGAGTAGATCTTAAAGAAATAAAAATTGGGTCTACATCAGATAGGAAAAATACACAACAGTCATTGAATTCTATTTTATCTGAAACAACTCATTCTACTTCTGCTAAATTAGTTAACAAGAAGAAAATACCCAACACTGCCTGGGTTGCTAAACACACTTAAAATTCTTTGTGTGCAGGGCAAAGTGAACAAAGTCATATGGATCATTGACAGTGGGTGTTCCAGACATATGACAGGTGATAAGGCCCTGCTATCACAGTTTGAGGAGAAGGCTGGCCCTTTGATGACCTTTGGAGACAATAGCAAAGGATTCACAATGGGATATGGCAAGATTGTTTCTGAAAATATTGTTATTGATGATGTAGCACCGATAGATGGTCTTGAAGTGAATCTTCTCAGTGTTATCCAATTTGCAGACAAAGGTTTTGAAGTCCTATTCAGCAAAAAAAAATGCACCTTTATCAGCAAGAAAACTGGTAAAGTTGCTCTGAAAGGGGAAAGGAAAGGGAACTTGTTTGTTGCAGACTTGGACTCAACAAATAAGGATGGAATTTGTTGCTTCTACACAAGGCATCATAAGAACAAAGCAAGAAATGGCATAAGAAATTATCTCACTTGAATTTCAAGGAAATTAACACCTTGGTCAAATAGGAGTTAGTAAGAGACATGCCTAAACTGGAGTTTGCTCAAGTTGAAGTTTGTGAAGCTTGTCAGAAAGGAAAAATGAAAAGATCAAGTCACAAGTCAAAAATTATGAATTCTATAAATGCACCTTTGCAACTTATTCACATGGACTTGTTTGGACCAGTAAATGTCTTATCAATTTCAAGGAACAAATATGCACGTGTGATGGTGGATGATTTCTCAAGATACACTTGGGTAGAGTTCATGCAATCTAAAGATGAAACTCCCCACATCATGATTGAGCACATCAAGAAGATATAAAAATAGGCTGAAAATCACAATTGTATAAAAAAATTGAAAAGTGATAATGGAACAGAATTCAGAAATGGAACATTGAGTGAATTCTCCAAAATTAAGGGCATTGTTTAAGAATTCTCAGCTGCTAGAACACCTCAACAAAATGGAGTAGTTGAAAGAAAGAACAGAACATTAGTTGAAGCTACTAGAACAATGCTGCAAGATGTAAAGTTGCCAACAAATTTCTGGGAAGAGGGTGTTAACACTGTATGTTACACTCAGAACAGATACCTCATTAACAAGGCACATGGAAAATCACCTTACTCAATCATGTCTAAGAGAAAGCCTACCGTAAAGCATCTTCATGTGTTTGGAAGCAAGTGTTACATTTTGAAAGACAACTCTGAATATGTGGGAAAATTTGACTCAAAAGTTTTTGAAGCAATTTTTCTGGGATATTCATTGGAAAGAACTGCCTACAAGGTCTATGTGATAGATCAAAAGAAGATTATGGAATGCACATATGTGACTTTTGATGATGACAAGTGTCAAGGCTTGGAATTCCTTGATGAAAATGAAGTTGAAGCCCTTGCATTTGAAAACCCCAACATTGATAGTGATTCTGATGGTGAAGATGAAGTCAATGCACAACAGATGTTGAATGAAGAGATTACTGAACAGGAAAATCATAGGAATGGAAGTTCATCTCAAACACCTGAATTTGATAGCACAAAATTAGGGGGAGAAAGAGAAGAAAGATCTAGCAATTATACCAATAATGAAGAATATGATAAAAGCACAAGTCAACAAACTCACACAAGGAAGTGGGATAAAAGTCACACTAGAGAAGCAATTATTGGTGATCCTACTGCTGGTGTGAGGACTAGAAGTGCAACTGCTAATGAATGTCTACATGCATACTTTCTGTATCAAATGGAACCCAAAAAAACTGAAGAAGCTCTAATGGATCCTGATTGGATATCTGCTATGCAAGAGGAGCTTAATCAGTTTGAAATAATATTTGGTTCACTTACTACAAAGAATAAGGTAAATGTAAGTCTGAAAATCACTCCATTCATGATGGAGAGGTTTAGGACTTACCCTTACCCAATGCCTAACATGAGGTCAAATGTACAATCTAGCACAACTATGATCCCTGAATCTGTGGAAGTACAAACACAGGAACATCCACATGGATCTTCTAAAGCTGAAACCATTCCTTCAAAACCAGTAGATACTAGGAAACCAACCACCTCATCTTCTCAAAAGGATAAGATGAGTAAAAAGAAGAGAAATTAGGTCACCCTAACTGTTATAATTTAGAGTGGTGAGGATCAACATGAAACTGAGTCACCCTTGGTCAAAAGATCAAAGAAGAGTAAGAAAACTGAACTGACCACTCAAGTCACCTGTGTATCCTCTCAACAGGATGCAGTTGTAAAAATGGGGACTAAACAGACTCTAGATACATCCTCTCAACAGGGTGTGTCCATTGAAAAGAGCATCCACCCTAATGCAACCTCTAAAGAGTCTGCACAGCCTGCACCTGAAGCAATTCAAGTGTATGGTAGGAGAAATAAGGATGGAATACACATTGAGAGCACATCTTTTGAAGCTCCCTCATTTATTCAGGGGGAGCTGCCAACACTCACATCTGAACAACAATCTCTCATATCTCAAATTTCTTCTTTACCAATATCACTTGAATTAAATTATCAAGTGCAAGCTCAGTCAAGTGACCTGGTTCAAGAAACCTTGCTCACCACCCAGACACTTCATTCAGATGGTGAGAGGCTATTAGATGGGGTAGACCTTGATGACACCACCAAAACCATGGGGGATTCATCAGTTTATACTGAAGACCCCATGGAGATACTAAATGCACTTTCATGTGCAAATTAGTCTTCACAGACTGTAAGGTTTGAGGGTAGTACTCCTGAGGGGGAGCTGTAACATCCGGGAAATATCGTGTAATTATTTTTATTAATAAATAATTATTATGTGATTATTATGTGAATTTTGGTGAATTATCTGATGATTGAGACTAATATTTGGGTGTTTATATATGATAAAACTAGGATATGTTAATTTTTAATTATCTAAAATCAAATATAGATAATTTTGGCATTTTTCTGGTAATTTTTGGATTATTATATGATTTTATACGGATTTATAGAATTAATAATGATTATTTTTATGTAATTATAAGATTACTTTTTAGAATTGAAAATCATCCCACTTCAACCGTTTTTACATTTTTACAACCCGAAACTCTTCCGAAAACTCCTTCCTAACCTAATCTGATTATTCTGAACACTTTCCATGTTTTTCGATCTGGGGTACGGTTTGACTCGTACGAGTCCCAGCGTAAAATTTTTGATGCGCTAATCATTTTATAAATCGATAAAACCCGTATTCTTGTGAGGCGAGATATTATTACCCTGTTTTTGTATAAAGTGTTTTATAAGAGGCTCTGTTTTGATAATTATCCAAATCTTGTATAAAATCGTATCGTTATATAGTTACTTAGCGGCTAATTAATCTATTTTCAGATATGTAAATGTAATCATCAAATTATTAAATAAATAAAATATGTGATGGTTATATTAGCTATGTGTTGCTATATTATTAAATTGTGTTTGATTGGTTGGGTACGAAGATTAATTGTACAATTAATTATTGAGCTGTATGAATTCATTTTTGCTTTTAAAATGATTTTATTGAACATTTATTCTCATAAATGCTAAAATTGTTTCTAAAATTATTTTTATTGTTTTCTAATTTTATTTATTTATTATTTTTAGAAGTTTATAAAATTTAGAAGTCAATATTTTCTTGTTTATTTATCTTTAAATGATTTTCTGATTTCAGTTTGTTAATATTTAATTATTTTGAGAAATTTTGGAATTATTTCGGCAATTATTCGAATTTTATTTACACACTTCTCAGTTCGTTAAAAAATGGCAAATTCGGGACAAAAGAAAATCAGTCTTGCAAGCAAAACAATACTCGTGTTTAATATCCACAGTACCGAAATAACTCCGTGTCCTCAATTTCTAATCGTGAAAACAAATGAAAAAAGAACACATAGATAACTACAATTGGGGTTATCCTCTTCCTCCCTTACTCAATCTCTCTCGTTTTAATCTCTACCCTTTGTCACTCTCTTCCTCTCTATTAATCTTTCACCTCTCTTTTGTTTTTTGTTCCTGTTATTACCTCTCCACCTGCTGTTCTTTTCACACCAGTAATTGCGTACTGCCGCCCTTGCTTCTTTTCCGGTCGCTGCCGCCACCGCGTATTCCGGTGGGAGGTGGCGTGGGTTGTTCTATGCTGCTCCTTTCTCTCGCTTTCCAGTCTCTTTTCCCCGATTAATTTCTTCCCCCTCTCCTTTTCTTTGGTTGTCTTTTTCCGGTAATTTCCCCTTTTCTTTGTGTCATGGTCTGTTGTCTTGGTTTCTTGGTCACCATCTCTGTGTACACGCACGTTGTGCGCGTTTGTGTGTTGCGCGTGTATGCGCGTATGTCCTATTCTTTTGGTTCGATTGATTTTAATTCAATTTTAATTACCTTATTTTCTGTAGAAAAAATAATTGAGAAATATTTGTGAAAGAAATTATTCCGTGCGGGAAATATTATCATATTTAATCGGGGAAATTCGTGAGGAAACCCAAAAATAATCGGGCACCGACGAATTTTACCACCGTCAGCGATGAGCCTTGGCGAGCCGACGGTGGACAATGATGATTTTAATCTGAGTTCTACATTTATAAATTAAATAAATTAGTTCGAAAGTTAGGATCGAGACGAAAATAATTGTTTAATTTTGAAAATTGTATCGGTGGTTGGGATTTATGAATGTTTGGATTGTTGGTTGTTGTGATTTGATTGGGTTGACATCGAATTGTTTCGACGGGTAGGCCGATAAACAGAGGAGACGCTGCCCGATTTTTGCGAAATTAATTCCGAAAATACGGGAACGTAACCCACAATTATCGGAAATGTCGAATGAGGATATATATATATATAATTATATTATACGAAACCAAATTACGAGTCGTGATAAAATATTTTATAAATAATCGATTATCCTATTTTATCAAAATGACGAGTATACGTACTTTCCGAAAACAAATACCGAACTTAGTTTCGAAGATGTGAACCATAATTGCTATGTGTATTTCAATAATACAAATAAATATGAGTCGGGATATGAAATCGTATGGGTAGAAGTGATAATGATATTATGTTAAGCTTAAACGATTATCTGAATTAGGGTATTTCGACCCTGTAGGTCCTAGTCGGAAGACCCGAGGATTGACATTGAACTAAGAATGATTTAGTGATTAGTTGATCAGCTCAACAAGGTTCCAATTGTAGGACCTGAGTGTTGGGATCATATCCAGAATAGGGTAGTGGTTTGACGATAAAGCCGAACGTTCAATCCAAACCAAAGTCAACCAGTAATAGTGGTTAAAGCGTATCAAGGCAAGTATTCCTAACTTTTTTCGTAATATACTGCAAATACTTCATTCCTATTCTAAGTTCAGAATAGTTAACTGTTTTATATTTCGCTGCAATTTACTCTTAATTATGAAAGTTCCTTTCATTATTGTTCCTATATTATCGATTGATCTCTTGAGCAAATACCTATTCTTCCGGGTTATTTGCGATCCTTGAATTGGGATATTTTAAAATCAAAATGATTTGACATCAAAATACTCCACGGACTGGATGGTTACGATGAGGGCCAAGAATGAACTGGACCCTAAAGGGCCAGAGATGGCCGGTCCCTTGATTATTAGGCCATAGTTGCCTGGGTACCCCATATGTTGGTTGGGTCTATGCAGTTGGGTATAGATCCGCACTATATCCTGACTGATTAACAGGTTATAGTGCATATATTGGTTCTAGTATCCAGTCTAATTTATTGTTGATGGTCATTAACGGCATTTTCTCTCGAAAAGTTTTATGATTCCAAAACCGGACAAAACCCTGATTCAAGAGATGAATCTGGGGATTGCTCGTCACTTTTTTTTATAATTCAGGGCTGGTAACAGCCAATGTTTATTCGTTCAACTACTTTAAAGAAATAGAAATGTTACGAATTATTTAAAGATTTTGTCCGAAAAAGTTCTTTTGGTATTGATACTTGGAAATCAGTTATATACTTGCTGGGCATTTTTGGCTCACTCTTGCTTTGTAAATTCTTAATTCTTTCAGAAACAAATGAGGCTAAAAGTGAATAGCTTTTGATAGAGAGCAGAAATTAGAAAGACCGCCGCTGCAAGAGGACGAAGATGTTAGAAAAATAAGACAAGGGAATTAGTACAAAGGTATTTAAGCCTGTATTTTTAGTTGTGAATTGTAGAAGGTTAGATTCTTATTTCATACCATAACCTATAAACGATCCGGAACTAAGGGGTCATTGTATATTATTTTACTTTATTTAAAGATTGTTTAGTGACACCAAATCTTGACCCCAGATTTGGGTTGCTACAAGAGCTATCTAAATCCTCTTCAATTCAATTAGAGGTTCCTCATGTAGGAACAACTCCCCTAAAAACCCTAGCAGAAATTGCTTTGGCAGTTGATGCTAGGAGTACAATTGCCAATGATCCTGCTATGGGGGAGGCAAGTATAGCACATTCAGGTGACAGTGTGGTGCAAGACACACAAGGGTTTGAGGCTGGTGTACATGACAGTAACCCAGTCAAATCCCTCCAATTTAATTGGAGGTTCCCACTACAAGTGGAGGACGACACACTGTCATAAACATAGAGCAATCTGTGAGTAAAACTATTACTTCAATCATAGGTGGTTCTGAATCTCAACCGTCCACCTCTCAACCTCAACAACTACACCTTGTCTCTAATCAGCTCCAAGAAGCTGCACCTCAATCAAGTCTTGAAGAGTTCAGGGTTGATCAGCTTGCAGGCCTAGCACAAATCTCTCAACAATTGCTCACTTCTGACATGTCTAACCCGGACTATCAAGCAATCATGCTCTCCTATCAATCAGATGTCTAAGCACGACAAACCAAAATTGTAAATGAAGCTGAATAGGATGGCAACTATGATGCTTAGCTGAGCAAGGACTATAATCTGGAAATGGAAGATGTTTTAGCTAAGTTCAGGGAAGATTATTTGATAATTTTGGGCAGCAATTCTAAGGCATTGACACTTAGTGAAGTCTATGATGCAGTCAATGAAGTTTCAAAGGCTCAACTGAAAGCTTTCCATCTCTTTGGAAAAAAACTAGGACTGAGATTGACTGGTCATGAAGATAAATCAGGAAGCTAGTGAAGGATAAAATGGATGAGATTATACCATCTCAAGTAAAGATCACCTCCAAGTTCAAGCACTTTGTTGAGCAAATGTCAAGGATGGATCTTACTTCTATTGAAAAAGAAGTCAAAAATCTCAAACAATCATTCCTCTCTCTTCATACAGTGCTCCAACAGCAAATCACTCACTCAAATGACAAAGTAGATATGAGCCCTCAGCTTTGCTAATGGAAAGCATTAAACAGGCTGTAGAAGACACTTTTGGAACCTCAACATCTACTAGTTCTTATCAGCCTAACTCTACTTCTACAAATCTACAAATTCAATCTCTCCAAATCCAAGTCTCAGAATTGCAGACCTCCAACGCTTCCCATAATGCACAGGTCCATGCATTGACTTCTCTAGTCAAGAGTCAAATTTCTGATATCCAGACATTGGTGGAATCTCACAAGCATCTTCAAATGTAAAATTCTATTACTTTGGGAGCCATCATGGGAAAGCTCAACATTCCTCTACCATCACTTCCTGAACAGATAAGGCCTGAAATTCCTACTCCCCTTCTCATGCCTGCCAACAAGACTAAGGGGGAGATAGAGGCTAGGCTATCAAAATCAAGATCATCAACTCAAACTGTCCAAGACGCTAAACAGAGAGAAACTCAAGATATTGACATTGGCATGAAGAGGCTTATTAAAGCAGCTGAGGGACCTAGTCTAAGCAAGGAATTTGATGAACTGCTTAAGGCACTCAGGGCTTCCCTAAATGACAATTTCTTCACTTACAAGAAAGCCTTGGACAGGACAATAAACTCAATAAGGGTGATCTTGGTGACAAAAGAAAACTTTCAGGAAAGAAGGATAGTGGTCAACATAAATGACTCAGGGGTAGATAGGTGTATGCAGGTGTCCGTCAATTATCTTATTTCAAGAAGGGCATCTGAGTTAGACATTCTAATAAACAAAGTCAGAGTGGTAATTCATGAAGACACTCTCTTGCTAACAGAATTGAAGAATGCACAAGTGGCTGCTTTTCCAGAAGCTTATCTGCAGCCTAGCAAGGGAGAGGCATACATCTGTCCTACTACCAAACACTTCAAACACTTCCAAATTCCTAAGCAGTTTGTCATGGCCAACAAGAAGCTTATCATGATTCTGGAAACTGACTTAAAATCAAAGAAGAACAAGACTTTTGAAGATGAGGAGATGATCAAGCTGTTAAAAAGATACTTGATTGATGCTAAAGCCAACTTGCCCAAAACTCAAATTAACAAGGATGATTTGGATGATGATGAGCAGAAGAAAGATGATCAAAATCTTTCTGGCTCAAATCCAAGTCAGTCCACTAAGCCATCTGGCAGCAAGGGTGAGAAAAGAAGAAGGAGGATGATAAGAGAAATGATGAGAAGAAGAGAGCTAATGAGAGGAGAAGTAAAAGGAGACATGATGGCTTAGAACCACAACAAACACTAAATCCAAACACAACTAGCTCAAACCTCAGCTCAACCTTCAATATCAACTATCTTAAACATCAAACCACCTCAAAGCTCAAAGCCTAAATTTCTATTCAAGCAAACAGCTAACTCATTCCAAAAAATTCCAATCACCACAAGCCAGACAAGTCTCAAGAAAATATCAACCTTACCTTTAGCCAAGCCTTCACTAAAAGTCAATCTCAAATCTGTTGGGAGAAAGCCTAAGAAAGCCAAGCTCACAAAGAAAGAAGAAGTCACTGAAAGGCCCATCTGGAACTGTTGCAAGTAATCTGACTTTTTACCTTTGAATTGGTGCATCTCAGATGAAGATCATTTTCAACAACTTGCTAAGAAAATAGTCAGAGTCTGAGTTGTATCTCTTAAGGAAGTTAGAATTTTCTATGAAGATGGGTCCTTCACCTTTCTTGGCAGTGATTTAATGGATTCTCTTTCTCCCAAAGAAATTAAGAGAATAATAAGTTTGCTAAAGGACAAGGATACTGCTACAAGGGCATGGAGATCAGTTATAGCTGAATGATTGATTACAAGGGAGGAAAGAAGAAATAGAAATAAGGCTGAATCTGAAGAAAGAGTGAGGAAGTATGATGAGAAAATAGAGATGTTCATTAAAAGATCAGAAGAGCTCAAGGCCAAAGGAATGAGTAGAATCTCTAAGGATGGGAAATTTCTAAACATCAAAGCTGGTGGATTCTCAAGATTTAGGATTGATTTACTAGACAGTGGTTATTCAAAGGTTGCAAGACAAAAACTTGTAGAAGATGTAAGTGGAACACCTATCATAGAAGAACTGGAAATTCTTGATCACTTGAAGGATGTTCTTAGAGAAGAAGTAGAAACAAAAACTGTCTTTACCTGATACTTGTAACCATCCAAACTCTGTAAATTTCCTAATGTATAAAAGTTGTAATTCTATCAATCTATATGTATTAATTTCATTTTCCATTTTTTAACTTGGGGTTAGCCTTGTTAACAAACATGAATTTGTGTTAAGCAATCTTCTCACAAATTGGGGGAGATTGTTGTGCAAGACATGCCTGTACTTTAACAAGACTAAGTCAAATTAACAACCCTAAGTAAGTTGTATTGTAATCTTAATTTGCATTTGTACTTGTAACATCTAAAGTCTGTAAAAATGTAAAAGAGCAGACTGGAGTCTTTTTGTTTAAACAATATCAATCCTAAGGATTCTATCTAGAAGAAGATCAAGAAGATCATGCTCAGAAGAATTATGAAAAAGCTTGGAGTTGAATAAATTTGTTTGGATAAAAATATTCTAAGTCAAAGATCTTTTCAAGTCACAGATTTAGTGTTATAGAGAAGTTAGTCGAGAACTCCAAATGACTTATCGAGAAGTCAGAAAATCTTATAGAGAACTCACAGAGATATATCGACAAGCCAAATTGAAGACATGAAAATTGGAGATATCGACAAGTCATTTATTCACTAGAGAACTCAAAGTTATCGACAAGTCAACATTTGTTGTGGATATGTTATGAACTTGATGATTTCATTAACAAAACACCTTAGTAGATTTTACTTAGTGAAAAATGTAGCACTCGACGGATAAGGAATATAGTCCCGACGGATGACTCAATATAGTCCCGACGGATGATGATTAATTATCCATCGAGTTAGTAGCTTGTGTAATAATGAGTCTGTAGCACATTTCTGCATACACCTTGTTTAGATTCTGTAGTAGCACTCAAGTCATGTTGACTTTAATTAGATATGCAGAATAGGTTGATTAATTGTACATAGATGATGTCTTGTAATTCTGTATAAATGAAATGAAGTCAAGTGCCAGATAGCTACCCGACGGATAAACAACAATGCCACTCGACGGATGATCAACAAGGCAACCCGACGGATGATCATGTACCCGACGGATAATCAATTCAAACATCTGTTGATAGTGACAACACAGCCACATGCATCGAGTGTATGCAAAAGGAATGTGAAAGCCTATTCAACTGGTTTTTAGAGAACAAAGAAGCATTGCCATTTCCATGCTATTATGAAGATATTCATAGATGCTGGAATAGAGTAATGAAGCAGTATAGTATTAGACTTGATAGGTTTTGTAATTATTTTCTTGTCTTATTACTTTGTAATCTTGGTGATATATAAACCAAGAAGTAGCAAACAACAACAACGAGACTAAGAACATTATCTTAGAGAAACAATTGTATGTTGCATCCGTAACATTTCTCTATAAACTTAGTTGTTCATATTTGTAAGCAGCTGTGAGCTAATCTTGCTACATAGAGTTCTCTTGATATAATATATATCTGTGGTGCATACATTCAAATCCACTAAAAAGTTTTTAAAGACTTGTGTTTTTAATTACTTGTGTTTTGATTTTACTAACTTCTTATTCTGCACTTTGGAAATCAAACGCTTATATATTATTAAGATATAACATTTTATATTTTTGAAAAAGGTTCAAGAATTCCATTCAACCCCCCTTCTGTAATTTTTTGTTGCATTGTTAGGGACTAACAATTGGTATCAGAGCAAGCTCTTGATAAACAAAGAGTTTAAAGATCACAACAAAATAGCAAGATGAACAAGAAGGATGTTGGAGTCAAGATTTCTTTTCTGGACAAAGACAATTACCATCACTGGAAGGTAAAGATGCATCTTCATTTACTTTCTCAAGATGAGGCCTATGTAGACTGCATAGAGAGAGGCCCTCGTGTACCAATGAGAGCTGCAACTGGAAAAGAGCCATCTGTCCCCAAGCCAAGGCATGAATGGTCTGATCCTGATATTGAACAAGTCAGGAAAGATAAGAAGGCCATGAATATCCTGTTCAATAGAGTTGATGGTGACATGTTTGACAACATCATCAATTACAAAACTGCCAAGGAAGTTTGGGATACTATACAAATCATCTGTGATGGCACTGAATAAGTTAGAGAAAATAAGATGCAGCTGCTAATTCAGCAATATGAGCACTTTCATAGTGAAGATAGTGAGTCTCTCACTGACATCTTTAGTAGATTTCAAAAACTACTAAATGCTCTGAAGTTGCATGGAAGGGTCTATCAGACAAAATAATCCAATCTTAAGTTCCTTAGATCTCTTCCAAAGGAATGGAAACCTTTGACAGTCTCATTGAGAAACTCTCAAGATTACAAGGAGTTTAGTTTGGAGAGACTGTATGGCATCCTGAAAACTTATGAGCTTGAAATAGAGCAAGATGAGAGGATGGAGAGAGGAAAGAAGAAAGGAGGATCCATTGCACTAGTTGCTGAGTTAGAGAAAGAGAAGGAGATGAAGATGGAAGCTGTTGAATCAACTTCAAAGGTCTGTGAAAACAAGGGCAAGGGGCTGGTAGCAGAAAATGAAGATTCTTTGAGCCAAGATGACATGGAAGATATTGATGAACATCTAGCATTTCTTTCCAGAAGATTTGCCAAGCTCAAGTTCAAAAAGAACTTTGGAGCAGCTAAGCCAAATAGAAACATGGTGGATAAATCAAAATTCAAATGTTTCAAATGTAGCTTGGCAGGGCACTTTGCCAGTGAGTGTAGAAAGTCAGATTCCAGCAAAAAGAAGTTTGAGCCTGTGGATTATAAACAGAAATACTTTAAGTTGCTCAAACAAAAGGAAAGGGCTTTCATTACACAAGAAAATGACTGGGCAATAGATGGTCTGGATGAGGATGAGGATGTCAGCTATGTCAATCTAGCCCTAATGGCCAAGTCTAATGAAACAGAGACAAGTTCTTCAAGTAATCAGGTAATCACCACTAACCTTGCACATTTATCTAAAGCTGAGTGTAATGATGCAATAAATGACATGTCTACATAATTATATCATTTGCGTGTTACACTTAAGTCTCTTACTAAGGAAAATGCTAAAATCAAAGAAAACAATTTGTTTTTAAGTGAGAGAAATAATGTGCTAGAGTCTCAGTTCATTGAATTTGAAAAATTGAGAATTGAGTGTAAAATTGCTAAGGATGAATTAACTGAGTCCTTGAAGAAAGAAGAGATCTTGAAGAAGCAGCTTGAACGAGAACATGAGGTGATTAGGGCATGGAAAACATCTAGAGATGTTCATGCTCAAATCACCAAAGTTCAAGGTATTGAGTACTTTTGTGATGCAGCCTGGAAGAAGAATAAGGAGAAGCTGGAATCCAATTTGGTTGAAGGATTGCTAACAGATGTAGACTCGACGGATGATGAGGGTCATCCGACGGATAACAAAAAGGGTTATCCGTCGAGTGATATAAATACTCATCCGTCGACTGTGAGCAAACCTGTGAGTAAAGCCAAACTTGCCAAGTTAAATGAGAAATATGGAGCAGTTTCCAAGAATTTTGTTCCAGGAGAATCCAGTCAAGTGAAGAAGGAGAAAAAGGCTAATATTGGTCATATGACTGTCAAGCAATTGAGTGACAGACTGGAAAATATTGAGGTTAAAACAAAGGCTAAAAAGAAAAATAATAGAAATGGTAAAGTAGGAATTAACAAGCATAACAACTACACACCTGATAAATATGCTCCTAGAAAAATCCGTGTCAAGTGTGGTAGTGTAAATCATTTGTCTGTTAATTGCAAAACTGCCATGCCTACTTCCATATCTGTGCCACCTCATTTTCCCAACATAAAAGCCATGCCTTCTATGCCTATGAATGCTATGTCTACACAAAATATGAATGCACATTTTGCTAATATGCCATTTGCACCTAATCCTTATTATGCTGCATTTAGTATGCCACAAATGCCATTTAACATGCCTTACTGGAATAACATGTTTACTAGTAGCATGCCATTTCCTGTTAATCAAAATATGCATGATAATTCTGCTGTAATGAATGGTTTCAAAGGTCCAACTCAAATGACAAAGGATGAATCTGATATCCCCAAGTCAAATGAGATCAAACCTAAGAAACAGAAAAAGAAAGCTAACAAGGCAGGACACAGGGAAACTTGGGTACTAAAATCAACTTGATTTGATTATGATGTGAGCAGGGAAACAGAAAGAATCTATGGTACTTCGATAGTGGCTGTTCACGACACATGACTGGAGATTCTACCCTGCTCACAGAGTTCAAGGAAAGAGCTGGCCCAAGTATTACTTTTGGAGATGAGAGCAAGGGTTATACTGTGGGATATGGCTTGATTTCAAAAGACAATGTCATCATTGAGGAGGTTGCCTTAGTGGATGGTCTCAAGCACAATTTGTTGAGTATCAACCAACTATGTGATAAAGGCAATTCAGTAAACATCAACTCTAAAACCTGTGTTGTGATAAACAAAAGGAGCAACAAAGTGGTTCTCACTGGAGTGAGAAAAGGAAATGTGTACCTAGCTGACTTCAACTCATCAAATACAGAATCTGTTACTTGTCTTCACAGCAAAACAAGTCAGGATGAAAGTTGGTTATGGCACAAGAAGCTATCCCATTTAAACTTCAAGACCATGAATGAACTTGTAAAGAAAGAACTGGTTAGAGGTATTCCTCAAGTGGAGTTTTCTAAGGATGGATTGTGTGATGCCTACCAAAAAGGAAAGCAGATCAAAGCATCATTCAGAAAGAAGCTTGATTCAACAATTGAAGAACCTTTGCAACTGCTACACATGGATTTGTTTGGACCAGTCAAAGTGTTGTCCATCTCAAGGAAAAGATTTTGCCTAGTAATTGTAGATGAGTTCTCAAAGTTCTCTTGGACATATTCCCTAAAGTCTAAAGATGAGGCTAGTGAAATCATCATCAATCACATAAGGCAAGTCAATAATCATCCTGATTTCAAAGTTAGAAGAATCAGGAGTGACAATGGAACTGAGTTCAAGAATTCTGTACTGAGAGCATTTTGTGAAGAAAATGGGATTTTGCATGAATTTTTAGCAGCAAGAACTCTACAACAAAATGGAGTAGTAGAAAGAAAGAACAAATCACTTATTGAAGCTGCAAGGACAATGCTTGAAGAGTCTAAATTACCAACATATTTCTGGGCTGAAGCTGTAAATACCGCATGCTACACTCATAATATTTCTCTGGTTAATCAAGCAAAATGCATGACTCCCTATCAATTGTTCAAGAAGAAGAAGCCAACTCTAAATTTTCTTCATGTCTTTGGCTGCAAATGTTATATCTTGAGAAATCAAACTGATCAGAATGGGAAGTTTGATGCTAAAGCAGATGAAGGAATTTTTGTTGGATATGCTGTTGGTAAAGCATATAGAGTCTACTATCTAAGAACCAACATTGTTGTGGAATCAATACATGTTGTGTTTGATGATAAAAAGATTGAAGGACGGCAAGATGGAGATTACCATGAGAGCCTCAAATTTGACAATCTGGAGATGGTTAGTGATGACAGTGATGATGAAAGTGATCAAGAGTATCAAAGGATAATGCAGAAAAATCCACTACCAATGAAGCACCAAATTCAACATCTGTCGAGTTGCATAATGCTTCATCCTTCGGGAGACAATCTTCTTTATCCGTCGGGAGACAACCAGCTTCATCCGTCGGTTTTCAAAATTCACCATCCGTCGGGTCATCAAAAGAAGTTGGAGGTCAGAATAGAACACTTATAGAAAGTTCCCCTTTCTCAAATCAAAGATCCATTAACTCAGGAGGAGTTTCTAATCTAAACTCAATCACGCATTAAGACAACAATGAGGCCTCTTCATCTAGAGCTAATCTACCTCAACAAAGGAAATGGACAAAGGATCATCCCTTTGAGCTCATCATTGGTAATGTATCTTCTAGAGTTCAAATAAGGAGAGCAACTCAAGAAGAATGTCTATACAACAACTTTCTTTCTAAGGAAGAACCGAAGAAGGTAGAAGAAGCTTTGTTGGATCCTGATTGGATTTTAGCTATGCAGGAGGAGCTAAACCAATTTAAAAGGAATAAGGTATGGAAGCTGGTGCCCAAGCCTAAAGGAAAGAATCCAATAGACACCAAATGGGTATTCAGAAACAAGATGGAAGAAAATGGCATAATAGTCAGGAACAAAGCTAGATTGGTTCCTAAGGGCTATTATCAACAAGAAGGAATAGATTTAGATGAAACATTTGCTCCTATTGCAAGACTTGAAGCCATCAGAATCTTCTTAGCCTATGCAGCCCATGCCAATTTCAAAGTCTATCAAATGGATGTCAAAAGTGCCTTTCTGAATGGAGATTTGGAGGAGAAAGTCTATGTCAGTTAGCCTCCTGGTTTTGAAGATCCAAATTTTCCAGAATATGTTTACTATCTTTTGAAAGCACTTTATGGACTGAAGCAAGCACCTAGAGCCTGGTATGACACTTTGTCAAAGTTTCTTTTAGAGAATCACTTCACTAGAGGTACTGTAGACAAAACTCTTTTCTTTAGAAATGTTAATGGCTCTAGTATACTTGTTCAAATTTATGTAAATGACATTATTTTTGGATCTATAGATGAAAAACTTTGCAAAAAGTTTTCCAAATTGATGCAAAGTAAGTATGAAATGAGTATGATGAGAGAACTAACTTACTTTCTTGGTTTGCAAGTTAAGCAAGTTAGTGATGGAATATTCATTAGTCAAACTAAATACATTTATGATCTTTTAAAGAAGTTTGATCTAATGGATTGCACATCTGCAAAAACTCCCATGGCCACTACAACTAAGCTTGAATTAAACAATACTGAAAAGTCTGTGGATATTTCAAGTTATAGGGGCATGGTTGGCTCACTTCTGTACTTAACAGCTAGTAGGCCAGATATAATGTTTGCTAAATGTTTGTGTTCTAGATTTTAGGCCGATCCTAGAGAATCTCACTTAGTAGCTATTAAGAGAATTTTCAGATATCTCAAGGGAACACCAAAACTTGGTATTTGGTACCCTAGAGATTCTGGTTTTGATCTAACTGGTTATTAAGATGCAAATTCTTCAGGTTGTAGAATTGATAGAAAAAGTACAACAGGAACCTGTCAATTTCTAGGAAACAAGCTTTGTCCTAGTTCTGGAAAAAGCAAAATTCAGTTTCTACTTCTACAGCTGAAGCTGAATATATTGCTGCTGGCAGTTGTTGTGCACATATTTTGGGGATGAAAAACCAATTGCTAGACTATGGTTTGCAAGTTGAAAGAATTCCCATTTTCTATGATAACACAAGTGCAATTGCCATCACTGAAAATCCAGTGCAACATTCAAGAACAAAGCACATAGACATCAAGTACCACTTCATAAGGGAACATGTAATGAATGGTACTGTGGAACTACATTTTGTTCCAAGTGAAAAGCAGCTTGCAGATATATTTACCAAGCCAATGGATGAATCCACCTTTTTAAGGTTGGTAATTGAGTTACGTATGCTAAATTAATCTTGAATCCTTATAGATTGTTTGCAAGTTGTAATGCAGCCATAAATTTAATTGATTTTCAGTCATTGATAAAATTTTGGCTAAGCCAAAATTTACATCTCGACGGATGATCACTATCCATCGAGTTTGATCATCCGTCGGTATACTATTTGTTAATAAAATCAATTACTTTTCTGGAATATTTTATGACTCGACGGATAACTAATTTAGCCGTTGATTCTCTGAACATTATCCATCGAGTATACTTACAGTTTGTAAGCATAACACAACGGATAATTGATGGAATTTTTACAGTGTAATAACCCCAAAATTTTTCAACTTTTTGTAACCCTTGTGAATAGTGTTTTAGCTGAATGAGAAAACTTTTCACGCCACACTATGTAGGGGTTCTGTTATGGATATTCTGGGATATTATTAGTACTCTATGAAGTATATAAGTGTATGTAAAGATCGTCGGGATCCAATTCCGAACACTTTGGTTTTTCCCGGAAATCCACAAGATACGGAGAGAATTGAGTATAAGGTAACAGGATAAAAAGGATTTAAATTAAAGGATTATAATAGAGGATCATAAAAAGGAATATAATGTATTGAGAAAGGTTAAGGGAACCTAAGTAATAAGATCCCGGGTATGATCCTTCAAACGATAAACGAGAACGAAAGTTAAGCGAACCGTATAACAGATTAGCGGTCATTAGGCAAACGATTAGGAAGTTAATCAAAGGGATTAGCGGGAAGGATGTCATCCAACCAATAGAAAGAGGACAAGGAAGGGAGGATGACATCATGAGGATGACATAAGCATGACATGGGAATGAAGGAGGTGTGGTAGCTTTGTAACCACACAATTTCAAGGGCAAGAAAGTAATTGACTAAAGCAAGCACAAAAACCAATCAACCAAGCCAAGTAAAATCATTTTCATCAAAAATCAAAAGCAACCAAGGCTTTGTTCTTCATTGCTCACGGCTTTTCACTATTCAAAAGGCAAGAGAAATTCAAAATCCAAGATCCAAGCTTCCTAAATTGGTAAGATAATTCCCTAATCATCTTCATGCTTAGTTAGGACTATATCATGAGTTTAAGCCATTAATTCTTTCTAAATCTTCTTCATTTGATCAAAGAAGAAGACAATGAATAGTGTTTTCAAGTTTTTTAACTTGAACTTTTCTTGGTTTTCTTGAAGATCCAAGCATTCTTAAGACTTCTCCAAGCTTCTTAAGGCTTCCTAGCTCCACCCACCACTTCAAGGAAGGTATACCATCTCCAAACCCTAGATTCCTATATATTATAAGATGATTTTGATTAGTGGGTTGATATTGTAGCTTGTTGTTATGATTTAGAGTTTGGGATTTGGAATGGTAGTAAAATGGAATGGTAATTGTTGTGGTTTTGATTTAAAGGAACTTAAGTATGATTAAAGTTAAGTTTAAGCATAAGTATGAATGATTAAATTGAATTGGTTGGGGTTGTTATGATGTGATAAGGATGGATGTTGGTTGTATGTTGGATTTGAGGTTGGTTTGTGGTTGGTTTTGTATGGTTTAAAATTTGGAAATCGCGTAAACATAGCCGTCGTAAAGTCCGATTTTCTTTGGACTGTTTTTGTGCATAGCATTAGGACCCGAGAACCCCCTGCTAGATTATGACCACTGCCATGTTTAGGTAGCTCATGTTACGAGCTTCGTTTTGATATGTAGTTCGTTCGATTCCGATGCACGGTTTAGGAGAAACGACCGTTTCAAGTAACGGCGTTTCGCGAACGAAACTTTTTCCCTCGCCTTACTTTGAAACATAGGTTAAAGACCAAAAAGGGTTAATTAATGTATGAAACATTTATGGTAAGTGTGTTAGGCAGTTGGTAAGACATTCGCGAAGGAATCGCTTTAAAACTCGTAAAGGTTAAATTATTAAAAATGGTGGAGCCGAGGGTACCCGAGTGACTTAAGCGAATCGGTGAGCGCAAAACAAGCGTTAGAGTCTAAGTTAGTTAAAGTATAGGTTTACAAGTGATTTTGGTTTAATTCCAACTTACTTGTTGTTTATAGGTTATCAGACTCGTCCCGAGCCTTTCTCACCCCCAAGTCGCTCAGGCAAGTATTCTATCCGTTATACTGTTGTTGTGATGAATATATGTATTTGCATTATCTTGCGATAGATGCATGTTGGTTAATTAGCAAAATCTTGCGATATATTGTAGCATATGATATGGTATATATATGCATGCCTGTTTCATATTCTTGAAATATATATCTGTTGGTTCAGTTGATAATACCTATGCTAGAGGATAGCGGTATCTTGCATATACCCTTAGTATAGGGACCCAAAGGCGAAAATATTTTCTAAAACCGGGAGTCGAGGATCCCGAGTAGATTTTGTATATATATGGATATGGATATATATATATATATATTTATATATATATATGGTTATAGTTTTTCCAAACTATTAATCGAATAAGGTTTATTCGATAACTTTAACTTTATTTTATTATTGAATATTATTTCGAATATTATTCGAAGGCGTATGACTCCGTTATTTTATTAATAAATATTATTTTGAATATTCATTCGAGGACTTATGACTCCTTTTACTTTATTAATTGAATATCATTTGAATATTCATTCGAGGGCTTATGACTCAGTTTATATTATTTAATGAATATTATTTGAATATTCATTTGAGGATCTATGACTCCGATTATTTGCTGAAATATATTCTTTATTTTATTAAAGAATAAGGTGTTAATAATCAAACTTATTTTCGATTATTCAAATAAAGATAATACTTTCATATAAGTATATCTTTGGTTATTTAATACTCGTTTCAAGTATAAGTTTTAATACTTCTACTTCAATTATTTTTATAAAAGATTATTCTTTATGGGAATATTATTTAAATAATAATATTCAGTCATTTTCTAAATATTCTGAGGACTGATTTACTTCATTAAATCAGCTTTACTCCAAACACTCTTTAAAGTGTTTTCGAGTCCTCAAAATGATTTTTAAAAGTTAGAGCGGATCCCAAAACTCATTTTTATATTTAAGATCTTCCTTTTAAAGGGGATTTAAATACTCGTTCAAAACCTGGGGAATCCGGCTCTGTGGTGTATTTTATATTCGCAACAAGGTTGCAGTTTTGGTAAATGAATTGATTACTTACCCAACGTTCGGGAAGTAAGTCCATCTATTGAGTCGGCATAAGCAACATGGGCTCAGTGGGCGTCCATGATAGTGTAAGTGGCTCAGTGGGAGTCCATCAAATGCATAAGTGGCTGAGTGGCAGTCCAGCATAGGTCCTAATGCGGCCAGGGTGATGACCAGTGGGGAATTCGTCCATCTACTAGTAGAAAAGGTTACTAATGGGTATCTTTGCCTGATTAGCAAGATATCTGGTTTATGCCAAAGGTTTTCTTTTCCTTCCAAATTCATTGGATATTGCAACTCTGTTCATACTTTACATAACAGAGGTTCCAGGAAATGTTTTAGAGATATATATATGTGGATATATATATATCGGGACTAAATAAAGTATCTCATAACTTTTTTTTCATTCAATAATATTTCAAAGATTGAATCTATTCAAGTCTCAACTTGTGGTCTCATCTATAGGATGTTTTTCTTAAAACTTATAATACTTTGAACGGTGGTAGTTCAAGTAGCTTTATAAATGATATAAGTGTGGTGAAGTATTGGTAACTTCATTCCTTGTTTTTACATTATATCTAGTAAGTAATTATCTTACACACGATAAAGATTCTAGTGAGTATCCATTTAGATACTTATATTATTGTTATCACTATGTATTATCTTGCGAGCTGTAAGGCTCACTCTTGCTTTATTTCTTCATCACACAACAACAGTTAGGAGAGATGGCCAGACTCCAGCAGACCCAGCGCAAGCGCGTGGGAAGCGCCCCGCGTCTTCCCGATGATGTTGTGGCTGCTATAGCTGCAGAGGTAGATCCATTGTAGTTCAGACCATCTACTTTTGAGAATCAAATTATGTATAATTATAACTTGTGGCAGATAATGGCAATTAACTGTAAATTATCAAGTAATCATTTTGGGTTGTAATAATTTTAAATTATGGATTCAAAGACTTGTACTTATTTCAATTTCATCTCTGAGACTATAACGGGTTGTGGTGTGTGTTAGTGTGGGGTCACAGCATGAGGTTATTTATTATTAATTAAGTGAAGTGATATTATGGAAAGAAAGACCGTGACAACCCGGATCCCCGACCCCGGATCTGGGGGTGTTACAGAAATGGTATCAGAGCTAAGCGTTATAAACCTCAGAGATGATGCGGCGATATAATAACAAACTCACAAAGATAATAAGAACTCTTGCCAAGTTCATGGTCGGACTACTTAAAGTAGTGCTGACAGTTAAAACCCTTATGGGAACCCTTATAAGTATCATGATAGTAACTTAGCTCGTTTAATGTGTAGGCGCCTGAGATAGAGGACCCTGAGATGTTCGAGCGTGAGCATGATGAGGCATTGCTAGATGTTGAGGATCAGGAGGAGCCTGAGATGGAGGAGGATGAGGAGGACCCCCCAGAGGAGCCTGAGACGGAGGTCATTGCTGTTTCAGATGAGGAGGACCCCTCAGAGGAGTCAGAGACAGAGGTTATTGCTATTCCAGATGAGGAGGACCCGGATGAGGTCCCAGTAGCTGAGGAGCGTGTTAGATCTATGGTAGTGTATGCTGGTATCCCTTTACCCACACTTCCGGTGGTCAGAGCCCCTACCCCTCCACCACTATCTTGGATTCCTGATGATGACAGCTCAGAGACCCATACTTCCGAGCCTAGGCAGACCGAGGAGGCACCCTCAGCGGCTCCGGATTCACCACCTCTTGACCCTGCCCACAGGCAGTCTTCGTTAGCTCATGGATATGTTCAGGATGTATTGAGGACCCGAGTGGCTGTTGCCGAGGGCCGACTAGATGAGGCCAGGAGGGAGTTGGATGCAGAGAGGGCGGGTAGGCGTACCCGAGCTTATGAGACCAGGGCTTCTATACCCCGATCCTTGAGGAGGGAGCTTACGGGGATAGAGCTCACGTCCCGAGCGAGACTCAGATCTCTCCAGGGGGACAGACATGGTAGGATCTCCAGGCGGCAGGCCGACTATATCTTCCGTCGTGCGATGGAAAGGGTTTGGGAGCTGACCCGCTCCGGTGTGTGATTCAGGATTGATGATGGAATAGTCTAGTTGTCTAGTTAGCCGAGGCCTTAGAAAGAGCCAATTTTCCGGGATAGTTGACTTGTATATAGCATCCCTTTTTCTGACTAGACAGATAGACTCTTGTGTATCACTTTTGGGATAGATGACTGTAGCACTGTTGTACTTTTGACCAGATCAAACTATGTATTTCTCGCATTATGTATATATTTGTTTCCTTTCGGTTCAGTTCCATAGTGACGTGATCACTGTTTTATCATTATTATTACTGCACTTCGTATTAGAACTTTCTTAAAATAATAGGATTGCGATATACGTTCTCCCCATTATAAGAGCCGTGCAAGGCACAATGATGTATATGATTGTGACCTAACGTTGAATTTTCCCAATAATTGTTTTTATTATTATCAGAATCATGCCGCCAAGAAAGATTGGAACTAGGGCGAACCCTGGATCTGAGGACCAGGGAAGCCATAATCAGGACAATAGAAACCAAGAACACAGTGAAGAGGAAGATGAGGATTATGTGGAACAGGATGACTCCCTGTATGAAAAGGAAGAGGAAACATATGATGTTGAGGGATTTGAGATAGAGGCTGAAGAAGGAGAAACCGAGGTTGAGCAACCAGTACCAAACCCAGGCATGGATCCCGTGAGCCAGTTCATGCAACTCCTAAGGCAGAATTTGGAACGTCAACCCAACCCACCCCCTCAAGGAAGTAACAATGCTGTGGCAAACTCTTTCAGGGCTTTTAAGTCCCTTAAGCCCCCTGAGTTCCACGGATCAGCCGACCCAGTTGAGGCAAGGGCATGGTTAAAGGAAATGGAGAAATCTTTTAAGATTTTGAGTACCGAGGAGGCACAGAAGACTGTATTTGCTACCTACCTTCTGAAAGGAGAAGCTAACTACTGGTGGGAGGCCAAGAAAAACATGGAGACAGATGCTATTATAACCTGGGAGAGATTTAGTCAGTTGTTTCTGGGGAAGTATTTCCCGAGGTTTATGGAAAGCCAGATGGAGCTCAAGTTCTTGGAGCTAAAGCAGAATAACTTGTCTGTAGCAGAGTACGAGGCGAAATTTACTGAGTTATCAAGGTTTGTGCCGGAGTTTGTGAGCACCGAGGAAAAGAAAGCTAGGAGGTTTCAGCAGGGACTGAAACCGTGGATCCAGAATAGGGTGGCAATCCTTGAGCTTACGGACTATGCCACTCTGGTGCAAAAGGCAACGATTGTAGAAGTTGGAAGTGAACAGATGCAGAAGGAAAGAGAGGAGAAAGGAATAAAGAGGAAAAGTATGAGCATGGGTGGAGGTTCCGCAGGAAGGAGCTTCCCAACTAGATTTAATCGAGGAGCAGTGTCCCTACCAGGAAGGAACACTGGGTTTAAGCGGCCAATGAGTGTGAGTGTGAGCCAGGGCGGCCAGAAGTCAAGAATGTCCTATTCCAACCAGTCTCGACCCCCATTGCCAGCCTGTAACATATGTGGAAGGAATCACACTGGGGAGTGTAAAGGAAGGCCAGTAACCTGTTTTAAGTGCGGTCGGGAAGGCCACTATTCAACTAAGTGCCCGTCATCAATCCATGCCGTTGTTCCAACCACCAATTGTCATCGGTGTGGACGCCCGGGTCATTGGAAGAAGGAATGCCCAATGAACAAACCAGCAGCTTCGGGAGCAAGCAGGGCTGCTTCTAATAAGCCACCTACTGCGAGGACTTTCAACATGACAGTCCAGGATGCTATGAAAGATTCAGATGTGATAGCAGGTACCCTTTCTCTAAATTCAGTCAGTGCAAATGTTTTATTTGATTCGGGAGCAACTAAATCTTTTATATCAAAGGACCTTGCGCATAAGTTAAGACTTAAGGCTGAACCCTTGATAGAACCCTTACAAGTAGAAATAGCCAATCATGAAATTATTCCTGTTAACCAGATTCACCCCGCCTGTGAGATAGGCATAGGGGAGCAATCTTTCAGTGTTGATCTGATTCCTTTTAAATTAGGGGAGTTTGATGTGATTTTGGGAATGGACTGGCTATCTAGCAACGATGCTCAGATAGACTGTAAAGGGAAGAAAGTTAAGTTAAATATCCCCGGGAAGAAAGAAGTTATATTTAGAGGAAAGAGGCAGACGCAGAAATTTTTGACTATGGCCCAGGCCAAAAGGATGCTACGAAAAGGAAGTGAGGCTTACCTAGCCTATGTGGTGGACACGCAGAAGGAGGTGCCCAACTTGCAAGATATTCCAGTAGTCAACGAATTTGAAGATGTATTCCCACAAGACCTTCCGGGATTACCACCCGATAGAGTGATTGAATTCGCTATTGAGTTGGCCCCAGGGACGGCGCTAGTTTCAAAAGCACCTTACCGGTTAGCCCCGTTAGAAATGAAGGAATTAGCTATCCAATTGCAGGAACTCTTGGATAAGGGTATGATAAGACCCAGTGTGTCTCCGTGGGGAGCACCAGTTTTATTTGTTAAGAAGAAAGATGGGAGCATGAGGTTGTGCATAGACTATCGAGAGTTGAACAAGCTAACCATAAAGAACAGGTACCCATTGCCTAGAATAGACGATCTGTTCGACCAGCTAAAGGATGCTGTTTATTTTTCCAAGATTGACCTGAGAACTGGATATCACCAACTAAAGATTAAACCCGAAGATATTTCCAAGACAGCGTTCCGTACCAGGTATGGGCATTATGAGTTCTTGGTAATGTCCTTTGGATTAACCAACGCCCCAGCGGCTTTCATGGATTTAATGAATAGAGTATTTAAGAAGTACTTGGACAAGTGTGTGATAGTTTTTATCGATGATATTTTGATCTACTCAAGGACTGAGGCAGAACATGCAGAGCATTTGAGGATAGCTCTAGGAATACTCAGAGAGGAGCAGTTATATGCCAAATTCTCGAAGTGTGAATTCTGGCGGAATGAAGTACAGTTTTTAGGACATGTGATCAATAAAGAAGGAGTATTGGTCGACCCCTCCAAGATAGAGGCGGTCTCAAATTGGGAAAGGCCAACCACACCCACAGAGGTAAGGAGTTTCATAGGATTGGCCGGCTACTATCGTAGATTTGTACAGGACTTTGCGAAGATCGCAGCCCCTTTGACACGACTTACTCGTAAGACAGAGAAGTTTGAATGGACGAAGAAATGCGAGAACAGTTTTCAGGAATTAAAGAAAAGGTTGATAACGGCTCCGGTATTGGCATTGCCGGACGGAAAAGGAGATTTTGTGATATATAGTGACGCGTCGCACAAAGGATTAGGATGTGTGCTTATGCAGCACGGTAGAGTTATTGCGTATGCGTCGAGACAATTGAAGGAATACGAGGTTAGATATCCTACTCATGACCTTGAGCTCGCGGCAATAGTATTTGCTTTAAAAATTTGGAGGCACTACTTGTATGGAGAGAAGTGCAAGATTTTCACAGACCATAAGAGCCTCAAGTACATATTTACGCAAAAAGAGCTCAACATGCGCCAGAGGAGATGGTTAGAACTAATCAAGGACTATGATTGTGAGATTCTCTATCATCCAGGGAAAGCCAATGTGGTGGCTGATGCCCTTAGTAGAAAGGAAAGACTCAGAATGATAATGACTTCGGAAGAGTTGATAAGGGATTTTGAGAGAATGGAAATAGAAGTAAAGGTAACCGGAACCGGAACTGAAAAGCTTTTTGAGATCTCAATGCAGCCAGAGTTATTGGAAAAGATCAGATTGTGTCAGGAGAAAATAATGAATGAAGGCAGAGAGTCGATGACTGGAGAGGAGATCCATACTGAAAAAGATGATAAGGGGATAATGAGGTACTCCTACCGAATTTGGGTTCCGAATGTTCAAGAACTTAAAGATGAGATTTTGGATGAAAGCCATAGTTCAAGGTATTCCATTCACCCAGGAAGTACCAAGATGTATAGGGATTTGAAGGAATATTATTGGTGGCCCAACATGAAGAGGGACGTAGCAGAATGGGTAAAAAAGTGTTTGACTTGCCAAAGAGTAAAGGCAGAGCACCAGAGACCCAGTGGACTTTTGCGACCCCTGGAGATTCCCGAATGGAAATGGGAACATATAGCGATGGATTTTGTTGTAGGCTTGCCAAGGACGAAAGCCAATCACGACGCCATTTGGGTAATTATAGACCGACTGACAAAGTCAGCTCATTTCATTCCTATCAACGAGAGATACACAGTCGATAGACTGGTGGACATTTACCTTAAGGAAATAGTGACACGACATGGAGTCCCAGCGTCCATTGTCTCAGACCGAGACCCTAGGTTCAACTCCAGATTTTGGAGGAGCTTTCAGGAGTGTGCGGGGACTAAGTTAAATATGAGTACCGCGTACCATCCCCAAACGGATGGACAGAGTGAAAGGACCATCCAGACACTAGAGGATATGTTGAGAGTCTGTGCAATAGACCTTAAAGGAAGTTGGGATGATCACTTGCCGTTGATCGAGTTTTCTTATAACAATAGCTTTCATGCTAGCATCGGAATGCCGCCTTATGAGGCCCTGTACGGAAGAAGGTGTCGATCTCCCTTATACTGGGATGAAGTAGGAGAGCGGAAGATGCTCGGACCCGAAGTGGTCCAAAGGACCAAAGATATAGTGGATCTTATCAGAGGGCGACTTGTAGCAGCCCAAGACAGACAAAAGAAATATGCAGACCTAGCCCGAAAGGACAAGGAATATGAAGTAGGGGACTTAGTACTGTTGAAAGTATCCCCTTGGAAGGGATTAATGAGGTTCGGAAAGAAAGGAAAACTAAGCCCAAGATACATTGGACCTTTAGAGATATTAAGATGGATTGGAAAGTTAGCTTACGAGCTAGCCCTACCCCCTAATTTGCAACAAGTTCATAATGTGTTCCATGTGTCAATGCTAAGGAGGTATCATCGGGATGCCAGGCACATAGTGGAGTATGAGCAGGTGGATATGCAGCCAGATCTAACTTACGTGGAGAAGCCAGTAAGGATTATGGATAAGAAGAAGCAGGTGCTTCGGAACAAAGTGATCAAGCTAGTCAGAGTACTATGGCAGAATCATAATGTGGAAGAATCAACTTGGGAACTAGAGAGCACAATGCTAGAAAAGTACCCCCATTTGTTTTCTGTTTGATTCCGGGACGGAATCCTTTTAAGGAGGGGAGACTGTAATAACCCCAAAAAATTTCAACTTTTTGTAACCCTTGTGAATAGTGTTTTAGCTGAATGAGAAAACTTTTCACGCCACACTATGTAGGGGTTCTGTTATGGATATTCTGGGATATTATTAGTACTCTATGAAGTATATAAGTGTATGTAAAGATCGTCAGAATCCAATTCCGAACACTTTGGTTTTTCCCGGAAATCCACAAGATACGGAGAGAATTGAGTATAAGGTAACAGGATAAAAAGGATTTAAATTAAAGGATTATAATAGAGGATCATAAAAAGGAATATAATGTATTGAGAAAGGTTAAGGGAACCTAAGTAATAAGATCCCGGGTATGATCCTTCAAACGATAAACGAGAACGAAAGTTAAGCGAACCGTATAACAGATCAGCGGTCATTAGGCAAACGATTAGGAAGTTAATCAAAGGGATTAGCGGGAAGGATGTCATCCAACCAATAGAAAGAGGACAAGGAAGGGAGGATGACATCATGAGGATGACATAAGCATGACATGGGAAGGAAGGAGGTGTGGTAGCTTTGTAACCACACAATTTCAAGGGCAAGAAAGTAATTGACTAAAGCAAGCACAAAAACCAATCAACCAAGCCAAGTAAAATCATTTTCATCAAAAATCAAAAGCAACCAAGGCTTTGTTCTTCATTGCTCACGGCTTTTCACTATTCAAAAGGCAAGAGAAATTCAAAATCCAAGATCCAAGCTTCCTAAATTGGTAAGATAATTCCCTAATCATCTTCATGCTTAGTTAGGACTATATCATGAGTTTAAGCCATTAATTCTTTCTAAATCTTCTTCATTTAATCAAAGAAAAAGACAATGAATAGTGTTTTCAAGTTTTTTAACTTGAACTTTTCTTGGTTTTCTTGAAGATCCAAGCATTCTTAAGACTTCTCCAAGCTTCTTAAGGCTTCCTAGCTCCACCCACCACTTCAAGGAAGGTATACCATCTCCAAACCCTAGATTCCTATATATTATAAGATGATTTTGATTAGTGGGTTGATATTGTAGCTTGTTGTTATGATTTAGAGTTTGGGATTTGGAATGGTAGTAAAATGGAATGGTAATTGTTGTGGTTTTGATTTAAAGGAACTTAAGTATGATTAAAGTTAAGTTTAAGCATAAGTATGAATGATTAAATTGAATTGGTTGGGGTTGTTATGATGTGATAAGGATGGATGTTGGTTGTATGTTGGATTTGAGGTTGGTTTGTGGTTGGTTTTGTATGGTTTAAAATTTGGAAATCGCGTAAACATAGCCGTCGTAACGTCCGATTTTCTTTGGACTGTTTTTGTGCATAGCATTAGGACCCGAGAACCCCCTGCTAGATTATGACCACTGCCATGTTTAGGTAGCTCATGTTACGAGCTTCGTTTTGATATGTAGTTCGTTCAATTCCGATGCACGGTTTAGGAGAAACGACTGTTTCAAGTAACGGCGTTTCGCGAACGAAACTTTTTCCCTCGCCTTACTTTGAAACATAGGTTAAAGACCAAAAAGGGTTAATTAATGTATGAAACATTTATGGTAAGTGTGTTAGGCAGTTGGTAAGACATTCGCGAAGGAATCGCTTTAAAACTCGTAAAGGTTAAATTATTAAAAATGGTGGAGCCGAGGGTACCCGAGTGACTTAAGCGAATCGGTGAGCGCAAAACAAGCGTTAGAGTCTAAGTTAGTTAAAGTATAGGTTTACAAGTGATTTTGGTTTAATTCCAACTTACTTGTTGTTTATAGGTTATCAGACTCGTCCCGAGCCTTTCTCACCCCCAAGTCGCTCAGGCAAGTATTCTATCCGTTATACTGTTGTTGTGATGAATATATGTATTTGCATTATCTTGCGATAGATGCATGTTGGTTAATTAGCAAAATCTTGCGATATATTGTAGCATGTGATATGGTATATATATGCATGCCTGTTTCATATTCTTGAAATATATATCTGTTGGTTCAGTTGATAATACCTATGCTAGAGGATAGCGGTATCTTGCATATACCCTTAGTATAGGGACCCAAAGGCGAAAATATTTTCTAAAACCGGGAGTCGAGGATCCCGAGTAGATTTTGTATATATATGGATATGGATATATATATATATATTTATATATATATATATGGTTATAGTTTTTCCAAACTATTAATCGAATAAGGTTTATTCGATAACTTTAACTTTATTTTATTATTGAATATTATTTCGAATATTATTCGAAGGCGTATGACTCCGTTATTTTATTAATAAATATTATTTTGAATATTCATTCGAGGACTTATGACTCCTTTTACTTTATTAATTGAATATCATTTGAATATTCATTCGAGGGCTTATGACTCAGTTTATATTATTTAATGAATATTATTTGAATATTCATTTGAGGATCTATGACTCCAATTATTTGCTGAAATATATTCTTTATTTTATTAAAGAATAAGGTGTTAATAATCAAACTTATTTTCGATTATTCAAATAAAGATAATACTTTCATATAAGTATATCTTTGGTTATTTAATACTCGTTTCAAGTATAAGTTTTAATACTTCTACTTCAATTATTTTTATAAAAGATTATTCTTTATGGGAATATTATTTAAATAATAATATTCAGTCATTTTCTAAATATTCTGAGGACTGATTTACTTCATTAAATCAGCTTTACTCCAAACACTCTTTAAAGTGTTTTCGAGTCTTCAAAATGATTTTTAAAAGTTAGAGCGGATCCCAAAACTCATTTTTATATTTAAGATCTTCCTTTTAAAGGGGATTTAAATACTCGTTCAAAACCTGGGGAATCCGGCTCTGTGGTGTATTTTATATTCGCAACAAGGTTGCAGTTTTGGTAAATGAATTGATTACTTACCCAACGTTCGGGAAGTAAGTCCATCTATTGAGTCGGCATAAGCAACATGGGCTCAGTGGGCGTCCATGATAGTGTAAGTGGCTCAGTGGGAGTCCATCAAATGCATAAGTGGCTGAGTGGCAGTCCAGCATAGGTCCTAATGCGGCCAGGGTGATGACCAGTGGGGAATTCGTCCATCTACTAGTAGAAAAGGTTACTAATGGGTATCTTTGCCTGATCAGCAAGATATCTGGTTTATGCCAAAGGTTTTCTTTTCCTTCCAAATTCATTGGATATTGCAACTCTGTTCATACTTTACATAACAGAGGTTCCAGGAAATGTTTTAGAGATATATATATGTGGATATATATATATCGGGACTAAATAAAGTATCTCATAACTTTTTTTTATTCAATAATATTTCAAAGATTGAATCTATTCAAGTCTCAACTTGTGGTCTCATCTATGGGATGTTTTTCTTAAAACTTATAATACTTTGAACGGTGGTAGTTCAAGTAGCTTTATAAATGATATAAGTGTGGTGAAGTATTGGTAACTTCATTCCTTGTTTTTACATTATATCTAGTAAGTAATTATCTTACACACGATAAAGATTCTAGTGAGTATCCATTTAGACACTTATATTATTGTTATCACTATGTATTATCTTGCGAGCTGTAAGGCTCACTCTTGCTTTATTTCTTCATCACACAACAACAGTTAGGAGAGATGGCCAGACTCCAGCAGACCCAGCGCAAGCGCGTGGGAAGCGCCCCGCGTCTTCCCGATGATGTTGTGGCTGCTATAGCTGCAGAGGTAGATCCATTGTAGTTCAGACCATCTACTTTTGAGAATCAAATTATGTATAATTATAACTTGTGGCAGATAATGGCAATTAACTGTAAATTATCAAGTAATCATTTTGGGTTGTAATAATTTTAAATTGTGGATTCAAAGACTTGTACTTATTTCAATTTCATCTCTGAGACTATAACGGGTTGTGGTGTGTGTTAGTGTGGGGTCACAGTATGAGGTTATTTATTATTAATTAAGTGAAGTGATATTGTGGAAAGAAAGACCGTGACAACCCGGATCCCCGACCCCGGATCTGGGGGTGTTACATACAGTTTATTTTTAAACGGCTATTTTGGGCAATTCTTATTGGTTACTTAATTTTACTTTATTATTTTTTATAGTTATTTTTGAGATAGTATAAAAGCTTAATTCATTTTCATTACTTTTCTTTTATAATTCTCAAATCATCTGCTCTAATTCCTTTCTATCTCAAAAGCACTTACACTCTTTCTCTCTACAAGTTTTTACTCTCTAACAATGGCACCTGTCGTCAATATAATGTCTCAAACTGGATTTATTTATGAGAAGAACAACTTCACCGCACTTGTGAACAAGGGGATTTAACAGTCTGGTGACTACCACAAAATGATGGATTTTGTGAAGAACTGCAAACTTAACTATGCCATGCTGGAATCACTCGCCATATATTATGAAGTTGTTGAAGAGATGTGGACGACTGCAACATACAACTCAACTGATAAGACTATCACATTCACTATTAAAGGTAAAGAATTCCGTGTTAATAGTGATATTGTTAAAGCATGTTTCAAAATTCCTGATAATACTGTAACTTCACCACACACAGACACTGACATTGTTAACATGCTTAACTCCATGGGCTATGCACTCTCTACTTCTAAGTTAAGTGAAATTAGGAGGTTGGGTCTTAGGAAGGAATGGAGTTATCTATGTGATGTAGTTACTAAGGTATTCTCTGGTAAAATCAGTAATTTTGATTCTGTCAATATCGCTATACTTAACATGCTTTACATGCTAGTTACTGATAAGTTCTTTAACTTTTGTGATCTTGTTTTGTTTGAGTTGGTGTTTAAGTTAGGGGAGTTAAATAAAAGGGGTAAAAATGTTTATTATGCTAGATTTTTAATGATGATTGCTAATCACCTCTCTGAGGATATTGCGCTTGAGAAACCAACCAACAAATTAGATTGTTGGGTTCAAGAGAGAAGGATTATTGCATATTTGAACAGGGCAAACCATCACAAAGATGTGCCACTCTTCTATTTTCCTGTTATGGAGGCACCTCAGGTAAGTGAGGTAAGTTCAGCTGTCCTTACTCTTCTAGCCTCACAAATTTCTTTTCCTTATAGTGTAGCCCTGGAAACTGTGTCAATGACCCAACAGTTGCCTACCCAAGCTACCAAATCATCAAAAATTTCTAAATCCAAGTCAAAGAAAGCCCCCTCTGGTATCTCTCAAAAGATGCCAGTTGCAAAATCCACCAAATCTAAAGAGGGGAGTGTGAAGGTGGGTAAGGTAGGTGAGGGACAGGTGAACATAAAAGAAACCCTAAGGATAAGGTTGGAGAGGTGAGTGTTTCCCAGCCTAGCCACACTGCAGTTTCCCAACAAACTGCAGTGCTTAATAAGGACATAAGCTCATTGCTAGTTGCATCCTCCCAAAAGGATGTGACTATTGAACAAAGCTCTCAGCCAAGAGCACAGGCCAAAAGGGTAAGGGACACAAGCTCACCGCAAAACTATACTAGAAAGAAGAAACCAAAA
Organism: Apium graveolens; assembly: GCF_009905375.1. Lineage (NCBI taxonomy): Eukaryota > Viridiplantae > Streptophyta > Magnoliopsida > Apiales > Apiaceae > Apium > Apium graveolens. Next base: position 88,278,725 of record NC_133656.1, read on the forward strand.
ACCCTTGGGGATGCACAGGGTTCACACACTGTGCAAACTGGTGCTGAAGACACAGTCACTGCACCTTTTCAAAGTCAGTTTGATGTGGCTCCAATAAATGTGGAGTCACAACCAAATTCTTTAGTTATAGAAGCACCTCAAACACCAAATTCTCCCACAAACTCTCTGGATGTGGACATGATCAACACATCAATTCCTGATTCCCCTTCTTTAACTCAGTTGGGGAAGCCAAAATCTAGTACAAGTGAGCATCATCATTTGGATGATTTGTTGGCTCACTTGCCAATTCTTTCAGGAACTGTTGAGACATCTGTGCCAAAATTCTCATCAATCTACACAGAGTCCACAATAGTTTCCACTCCAAACTCATTTATTCCTACTCTCTCGATGGATATTGTTCATCCGTTGAGTAGTGATTGTATCCCGATGGATAAGCTTAACAGCAGTTATCCGTCAGATAGTCAAACTGCTAACCCGATGGATATCCCTTATCTGTCGAGTGTCTCTGCACAACTTCAAATTTCATCAATTATCTCAAGTGCAGAAGACTTAGTGGTAGTACAATCACTCCTAGGACTGAGGGAAGAGAGTGTTATGAGTGAGAGTCTGGGTTATTCCCAGGAAAAAGGAGAGGAAAAGAGTAAAAATATACAATCCAGTTCTTCAGGATTGGCAAAAGAGAGTGTGAGGAGTCCCACCTTATATGGTGAAGGTGAGGGTATGAGGGTGGTGAGCCAATGTGAGACCTTGATGCAACAAAAGAGAGATAATGAGAGAAATGTAGGTACAGGAGATATAAGGGTGGATGTCATTGCAAGTGAGTCAATGAATGTCCACGATGCAGACAGGGAGGGACTATCTCAGCAACCTCAAGCTATTATAGATTCTACCTCCCTTGATGCTGAGACATTTACTCACCCTGTTCCAGCATATCAACTTCTAGCTGAACAGGGCAATGATAATGCAGAAAGGATGCTCAACTTGGTGCACACCACACAGTCAATGCTAAGAGCCAAGGATGCCATCACAGCTTTGCCCACTACAGCTGGTGATGTTGATTATGAGACTGGTTGTTCAGAAGATTTCTTTGAAGGTGAGGATGCAGAAAGTGGAGAAGATCTATTGAACTTAGGGGGAGAAGCTGGCCTAGTTCCAGGTCAAGCATGCCATCATGGGCCTTCTTCAAGAAATGTGATGAACATCACTTCAAATCTACTCTCATCCATCTAATAAGTCAAACACAGTCTGCACTTCAATCATCCACAAATGCTAGCACCAAGAAGCTTCTGGAAGCACATCTTGCTTCTCTCCAACTACATCAAATTCAAGGATATCAACAAACTCTTAATGTCTCCACTCTCAAATAGGAAATTGGTGAACTCCAGAAAGACTTTTCTGAGAGATTGGAAGCTAGACTTCCAGGGACAACAATTACATACATCAAGAGACAGCTCAAGAAAAATTCAGATCTTGCCACCAAAGTTGATGCCTTGGACAAAAGAATGTTTGCTATGGAAGCATCTCTTATAGCAATTCATCTACACCAAGCTCAACAAACAGACTTGCTTCAAAAACTGGTGGCTGCACAAATCTCCTCCTCTACTCAGCTTGATGATAACAAAAGGGGGGAGAAAGAGAGTTCTAGGAGTGATGGGGAGCAAAAAGTGCTCAACATTCAAGTTAGCAAAGTAATCGTGCCTACAATTACTATCTCAAAGCCACCAGCTAAGGACAGTATTGATATGATAAAGAAAGTAGCAGCTACTTTGAAAGTAGCTGAAAAGGAGCAGTTGAATCCAATTAACTGGGAGAAAATTGATGAGGATATTCAAAAGAAGTTTGGGCTAGCAAAGAAGCCAGAAAAGTCAGCCATTCATCACTCTCAAGTCAGGCAAATCTCTGTGAATGAAATAAGCATGAACTATCTTGAAAGAGGACAGCCATCCTGCATCAAATCTCCAAAGGCTGAAGTACTTTTGAAGCCAAGGGTGAACTATCCAAAATCATCATTAAAGAACCCTTTGGATACAGTGTATGAGACACCTTAGCCTGATGAGAAGAAACTGTTGTCAAGGTCAATTGCCTTCTACAAGGATCCAGCTGATTCAGCCTTAAAAAGGAGAATTGCTAAAGTTTTCAGGAATGGGAAAGTAATTTGTGTGGTGGCTGGACATCCTCAATTTTCTCAAGCAAAGAGAGAAGAAAAGGCAAGATTGAAGCAAGGAAAGAAGCAAGCTGCTATAGATGCTAAAAAGGTTAAACAAAAGAAAGAGCAAGCTGCTATCTTGGCCAAGCTACAAGCTGTGAAACCAACACAACAAATTCCTACTCAGCCATCTGAAATCACTGAATCTCAAGATCCAAAGAAGCAAGTTGAACCACAACAGAAGAAATCTCACAGATACGAGGAATTAGCCAAAAGAACCAAAAGGAAATTGAACTTTGTTGGTAAGGAATTGGAGGATCAGTTTCCCAAGGAATCCATTCCAACTACAACTCAAGCATCAAAACCCTCAGTGGTATTTGAAGACATTAAGGTGGTGGATCCTTACAGGAACATTCATGGTGAACCTATTGTGCCTAAGGATGAACCAATAGACTGGGAAAGTCTACCAATTCCTGACTTCAATTTGCCAATCCTTAACAAGTCAAAGAGAACAGAGTCAAGAGCAGTCAAGAAAGTGAAGCTGCCCCCTCTCAAATCCAAGTCTCTAATCAAAGCTCAATCCAAAGTCAACAAGGGAGAATACATTTACTTATGTGACATCAATGAATTCTCTGATCTAAACCTCTATCTAGATGAACGAGAAGAAGTTAGAGGGATTGATGCCTACAGGAATGTACCTGAAAGGTTAGTTTTCAAGTACAAGGGAGGAAAAGAGATTCAATGGCCACTTCACAGGATCCTTCAAGAAAGCTAATCTGTGCTGATAAAGGTTTATTCATCATTCAAGAAGATCTTTGGATTCAATATAACTGCAAGAAGACTTGTTCTAAAGAAGATTGAAGAACTGAGGAGTATTAGAGCTAAAGATGCACTCCCAAAGACTCTAACTATTCCTTACATAGGGAGTAGAGTGCATCTAAGGCCCTACTGGCTGATGGAGTTCATGGATGGCAAAGGAGTTAGAAGATTTTTCAGATTAGAAGACCAATTGAGCATCTCAAGCAATGAGACTCTTTTGGAAATTCAAGAAAAGCTTCTCTCAGAATCTAATGAACTGGAATTCCACAGACAGCTCCAAAATTAGATAGAAGAAAACAACAGAAAGCTTGGAAAGAGATCCAGATCTTCAAGGAATTAGATTAATATGCTCAGGCTAGAGGAGCACCTTGAAAATGACTGTGAGCTAATCTTTGTACATTTTGTTATTTGAAGCACTTTACAGTTTTATCTACTTACTTTTAAAGTTGTATTTGTAGGGTGTTTTGTTATCATCAAGTTTCTCTTAATATATGGCTACAATTCCAGTAGACATAAATTAGGGGAGATTGTTGTGGATATGTTGTGAACTTGATGATTTCATTAACCAAACACCTTAGTAGATTTTACTTAGCGAAAAATGTAGCACTCGACGGATAAGGAATATAGTCCCGACGAATGACTCAATATAGTCCCGACGGATGATGATTAATTATCCATCGAGTGAGTAGCTTGTGTAATAATAAGTCTGTAGCACATTTCTGCATACACCTTATTTAGATTCTGTAGTAGCACTCAAGTCACGTTGACTTTAATTAGATATGCAGAATAGGTTGATTAATTGTACATAGATGATGTCTTGTAATTCTGCATAAATAAAATGAAGTCAAGTACCAGATAGCTACCCGACGGATAAACAACAATGCCACTTGATGGATGATCAACAAGGCAACTCGACGGATGATCATGTACCCGACGGATAATCAATTCAAACATCTGTTGACAGTGACAACATAGTCACATGCGTCGAGTGTATGCAAAATGAATGTGGAAGCCTATTCAACTGGGTTTTAGAGAACAAAGAAGCATTGCCATTTCCATGCTATTATGAAGATATTCAAAGATGCTGGAATAGAGTACTGAAGCAGCATAGTATTAGACTTGATAGGTTTTGTTTTATTATCTTGTCTTATTACTTTATAATCTTGGTGATATATAAACCAAGAAGTAGCAAATAGAACAACAATAACAAGACTAAGAACATTATCTCAGAGAAACAATTGTAAGCTCCATCCTTAACATTTCTCTATAAACTTAGTTGTTCATATTTGTAAGCAGCTGTGAGCTAATCTTGCTACATAGAGTTCTCTTGATATAATATATATCTCTGGTGGATACATACAAATCCACCAGAAAGTTTTTCAAGACTTGTGTTTTTAATTACTTGTGTTTTGATTTTACTAACTTCTTATTCCGCACTTTGCAAATCAAACACTTATATATTATTAAGATAGAACATTTTATATTTTTGAAAAAGATTCAAGAATTCCATTCAAGCCCCCTTCTGTAATTCTTGTTGCATTGTTAAGGACTAACAACATTCATTAGAGAACTCTGAGTTATCAGTAAGTTAAATTCGACTAGAGAACTCAGAGATATCGATAAGTCAATATTCACTAAAGAACTCTGAGTTATCGACAAGTCAAATTTGACTAGAGAAATCTGAGTTATCGATAAGTCAATAAGCCTCTAGAGAACTCAGAGATATCGATAAGTCAAAGTGAAGATATGAAGACTAGAGATCTCGACAAGCCAAATTCTCTTATAGAGAACTCAGAGACCTCTACAAGTCAAATTAACTATTGAGTATTAGAGATCTCGATAAGCCAATATACTTATCGAGATGTCAAGTTCTCTATAGACCAAATGGAGATCTCGAGGTAAAATCTCAAAGTATAATTTGCAGACTAGTTCAATATTCAAGATTAACAATCAACAAACAATTCAAATAGCAGGATTGACAAGTCTACAAAAAGCAGCTTGAAGGATGTGCAAGATCAATGGTGAAGATTAACTGACAAGGGAAGATCAAAGTAAACACATGATGCTAAGATATGTTAAGCCTGTGACGCCCTCCATCTCGGGGTTAGGAAATGTGGACCCACACACCTTTATACTAAGAATAATTAAGCATAAACCTTGATAAACAAATAACATGATCAAATAGGATTAAGTTTGAGACAGGATTACAACTACCAATCATATTATATAAATTATAACCCAAAATAATACCAAATTTACATAATCGATTCCGACTTGGAACCGATAGATAACCCATTGTATCTTTACAAACTTTTCGACTAAGCACTTGCTCACACATAACCTGTACTACATGCTCTGGAATCTGGAAGCCTACAACACGGTAGGGGCCACCAGGTAGGCTCTTATGAGCAGTGCGCTTAACTCTGGCCATCCTCTTGCTTAACTTCCATGGTTAGAACAAAGCATAATATATGAGTATAAAACTCAGCAAGTAACTAAATGACAGTTCTATGATGCAATAAACAATATCTTTTCACAATTAATTTTGGGGCATTCTACTGAAATTCTCTAGGTGGCAGATTTCTATCTTTGGGCTAGGGAAGGTTTATGAAGAAATAGTTGGGCTTTCAAGAATCAAGGTTCAAGATAAGGCGAAAGCCGACATTCATCACATTATTATCAACGGGATCTCAAGGATCTTTCAAATGGAAAGGGAGAATCTTTTCAAATCTGAGAATCAATTATATGATTGAGAACAATATTAGAATAAGAATCAGGGTTCACAAGCTGTATGCTAATCAATATTACAATCAACTCTTTTCAAAACATTATAAGCCATTTCATTTTCAAAGAAGCAATTTGCTAAAACAATGTATTCAATATCCTTTATAAAGTGATAGGGAACCCTTGATTGGACTACTTCACCTTTCAATTAATAATAATAATAATAATATGGGTGATCAGCCCGTACCGACCTCTATCTGGTCGTTAAGGTACCTATGGCATAATTTTATCCTTAAATTGGACTAGCCCCGCTAGTCTCTTATATGACTATACTAGTCCCACTAGTCTCTTATGTCTCAATCCAATCCATCCGGAATTCATTTGGAAAACCTTGTGTTGGAAAAGAAAGGTTTTACTAAGTTCATTTTAACATTACCAAGAATATGAAATCATTCAGACTCTTTCAAGTTGAAACTCATTCTTAAGTTCAATTTCAAGAATTCAAAGAAAGTGAATGAATCAAAGGTAAGCAAAGTTCAATGCTAAGTATCTTGATCAAATGATAACAAGGTATACAAGTTAGGGAATCAAAACAGTTCCAAGGATTGTTATGGAATAAGGTAAACAAAGGAATGAAGGATCATTACGCAAGGGGGTTCATAAAGGTTCTTATAGGGTTTACAAGAATTCAAGGTATCAACAGGTGATCAGGATATGAATAAAAAGGTTACTATAAAGGTTTGAACAATAATCATATCAAGTCATTACAAGAACAATAACAGGGTTTCTCAAGAATTAATAACAGGTTCATAAAGAACAATAACAGTGTTTCTCAAGAATCAATAACAAGTTCACAAATGCTATAAAAGTTCAATACTCTATCATGGCATGAACAATATCCTCTCTTTAACAATTTATACAAGTAAGCAGAATTACTTACCTGAATTCACTTTCCTGTTTCACAAGGTTTGAACTACTGCCACCTAGTACACCTTTCCCTTTCTTAGCCTGAATGCCCTCACGCCCCGAATCTATAATCCGAAAATCAAAACCCTAATTAGATTCCCATTCGACGTTCCTAGAACGTTTAATAATTAACCTTTATCATAATATCCCAAGAGTATATGTACTCATTTATAATAAAACAAAACACATTTATACAACATACTCGTATACTTTAACCAAATAGTCATCGCATCACATATCATGACGCTATTACAACATATAGCATATAGTTTTTATATCCACATTCTGTTATAATAACAGTTCTACAATCTTATATCAAAAAGACCCAATCCTTCCTTTTATATCATTTAATTCGAACCAAAACAAACAAATAAATCACATAACTCTTATAAATCTCACATGCATTCTTTTGGTAAGATATTGGAATCAAATCAATTACTTTTATACTTAAAAACCATTCGGCTTTAACACAAAACAGAATCCAAAATCAAACAATGACATGCAAGTACCAAAATCACATATAAACTTGAGATCAAGCCAACACTCATCCTTTTAAATCATTTTTAACTTGAGTATGTACATGCAAAGCTATAGGTTGACATGCATTAGATATTTCACCCCAAACTAATTCAATTTCATCCTTACAACCTATTTAAACACATAATTTAAACCCTAAACATGGTTTATCATTCACTTTAGCACATAATTCAACTTAATTTCTTAAAAACAAGTAAGAACATTCGAATTTTCTAAGAACCGAAACATGCATGCATCACTTTGGATCTTTAAACCACAACTCAATCTATGTATTCTATAATTTCTAAAAGTAATCAAAAACAAATCATTTACATCAACAAAAATCAACTTAATCTTTTCAAAATCAAGAAACATTCGGCTTTTTAAAGAAACATCACATGCAACTATAGAAAATTGAGTTTTAGTGCTCTATAGTTCAGTTTATACATCATTACTCACCACCGGTTCACCGGAAACCGGTGGCGGTGGTTTCACGGTGGTGCCCCCATTAGGGGGTTTCCAACCTTGAACCTCCAATTTCTCTTCAGAAATACATCAACAATTACATGCAAAATAATTTTATCACAGAAATCACATTATCTCAAGTCTATAAAGCAAAAATTCGGCATTCGGCTCAAAACCGAACCCAAACACACACACACACTCGCATGCAAGCATCTACACACACATGCACATGAATTGAAGCTCATGTATGGAACAAGGATGAAGTTTCATGGAGGATTTCAAAGAAATCGAGAGAGAGAAAGGCATCATACCGAGAGAGAGAAAGAGAGAGAGAGAGAGAGAGAGTGAGAGAGAAAGAGAGAGAGAGAGATGAGAGAAAGTGACAGAAGAGAGAGAGTAGAGTCGGGTGAAGAAAAGAAAATGAAAGGGGGGGAGTGGGTTTTTATAATAAAAGGGCAGGGGCACTTTAGTATTTTACATGATTTTCTTATTTCCATTCTCTTTTCTCTTTTATTCTAAACTCCAAAATGAATTTAAATAATGAATAACTCTCTCAGAAAAGTTAGGAATGCAGAGAATAATAATTTTAGAATAAAGATCTCAATATTAGCTTTTCTGCCATATTTTCAAAATAATTTTTGAGCGAACGGTTGAATTACTACAGATTTTACAAGATTGTGCGCAAAATAGAATTATAACCCGATAAAATCATTTTAAGATACTCTGATCATGAAATAAATCCGTCTATCATTTTTATAAAGTCTCTAGGACTATTCTGAAGATAACAAAACAAATTTCACACCTTGAACATACTCAAATAATTTCACAAAAACATTTAAAGGTTCAATAAACCTCATTTTAAATCAGATAATTCCTTAAAATCATTTAAAAATCAACAGAGCATATAATCAAGCATATTCTCAAGCAATAACACGTATTCAAATATCACGACTCATACTCGATCACAAATTTCCCCTTTTTATTATTGTTATTCCCCTTTTCGTGTAACGGGTCGCGTCTTGTCTGACGGCCCGACGCTGAGCGTTTTAATTACGCTTCACAATAAATACTTTATAGCAACTGACATGTCACTGGAATATAATATTCTCTTAACCCTTTCCATTTCACATAACAACACATAGTTCACATTTAAATACTTTTAACTTCTTTTAAAACATGTCTCGTTCTACCTGACATCCCGAAAACACAGCTTATCCCGCAAGCTGACTCATCAAACTGGAACGCGTCATTTTACATTCCCAGTTACTAAGATACAATAAAAAAAATTAAGCAACAAAATCATCTATCCCTTATTTAATCATATAGTTTATAACTACACCAAATAATTATACTTTATTCACTTATTCACGTCACGAAATTCCCAGTCGTTACAAAGCCAAAAATGGAAGATACACTTTTCCTAAAATGGAAATGACAAGTGACAATTTACTAAAGGTTATAGCATGTCTTATTGTACACTGTGTAAACCAACAGTTAACTAAATTATAAAGTTAACACTAGTCCTTTAGTTAGTTGTAACAATTTAGATAGAAAATCTTGTAACACTCTCAAGAAGAAGCTAAGCTCTTTATCAACAAAGAGCCTAGAAATTTTGTAGCAAAACAGTGTTAATTTTAATATAAAATTATGTGAGTTTTGAAAGATCTATGTTCTTTATTATTGCATGTTTAATTTCAGCAAGTAACACATTTCACTATAAGATTTAATTTACTTTGTTCAACCATAAAAAGTTCAAGAAATGCATTAAAACAGTATAACACATTCACCCCTACCCCCTTTGTGTGTTATTCATTTCGTAACAGGTTAAGACATGCCTGTACATAACAAGACTAAGTCTTCTTGACAACCCTAAGGATAAATTGTATGATAATTCAATTTTATTTTGTAATTGTATTTCTTGAGTCTGTAAAAATGTTAAGTAAATTATACTGGAAGATTTTTCTATGAACGACCATCAAGCTAAGGAATAAACTCTGGAAGAAGATCAATCCTGATCATATCTCAGAGAAAAGTATAGAAGCTTGGAGTTGAATAATGTTGGTTTAGGAAAAATGTTCTAAGTTAGATATCGACAAGTCGTAGATTAAGAACTGTAGAGAAGTCTAAAATAAATTGTGGAGAAGTCCCAAGAGATATCGACAAATCAATTTGCATGTAGAGAATTGAAGATATCGACAAGTCAAAAAGTCCATGTGGAGAACTAGAGATGTCGACAATTCAATTGCTCATGTAGAGAACTACAGATATCGACAAGTCAATTTCTCATGTAGAGAACTAGAGATATCAACAGGACAAATCCTCATGTAGAGAACTAGAGATATCGACAAGTGAAAAGCTTATGTAGAGAACTCGAGATATCGACAAGTTATTCTACTTGTAGAGAACTGGAGACCTCGACAAGTCAAAAGCCTATGTAGAGAACTTAAGATATCGATAAGTCATTTTACTTATCGATATGTGAAATCTCTACATAATAAAAGAGATTTCGACAAACAAATTCGGAATTCAGAATACAGAAAACTTGAAAATCCAAGATTATCAGTCAACAAACAATTATATCATGGAATTGGAAAGCTTACAAATGCAGTTTAAAGAATAAAAGATCAATGTCCAAGATAAACTAGACAAAGGAGGGTCACATACCTAGTAGATTATGCCCAGATATGCTAACACTAGACATGGAAATAGACAAAGAAGCTTTAGAAAATATGTTAGTCTATTTTAGTGCAAGTTATGTAAACTGTGCATGCTGATCTATAAAGAAGCTATCAGGAGAAGAGGATAGTGGATAATATATGATCAATGGCCAAGATAAACTGTGCATACTGATCTATAAACATACGGATCAGAAACTCTTGTATTCTCTCAAGAAAGAAGCTAAGCTCTTTATCAACAAAGAGCCTAGAAATTTTGTAGCAAAATATTCTTAATTTTAATATAAAATTAAGTCAGGTTTTGAAAGTTCTGTGTTCTTTATTATTGCATGTTTAATTTCTGCATGAACACATTTTACTCCAATAATTGATTTACTTTGTTCACAACCAAATAGTTCAAGAAAAGAATAAAAAAACACAAAAACACATTCACCCCCCCTGTGTGTAATTCATTACCTAACAGAAAGGGAAGAAAGAAGAGCAAGAAATAAGGCTGAAAGTGAGGAGAGAAAAAGAAAGTATGTTGAGGAGATAGACATGTATATAAAAAAATCTGAAGGTCTCAAGGCAAAGGGGATGAGCAGAGTTACCAAGGATGGACAATTTCTAAACATCAAGGCTGGCAGATTCTCAAGAATTAGAGTTAGTTTCTTGGAAAGTTATCCATTAACTGATAAACTCAAACTTGTAGAAGATCTAAGAAGGACACCTATCATAGAGGAACTGTAAATTCTTGTAAAGCTAAAGGTCCTCATTAGAAAAGAAACAGGAGATGAGAAGTTTGATTAATGAATTTATCTGTCAAACTCAAGAAACACTTTATGTATAAATGTTGTACTTCTGTCAATTTGTATGTAAAGTTTAATTTTTCATTATAACTTGAGGTTAGTCTTGTTTCCAGGCATGAATTTGTGTTAAGCAATCTTCTAACAAATTTGGGGATATTTTTGTGCAAGACATGCCTGTATTATAACAAGACTAAGTCAAATTGACAGCCCTAAGTAAGTTGTATGATAATCTAAGTTTGCATTTCGTATTGTATCACTTAAATCTTTAAAAGTGTAAATAGAATAGACTGGGGTATTTTTCTGTAAACAGTCTCAAGCCTAAGAATAAACTCTGGAAGAAGATCATGAAGATCATGCCTCAGAGACCATATAAAGAAGCTTGAAGTTGAATAAACTGTTTTGGGAAAAACATTTTAAGTTAAGAAATCTACAAGTCACGAATTAAGTCTTATAGAGAAGTCATTCGAGAACTCCAAAATGACTTATCGACAAGTCAAAAATAGCTTATAGAGAAGTCTCAGAGATATCGACAAGTCAAATGAATATATGAAGATTGGAGATATCGACAAGTCATTTCTGCAATAGAGAACTCAGAGGTATCGACAAGTCAAATTGAAGATGTGAAGATTGGAGATATCGACAAGTCAAATTCTCATTAGAGATCTCAGAGATATCGATAAGTCAATATGCCTATAGAGATCTCGGAAATATCGACAAGTCTTTTCTACATGCAAAAATTCAGAGATCTCGACAAGCCAAATTCTCTTATAGAGAACTCAGACACTTCGATAGGTCAAAACATGTTAGTCCCTAAAAATGTAACAAGAATTACAGAAGGTGGGTTGAATGGAATTCTTGAAACTTTTTCACAAAGATATAAAATGTTCTATCTTAATAATGTATAACTGTGTGAATTGATTTGCAAACTGCTGAATAATAACTAGGAATGAATCAATACACAAATAATTAAAAACACAAGTCTTTAAAAACTTTCTGGTGGATTTGAAAGTATCCACCATAGATATATATTATATCAAGAGAACTCTGTGTAGCAAGATTTGCTCACAGCTGCTTACAAATATGAATAACTAAGTTTGCAGAGAAATGCTAAGAATACTGCTTACAAATATTTCTCTGAGAAAAATTCTTGCTTAGTTGCTTGTTGTTCTATTTGCTACTTCTTGGTTTATATATCACCAAGATTACAAAGTAATAAGACAAGATAATAAAACAAAACCTATCAAGTCTAATACTATGTGGCTTCATTACTCTATTCCGACATCTTTGAATATCTTCATAATAGTATGGAAATGGCAATGCTTCTTTGTTCTCTAAAACCCAGTTGAATAGGCTTCCACATTCCATTTGCATACACTCGGCGCATGTGACTGTGTTGTCACTGTCAACAGATGTTTAAATTCTTTATCCGTCGGGTTAATGATCATCCGTCGGGTTGCCTAGTTGATCATCCGTCGAGTGGCATTGTTCTTTATCCGTCGGGTAGCAATCTGGCACTTGACTTCATTTCATTTACACAGAATTACAAGATATCATCTATGTACAATTAATCAACCTATTCTGCATATCTAATTAAAGTCAACATGACTTGAGTACTACTACAGAATCTAAACAATGTGTATGTAGAATTGTGCTACAGACTTATTGTTATACAAGCTACTCACTCGATGGATAATAAATCATCATCCGTCAGGACTATATTGAGTCATCCGTCGGGACTATAATCCTTATTCGTCGAGTGCTACAATTTTCACTAGGTAAAATCTACCAAGGTGTTTTGTTAATGAAATCATAACATATACACAACAATCTCCCCCAATTTATGTCTACTGGAATTGTAGCCATAAATTAAGAGAAACTTGATGATAACAAAACACCATAAAAAATACAACTTTGAAAGTAAGTAGATAAAACTGTAAAGAGCTTCAATTAACAAAATGTACCAAGATTTGCTCACAGTCATTTTCAAGGTGCTCCTCTAGCCTGAGCAGATTTATCTAGTTCCTTGAAGGTCTGGATCTCTTTCCAAGCTTTCTGTTGTTTTCTTCAATCTGATTTTGGAGCTGTCCGTGGAATTCTAGTTCATCAGATTCTGAGAGATTTAGTTTTTCTTACATTTCCAAAAGAGTCTCATTGCTCGAGATGCTCAATTGGTCTTCTAATCTGAAAAATCTTCTAACTCCTTTGTCATCCATGAACTCCATCAGCCAGTAAGGCCTTAGATGCACTCTACTTCCTGTGTAAGGAATAGTTAGAGTCTTTGGGAGTGCATCTTTAGCTCTAATACTCCTCAATTCTTCAATCTTCTTTAGAACCAGTCTTCTTGCAGTTACATTGAAGCCAAAGTTCTTCTTGAAAGATGAATAAACTTTTATAAACACAGATTGGCTTTCTTGAAGGATCCTGTGAAGTGGCCATTGAATCTCATTTCCTCCCTTGTACTTGAAAACTAACCTTTCGGGTAGATTCTTGTAGGCATCAATCCCTCTCATTTCTTCTAGTTCATCTAGATAGAGATTTAGATCAGAGAATTCCTTGATGTCACACAAGTACATGTAATCTCCCTGGTTGACTTTGGATTGTGCTTTAGTTAGAGATTTGGATTTGAGAGGTGACAGCTTCACTTTCTTGACTGCTCCTGACTTTGTTCTCTTTGGCTTGTTAAGGATTGGAAAATTAAAGTCAGGAATTGGTAGACTCTCTCAGTCTATTGGTTCATCCTTAGGCACAATAGGTTCACCATGAATGTTCCTGTAAGGATCCACCACCTTAATGTCTTCAAATATCACTGAGGGTTTAGGTGCTTGAGTTGTAGCTGGAGTGGATTCCTTGGGAAACTGATCCTCCAATTCCTTACCAACAAAGTTCAATTTCCTTTTGGTTCTTTTGGCCAATTCCTTGTATCTTTGAGATTTCTTCTATTGTGGTTCAACTTGCTTCTTTGAATCTTGAGATTCAGTGATTTCATATAGTTGAGCACGAATTTGTTGTATTGGTTTCATAACTTGTAGTTTGGCCAAGATAGCGGCTTGCTCTTTCTTTTGTTTAGCCTTTTTAGCATCTAGAATAGCTTGCTTCTTTTCTTGCTTCAGTCTTGCCTTTTCTTCTCTCTTTGCTTGAGCAAATTGAGGATGTACAACCACCACACAAATTTCTTTCCCATTCCTGAAAACTTTAGCAATTCTTCTTTTTAAGGCTGAATCAGCTGGATCCTTGTAGAAGGCAATTGACCTTGACAATAGTTTCTTCTCATCAGGGTAAGGTGTCTCATACACTGTATCCAAAGGGTTCTTTAATGATGATTTTGGATAGTTCACCCTTGGCTTCAGAATTATTTCAGCCTTTCACTACACCAGAAACTGAATCAGACAACACCTATTACACAATGGTGGCCAATAAAACTGTTGTCTCAAAAAATCAGACAACGATTAATTGGTAGTTGACCAAAAAGCCTTGTATCATTCTGTTTCACACAATGGTGATTCAACTTATTCGAAATTGTTGTCTAAATGGTGCCCCTGTGCTCCAATGAGACAATGGTTGTATTTATCCTCATTGTGTGACATCTATTGGCACAAGTGTTGTTTAGGTCACAATAAACCGGTGTGCTTTCTATGGTTTTACACAATGGGTTTTAAGGACTGTTGTGCAACTTAGACAACGGTTTTCCGGTACCAATGTGTTATTTATTTGAGACAATAGTGCAGAAAAACCAATGTTAGAAACAAAGCATAACAGACAATAGTTTATCACCCCTGTTGAGTAAAAGAGTTTCAGACAATGGTGTCTTACTCGTTGTCTGAATCACCTGCATTAGAAAATATGTTACAACAACTTTTATGAAAAACCGTTGTCTAATTTTCAGAGGGTTTTAAAAAAATTGCCTAAAACATAAATCTTTAGACAAAAAGCAAACCAAATGCTTTAAGAACATTGTCAAATAAATGCTTCCAACAAGTTGTCAAACCAGATGTACAAAAAACTTCTCAACCTAACTGAAAGGTACAAATTACATATAACAATTCTTGGATAAAAATCAAACCAAATCCTTCAAGAACAATGCCAAAACAAATCTTACAATAAACTGTCCAACCAAATTTGATTTAGTACAAATTATAAGCAAAGGGGATAACATAGGCACTTATAGGCAACATCTGATCAGTTGATATAATTATGGAAGTTGAATCATCTCTTCTTCCTCCCGCATGTAACTTCTATTTTCTTCCTCGACTTCATCAACAGTTGGGAACATGGTGACATCTACCTCATTTTCAAGTTCAATTTCTACGGATCCCTCATTTTCATCGTCACTTTGATCATCGAACTTGTTTGGTAATTTTAATACAACTGACCAGAATTTTTCAAGAGGGTCGTCAATGTAACAAACTTGCTTGACATGTTTACCTAACACAAAAGGGTCGTTCAGAAAACCTAACTTGTGTAAATTAACAACTGTGTATCCTAAATCATCTATCTTAACCCCTTTGTTCATATCTACCCAATTGCACCGAAAGATAGGGACTCGAAAATGGTTATAGTCCAACTCCCAAATACTTGTGATTACTCCATAAAATGTATGTGAAATATGCTCAATGTTCTTATCCTTATCCTGCACGAGCATTGTATCAGCATGAACACAAACACCGCTGCATTGAACTTGTCGCGTATCATCACGATCTTTTGTGCTGTAGGTAACACCATTGACTTTGTAGCCACTGAATGTAGGGACATACTTGTTAGGCCCTTCTGCAAGCCACATTACCTCCTTAGATACCATACTTTTCACATCAAGCAATTCTGACGAAATCTGTCCAAAAAATAAAATACTAAAGCAATTAGACATTTACTTGATTTCTTTAAATTAGAAAAAAATTATTGTCTAGCTATTACCTTCTTTTGAAACCAATTAGGGAATGTTTCATTTTGCTTGTTCTTAAGCCATTCTTCATCATTTTCATGTAATGGATATCTTGCCACCAAGAAGGCCATATGTTCACTGTGAGTAAATCAATTTCAGCTTTTGTTGAAAAAAATCATAAAATCATGGAACAAAAAACAGATGTATTTATTACTGAAAAATCAGAAATCTAAATAAAGAAACTTACTTGAAATATGGGGTCAATTCATTACTGTTTTGAAGAAGACACAGATGTGCTTGGTGCAAATCCTTGATGCTCGGCTTTATCATTGTTGCACCAGATAAGGGTCTGTATTTCTCCTTGTTCTTATCCCTTCCCGGTAACCCAACTGTTGGTTCTTCAAAATTAACTAAACACTCAACCGCCTCTTCTGCAATATAGGCCTCAGCGATGCAACCTTCCGGATGAGCCCTGTTTCGAACATATCCCTTGAACGTCTTCATATATCTCTCGAAAGGATACATCCAACGTAGGAAGATAGGACCACAAAGCTCAACTTCTCTTACAAGATGAACTGAGAGATGGATCATTACATCAAACAAGGAAGGGGGGAAGTGCTTTTCTAGCTGGCATAAGGTCTCCACCAATTGAGACTGCATTTTTTCTAATTTATCGACCTCAATGATTTTACTACAAATTGCCTTGAAAAAAAGGCAAAACCTGATAATAGTGCACCTGACTTGTTTTTGAAGTACTGACCGAAGTGCGATGGGGAGCAAGTGATGCAACATTGTGTGACAGTCGTGAGATTTCATTCCAACAAGTCGCAGAGTGTCCATTGATACTATACCCTTAAGGTTCGAACAAAAACCATCAGGTAACTTCATGCCAATCAAGGACGAGCAGACAATCTTTTTTTCTCTATGCAATAAGTTCCAAGATGCCATCGGTAACTTCTCTTTTTTTCCAGAATTTTTTGGTCTCAGCTCCATTCTTATTCCCATTTCAGCCATATCAATACGAACAGATTCTCTATCTTTTGTCTTCCCGGGAATATTTAGCAATGTACCGGTTAAAGCCTCGCATATATTTTTTTCTATATGCATCACATCGAGAGTATGGCGAACTGGCAAAAACTTCCAGTACTCAAGCTGAAAAAATATAGACATCTTTTTCCAAATTGGTCGAGGTTCCCCTTTTTTCCACCGAGGTTGGTTTTGTGTCTTACCATAAACATGGTCCGCTAGTGGTAGTACCCTTTCTAACACCTCCTCTCCAGTTAAAGGAATAGGTTCTGATAACTTCTCCATGGTGTTATCAAAGGCTGATTTTTGCCTTCGATATGGATGATTTCTGGGCAGCCATCTACGATGTCTCATAACCACCGTCTTTTTGTAAGTAGCCAACCTGGTAGCTTTTGTTTTATCAACACAAACTACACAAGCATTATATCCTTTAATGATGTTACCCGACAAGTTTCCTAAGGCTGGATAATCACTAATTGTCCACAATAAAATTCCTCTTAGTATGAAAGACTCTTTCTTAAATGCATCATAAACTTGTTTCCCATGCCACAATTTCTGCAAATCTTCTATAAGTGGTTGAAGGTATACATCAATATCATTTCCAGGCTGATTTGGTCCGGATATCAATAGACTTAGCATAATGTACTTTCTCTTCATACAAAGCCAAGGTGGGAGGTTGTAAATTGAAAGCAACACAGGCCATGTTGAGTGATCACTTCCTGGTCCATGGAAAGGATTAAATCCATCGGAGGATAAAGCTAACCGAAGGTTCCTAGCCTCTGCAGCAAACTCAGGCCACCTTTGATCGACATCCTTTCATGTCTTTGAGTCAGCCGGATGTCTAATTTTACCATCATTTTGTCGCTCGGTTTTATGCCAAGTCATGTCCTTCGCAATCTGAGCTGTATTGAACAAATTTCTCAATCTTGGTATCAATGGAAAGTACCACAGAACCTTAGCAGGGATCCCTTCCAATTCTTCTCCTTTCTTGTTTAACTTCCATCTAGATTCCCCACATATTCGGCAAATCGTCTCATCTTCGTCCCTCTCACCGCGGTATAAGAGACAATCATTCGGACACACATGTATTTTTTCATAATCCATGCCTAAAGTACATAAAGTTTTCTTGGCTTCACCAAAAGATGAAGGCATACTGTTGCCTTCCGGAAGCATTGATGCAAGCAAAAGAAGGACATCGGAAAAGCATTTATCAGAAATACCATGTTTTGCTTTTAAATTATACAACTTGACTAAAGCTCTCATTTTTGTAAAACTCTCGCATCCAGGATAAAGTGGTTCATTTTCACCTTGAACATGATTCATAAAATCAGAAGAATCTAACGAAATATCCTCATCATCGATAATATCCTGCCCCATTCTCATGTTTGTAGGATCAACGGATGATTCCTGTTCAGAAACTACATGACTCTGTACATAATTTGACTCTCCATGCCATATCCAACACGTATAGGTTTGATCAATACCATATTGATAAAGATGATCCTTAACAGTCTGAGCATTCCAAGATTTACTATGAGCGCATCTTAAGCATGGACAACTAATTTTATTTTGTTTAAACCCATTCAGAAATGCAAAATTTAACAATTCATCCACTCCAAGTTTAAATTCTTGTGTTCTTCTATCTGCTTTCAACCAAGATCTATCCATTTTTACTCAACCAAGTTTAAACCCATTCTTTTGCTCAAATTCCACAAACATATATATTCCATTAAACTCGATATGGACCCTTATTAAAATTCTCCAAATAGATATGAACCCTAATTTCAAGTTCTCCAAATCGATATAAACACCAAATCCCCAAATTGATATGAATTCAGCAGAAACTTACCTGAGTTCAGCAAAGTGAAGTTCCCCTGGATTACTTCAGACATCAAAGAACTGAGACAAATATATGGTTAAGAAATGGTGTATGAAGGAGACAGT
This sequence comes from Apium graveolens, assembly GCF_009905375.1. Classification (NCBI taxonomy): domain Eukaryota; kingdom Viridiplantae; phylum Streptophyta; class Magnoliopsida; order Apiales; family Apiaceae; genus Apium; species Apium graveolens. The sequence goes on from NC_133656.1 coordinate 88,297,670, forward strand.
AAAAGAGGCATAATAAAACATAGATACTTCAGACAGACAATGATCACGTATAATAATGCTAGTCAAACTACTTTATTGCTAGTCAAAATTATTTACACTTTCCCCCTCTTTCCCCAGTGTTCCCACTTATATTTTTTTTGAAAAAAATAGAAATTTTCTTAAAGTAAAAGAATTTCGTTTCTTGGTTTATTTAAAACTCAGGACAATCGTTTCAACAATATTGCATTGTAAAAAAATGTAAACACAATGGTTTGTAGCATAGTTTATTTAAAATCTTGGACAACGGTTTCAACAATTTATCATTGTAGTAACACCTACAAACAAGTGTTTTTTCAATAAACCATTGTCGTATTATATCAACTTTTTCGACAAACACAAGGACTATAAATGATTTTGTAGGCTTCGAAGACATGCAACAAGAGGAACAATTGACATGTTAAAACTTACATTATTAAATATATATTTAAATATCACTAATTGTTTATGAAATAAATTACAAGTGTCTTCTTTTAATTTGTTACATTGTAATCATATACTATATGTGCATTCAGTGGTTACTTTCGAACTATATAGTCGATAACTCTATATAAAAAATTCGGGATTTGTTAAGTTTTTAAATAGACACTATATCCGTTACAAAAGCGAAACGAGTCATTTTAATGTCGACAAATTTGAATATTTCGCCTTTAATTTTTGTTAATTTTTGTTTGATCTAGGGTTATAGGGTTTAGGGTTTAGGGTTTAGGGTTTGGTGGAATAATTTTTTCTTACATAAGACAACGGTTTTTACAATTTCCCATTGTAAGAACTTGTAAATTATTGTGTCGTCCTTATCATGTCGTGTATTCAAAATCCAAACACAAATACTAAATTATCGTGGTGTGTTAAAAATTATCGGGTGTAGCTTATATAAACAACTTTTTAGATACACTTAATTTATACATGACTTCGTTTACTTACTAATTCATTGCCTTTTTCTAATTTTTGGAAAATTACCTTCGGGCATGATACTCAAGATTCCTGGTATGTTATGAAATATTCCCTAAATTTTGCCAACATACCAGGAGAATATTTCATAACACACCAGGATTCTTGAGTATCATGCCCGAAAGTAATTTTCCAAAAATTAGAAAAAGGCAATGAATTAGTAAGTAAACGAGGTCATGTATAAATTAAGTATATCTAAAAAGCTGTTTATATAAGCTACACCCGACAATTTTTAACTCAACACGATAATTTAGTATTTGAGTTTGGATTTTGAGTACACGACATGATAAGGACGACACAATAAGGTACACGACACGAGATACACAACTGAGAAAATTCAAAATTATGAATTAATTAATATCGAAATTATTTAGAAAAAAAATCAAAATGTTACTTCAAAATTTTCCCAATCGTAGATTAAGGATAGATTTAATAGTAACCGTTGTTTAAAAAATATTTAATATTCTCTTCTTTTCAATTAATTTCTAAAAATTATGAATAATTCACTCATCAATCAATTAAAATACACCGTTGGTTTGGTAAAATACTAACAATCCAAGCCGTTGGTTTATTCCCCAAAATTATTTCACTTCCCCCTCTTTTCATTTTCATTCCCCCCTTTTGTTCCCCCCTTTGTGATTTCTCTTTTCTTACCCGATAATACTTCATTCCCCTCTTTTATTTCTCTTCCATTTTCTTTTCTCAATTTCTAATCGAAGCAAATCTAAGAAAGGTACTTGCATGTTTTAATCTGTTCAGTTCTTGGTTGTTGTTGCATGTTACTTGATTAAGCTTGTTCTGTTCAGTTCTTGTTTGCTCTTGCTTGTTCTTCATTGGTTATGTTCAGTTCTTGCTTGTTCTTGATTTGTAATGTTTTTACTTGTTTGTTTTGATTCTTATGCTCTTCTTTTCATTTTCATTCCCCCCTTTTGTTCCCCCCTTTGTGATTTCTCTTTTCTTACCCGATAACACTTCATTCCCCTCCTATTTCTCTTCCATTTTCTTTTCTCAATTTCTAATCGAAGCAAATCTAAGAAAGGTACTTGCATGTTTTAATCTGTTCAGTTCTTGCTTGTTGTTGCATGTTACTTGATTAAGCTTGTTATGTTCAGTTCTTGTTTGCTCTTGCTTGTTCTTTATTGGTTATGTTCAATTCTTGCTTGTTCTTGATTTGTAATGTTTTTACTTGTTTGTTTTGATTCTTATGCTCTTCTGCTGTGATTCTTTTATATTTTGGTTCGATTCTTGTGAAACCCTCGTATGTTATGTAGTTCTTGTTGGATTTTTATAAAACTCTCATATGACTTGTTTCTTTGGTATTTTTTTAATTGTTGTTACTCGCTACTGATTTAAATGGTTCACTTTGATGATGTCTTGGTTAGTTATTAGATTTTGTTTCTCATAAAACCCACATTATTAGAGATTTTTTGCTGGTTAGATTTTGTTTCTCATAAAACCCATATAATTTCTTAGCTTGGCAAATCCTTCTTTATAATGGTTTGTGGTACACAGATTATGGCTCCTCCAAAGAAGAAGACACAAGCTTCTCATAAAAAAGCAAAGTCTTCTCCAAACAGAACAGCGATGAGAGTTGTGAAGGCTATAAGGAAAACACAATCATTGAACAAAGTTAACCCCTCTTGTTCTTCTCCTATATCTGTCAAGAAGAATCCGATATCTGAAAATTTAAAGAAGAAGTTGTCAAAGAAGAAAAAACAAGTGGATTCTAAGAAAAAGCAAGTGGATTCTAAGAAAAATCCAGAAATACCGGAAGGACTAAAACTATTGAAACGTGGTTGTGTCACGATGCACAGAATTCTGAGACGGAAGATAATGAATCAAAAGCTTACTGTGACCTTCAATGCAAAAGGGGAGCCGTATGGTGATGAAGCTGGAGAGATGCAGTCGTATATTGGAGTTTTGGCAAGGACCAAAGTCCCCATTTGGCATGATAGTTGGAAGCAAGTTCCTGAGCAGACAAAGAATAAAATTTGGGACTGTGTGCAGGTATAGTAAATTGTCTACACACACATGCCTATCTTTCTCTTTGATATTGGTTTTTTTCTTTTCTTTTTATAGATTTTGTTCATTCGTTAACTTGCATATTTGAATTTTTTTGTTTCTTATGTACGTAGATGGCCTTTATTGTACCTCCGACAGCAAGGAAACTGGTATGGGAATCCGCTTGTCAAAAGTGGAGAGAGTTCAAATCCCGGCTCACGACAGAGTACATCCTTCCACACCGGAATCAACCAGAAAAGCTCACTTTTCCTCCGGTTGACTACACGTTCATAGAAAAGTCGCACTGGGAGATGTTTGTTGCTGATCGTCTCGGAGATGATTTTAAGGTAAACTTTTTATTATTTTTATTTATTTATCAATTTCAATAATTGGATAGGTATTTAGCGTGATGTTTTAACCTTGTTGGTGCTTTTTTCTACAGAAAATTCATGAAGAACAGGTGAAAAGAAGCCGGATGAATGAGTATCATCATCTAATGTCTCGAAAAGGTTATGCCAACCTAGAAATGGAATGGGTTAGTGATGACAGCCTAAATCTACTTAGTCTTTTTATATACTTTGTGTGGTCAATATGAATTTGTATCTTTGAATCATTAATAAAATATGTCGTACATGCAGTTGAAAAAACATCCAGAAGAACCGATAGATCGATCGGATGCTTGGGTCCTTGCAAGGAAAGACAAAGATGGTAATTTTAAAAATGAGAATGTTAAAGAAAAAGCTGAGAAAATAGTAAGTTATTCATTTATATTTCAACCGAGAATATTCATCATAGTTCCAATTTGATATATAACTTCTTCTATACTGTGGTGTTTTTAGGAGTTGCTCAAGAAGAAGGTTAAAGAAGGGGAATTGGTAGAAGAAGGTAGAAATGATGTGTTAACCATGGCGCTCGGTAAGCCTGAGCATGGAGGCAGAGTACGTGGGCAGGGGAGCCACGTGAAACAGTCTATCTATTTTGATCTGCCGAGACAGAAAAAATCAAGGACTATTGAGGAGAGGATACATGAGGGGGTTAAAAACTTTATGGCTGAGGAGACTCCGAAAATTATAAAACAGAGAGATGCATTTTGGACTGCTGAAATTGAAAAGATCAGAGCAGAATTGAAAATGGCTAAAGGTATTGGTCAAAAGGGTAGCCCAATCATTACTTCCCAACAAGGAAGCTGCTCAGATTTAAAGGGCGTGCCTCAGTTCGTAAACGAGAATGATAGGAATGATATTGTGAGGAAAAAGCTGAACGTGGAATCTGGGGATGAAGGTTCAGATCATGGTGATGAGGAGAATGTAGAATGTTTTTCTAAGGACAATATTGGATATAAAAATATTGAAGAGGAGAATGAGCATAATGTTTTTTTCAAAGGTGAGGAGGCCTTTATGGTTGACGCTGATAATGAGTTTGTTGAAATTGAGAATCATCCTAAAGGGTTGAAGTTGGATGGTTTATCCGGTGTTTGTCAACTGGCAATAGGATCAGTAAGCAACATCGTAGCATATGGCCGGGTTGATGAAATCTCTCTTGCTGAAGGATGTGAGCCGACTCTTCACGGAATATGCCTTTCAAAGGAAAATGCAAGAGTGTCCATTTCTTATGCAATTCAAGAGGATGCTAAGATCCCATTTCCCGTAGGAGATGAAATTGTAACTGTGAAACAAGCAATAGGTTCTTTTATTGCATGGCCAAGGGATCTCGTGGTGGGGAACACAAGCAGTACCCAAGTTTTGTCTACTCCAAAGGTAAAGATTGATGATAGTGTGTGTGTAATTGATATATTTTGTTATGTTTTTACTGTGTTGACGTGCATGTTTTTATTTTCAGAATATCAAAAAGCGTGGTGCGAAGAAAGTTGGTTCCAAGAAAACAAAGAAGCATGTAGTGATAGAAACTGATGATGTGGAGGATGAGCTTCATGTAGAGATGGGTGTAAATTATCCATCATCTTTAAAACGGTTGTGGATGTGGGCTAAGGATGCTTTAAGCGATGGAAGAACCGTAAGTTTTCAGTTATATGAACAAGCATTTGCTGTCACAAAGAAGCATGTGATCTTTCTGCAAGATATACATTCCCTATGTGGTAGAGGTGAAATATCCGGATCGATCATTACCATATTCATTCAGTAAGTTTCCACGTACATTAGCTTTTTCAATTTGTTGTTAATTATCTTGAATTAAAAATGAGTGCATTCTTATTTTAATTGTTCTCTAAATAAAATTAAATTAGATTCCAACTATTGTTTAATTTGTTTACAGCTTCTTGTATGAGTTTTTGAGAAAGAATAAAATGACGAATATGATTGCTTTTGTGGATCCGTGTATTGTTGGAGCCATTGGTTGTGGCAATGCAGGGGAGAGGTCACGTGCGCTTGCCAACCGTTTTATGAATGCTAAGGAAGGACAATGCTTTCTTATTCCTTTCAATGACGTGTAAGCATTTCTCACTTTATAAGTACACTTCATATTTTATGATCTCATTAAGATGTTTAAGTACTTGTAATTTAATTTTCATTTTTTTTATATTTTTAGTGAATTTTAGAAATTTGTAGAATATATTTGTATGGATGGAACTTTAAATTTGGTAACTTGTAAATTAATTTGCTAACTTGTAAATTGTTAAATATATAATTAAATGAGATATAAGTAATTTATTTAATTATTTCTTCAAGTTACCTTTGGTTATTTTTGAGGTAACATCTAACTGCATAATTAAATTTCTGAAAGACACATCTTCTCATGCTTTGATAGGAATCACTGGTCACTAACCGTTGTTGTTCCAACGACGGAGGTAGTATACCACATGGATCCTCTTAAGCGTCGTATTGCAAGCGATGAATGGGTAGAAGTTGTTGATAAGTGAGTCAATATTTTTAATTGCTTTAGGTAATTTACGCAAAATGTTTTTTGTTGACTTGTACTACTTTCTAACAGTTCGATAAAGATGTACAAAGAGAGGCTGAATAAGGTGAATAAGGTTGCCAGGAAGAAAATTTGTTGGGAGAATATGGCGGTAATAATATTTTTTTATAATTTCTCATATATTGAAGTAAAATATGTGATTAATTTTATTTTCTATTTTTTTTCAGGGAGTTCCTTTGCAGACAGGGGTCCGGGACTGTGGCCTTTTTGTCATGGGATATATGAAAGAAATTTGTTATGACAAAGAGCTTCAATTTGCAACTAAAGTATGATTTTTTCTTGTTTTTAATTTTAAATTACAACTTTATGTCGGATGGTACTTTATTTTCACTATCAACATAGTGGCTTACAAAACTGTCAAAACTTTATTTGATTTTCAGTGGATTCGTAGAGGCAATCTGGCTTACAATGAGGATGACTTAAACGTGATCAAGATGGACTTCGCCAAATTCTTCATGAAGTTTTATTCATGTTAAGTTAGTCTCGCGAATAGTTTATATGTAATTTGTGATGGTAAGATGAACTAGTTTAAGTTATATTGACGTTGTTGGTATGGTGTTTAAGTGGAGTTTTTCTGAACTTTTTATGGTTGTTGAAGTTTGGTGGATGTATGTACTTATGGTTGAAGTGGATCTTTGGTGTAGTTGGTAAATTATGAAGTTTATCGGATGTTATGGTATTTATCGCATGGTACATTTGGTTTTTGAATGGTTTGGTATTTGATTTTGCAATTTGTATTTGTAAAGGCTTTATTTATAAATAGAATAGGTATAGAACCATTGCTATATTTGATAGACAATTGTTTAGTAAAATAAAAATATCTATTGTGCTAAGTTATACTAGACAACAGTTGGTACATAAGTAAACCATTGTCCTAAGCTATATCAGACAATATTTGGCACAAAAGTAAACCATTGTGCTAAAGATATTCGACAATGATGTTTTAAAAGGCATACACTTGTATGAACCAAACTTATACAACTGAATAGTAGAACTTAAACATTGTGCCTTAATGATTTGCACAATAGATCAAATTATTAACACCATTGTATGTACAAATCCTAACAACACTCTGGGATCACTACATACCATTGTTAGATTAGCTTCTAACAATATCTTGGTCATTACAAAAACTGTTGTGAGCATTGCTAAAACACAATACCCAAAAACAAAAAACTGTTGTCTAAAGTATGTCATACATTTGTTTTCTTAATAAAAACCATTGTGTAACTAGATGAAATAAATACATAAACCGTTGTAGGAGTCAATTCACATAACACTATTTTTAACTATTGTGCCTCTACATTGTTACAACGGCTAGAAAACTGTTGTTTGTAGAATATTAGAAAGGGTCATATCCGTTGTGTGAATAAAATGAGATAAAGGCTTTATATTCAGTTGTGTGATGTATTTGTTATAATGGTGCGTAACCATTGTATGAGTACCAAACACACCGCCCCCGGATAGACAACGAAATATTCATCTTTTAGACAACGGTGTAAAACCATTGTCTGATTCAATATTTCTTGTAGTGTTTGGAGATTTAATGCAGGATGGTTGTCCCCTTTCCAGATAGTTCATGCTCATTTCATTCACAGAGATTTTCTTGACTTGAGAGTGATGAATGGCTGACTTTTCTGGCTTCTTTACTAGCCCAAACTTCTTTTGAATGTCCTCATCTATTTTTTCCCAGTTGATTGGCTTCAACTTTTCCTTTTAGGCTGCTCTTAAACTGGCTACTGCTTCATTTATCATATCAATGTTGTCTGTAACTGGTGGCTTGGTGAAAGCAATTGTATGCACAATTACTTTACTGATTTGAATGTTGAGCTGTTTCTCCCCCTTTTTGTTATCATCAAGTTGAGTAGAGGAGGAGGTTTGTGTAACCACCAGTTTCTGAAGCAAGCATGTCTGTTGAGCTTGATGCAGATGAATTGCTGTAAGAGATGCTTCCATAGTTGGCATCCTTGTATCCAAGGCATCTATCTTTGTGGCAAAATCAGAATTTTTCCTGAGCTGTCTCTTAATATCAAGCATTGTAGCTTCTGGAAGCTTAGAGTCCATTTTGTCAGAAATAGCCTTCTTTATCTCATCAATATCTCATTTGATGGTGTTGACATCTCTAGCATGATGAAAGCCTTGAATTTGTTGTAGTTGAAGAGAAGCAAGATGTGCTTGAAGGAGCTTCTTGGTGTTGGCATTTGTAGTGGTTTGAAGAGCAGAATTTTTCTGATTTATGAGTTGGATCAGGGTTGTCTTAAAGTAGTGTTTATCATAATGTTTTGAAAATGCCCATGATGGCATGCCTGATCTTGAACTGGAACCTACTTCTCCCCCTATGTCCAATGGATCTTCTTCACTATCTCCACCTTCATCTCCAAAGAAATCTGCTGAACCACCAGTCTCATAATCAACATCACCAGCTGTAGAGGGCAAAGCTGTGATGGCATCCTTAACTCTTAGCATTGAATGAGTGGTTTGCACCAAATTGAGCATCCTTTCTGCATTGTTATTGCCCTGTTCAGCTAGAAGTTGGTAAGCTGGAACAGGGGTGAGTAAATGCCTCAGCATCAAGGGAGGTGGAATCTGTAATAGCTTGAGGTTGCTGAGATAGTCCCTCCCAGTCTGCATCCTGGACATTCATTAACTCACTAGCAATGACATCCATCCTTATAGCTCCTGTACCTGTATTTCTCTCTTGTTCTCTCTTTTTTTGCATCAGGGTCTCACCCTGGCTCCCCACCCTCACACCCTCACCTTCACCATCTAAGGTGGGACTCCTCTCACTCCCTTTTGCCAATCCTGAAGAACTGGATTGCTTATTTTCACTCTTTTCCTCTCCTTTTTCCTGGGAGCAACCCAGACTCTCACTCATAACAATCTATTCCCTCAATCCTAAGAGTGACTGTACTACCACTATGTCTTCTGCACTTGTGATAATTGATGAAATTTGAATCTGTGCAGAGATACTCGACGAATAAGGGATATCCGTCGGGTTAGCAGTTTGACTATCCGATGGATAACTACTGTTAAGCTTATCCGTCGGGATACAATCACTACTCGACAGATGAGCAATATCCATCGAGAGAGTAGAAATGAATGAACTTGGAATTGAAACTATTGTGGACTTTGTGCTGATTGATGAGATTTTGGGCACAAATATTTCAACAGTTCCTGAAAGAATTGGCAAGTGACCCAAAAAATCATCCAAAAGATGATGCTCAGTTGCACTAGATTTTGGCTTCCCCAACAAAGTTAAAGAAGGGGAATCAGGAATTGATGTGTTGATCATATCCACATCCAGAGAGTTTGTGGGAGAATTTGGTGTTTGAGGTGCTTCTATAACTAATGATTTTGGCTGTGACTCCACATTTATTGGAGCCACATCAAGCTGAATTTGTGAAGGTGTAGTGATTGTGTCTTTAGCACCAGTTTGTACAGTGTGTGAACCCTGTGCATCCCCAAGGCTTTTTGATTTCTTCTTTCTGGCATAAGTTTGGGGTGAGCTAGTGTCCCTTACCCTTTTGGCCTGTGCTCTTGGCTCAGAGCTTTGTTCAATAGCCACATCCTTTTGGGAGGATGCAGCTAGAAATGAGCTTTTGACCTTTTTAAGCACTGCAGTTTGTTGGGAAACTGCAGTGTGGCTAGGCTGGGAAACACTCACCTCTCCAACCTTATCCTTAGGGTTTTTTTATGTTCACCCTGTCCCTCACCTACCTTACCCACCTTCACACTCCCCTCTTTAGTTTTGGCGGATTTTGTAACTGACATCTTTTGAGAGATACCAGAGGGGGCTTTCTTTGACTTGGATTTAGATATTTTGGATTTGGCAGCTTGGGTAGGCAATTGTTGGGTCATTGACACAGTTGCCATAGCTACACTTGATTGCAAAGAAATTTATGAGGTTGGAATAGTAGAGACAGATGAACTTACCTCACTTATCTGAGGTGCTTCCATTACAGGGAAATAAAATAGTGGCGCCTCTCTATGATGATTTGCCCTGTTCAAATCTGCAATAATTCTTCTCTCTTGAACCTAGCAATCTAATTTGTTGTTTGGGTTCTCAAGCACAATTTCCTCAGAGAGGTGGTTAGCTAGCATAATGAAAAATCTATCATAGTAAACATTTTTACCTCTCTTGTTTAACTCCCCTAATTTAAACCCTAACTCAAACAAAACAAGATCACTAAAATTAAAGAACTTATCTGTAACTAGCATGTAGAGCATGTTAAGCATAGAAATATTGACAGAATCAAAATTACTGATTTTACCAGAAAAGACCTTGGTAACTACATCACACATGAAATTCCATTCTTTCCTAAGACCCAACCTCCTAATATCACTTAACTTAGAAGTAGATAGTGCATAGTTTATGGAATTAAGCATATTAACAATATCAGTATCTGTGTGTGGTGAGGTCACAGTATTATCAGGAATTTTGAAACATGCTTTGATAACATCACTATTGATACAGAATTCCTTACCTTTAATCGTGAGTGTGATGGTCTTATCAGTAGAGTTGTATGTAGCAGTCGTCCACATCTCCTCAACAACCTCACAGAAGATGGTGGGTGATTCTAGCATTGTATAGCTGAGTTTGCAGTTCTTCACAAAATCCATCATTTTGTGGTAGTCACTTGAATGTTGAATCCCCTTGTTTACTAGAGCCGTGAAGTTGTTCTTCTCATAGATGTATCCAGTTTGTGACATGATCTTGACTACTGGTGCCATTGTTAGAGAGTGGAAATTGCAGAGATAGAGATGATAATTGCTTTTGAGAAAGAGAGAATTTAGAGCAGATAATTTGAGAATGATAAAAGAAAAACAATGGAAATGAAATAAGCTTTTATACTATCTCAAAAATAACTGTCAAAAATAATAAAGTAAAATAAAGTAACCAATGAAAATTGCCCAAAATAGCCGTTTAAAAATAAATTAAAAATTCCATCAATTAACCGTCGTGTTATGCTTACAAACTGTAAGTATACTCGATGGATAATGTTCAGGAAATTAACGGCTAAGATTAAGACAATTTGACGGATGAGGATAAACTGTTATCAGTCGAGTTATAAAATATTCCAGAAAAATAATTGATTTTTATTTACAAACAGTATTCCGACGGATGACCAAACTCGATGGATAAGGATCATCCGTCGAGATGTAAATTTTGACTTAGCCAAAATTCCATCTAAGACTGAAAAATCAATTAAATTTCTGGCTGCATGACAACTTGCAAATTATCTGAAAAGATTTAAGAATAATTTAGCATACCTAACTCACTTACCAACCTTGAAAAGGTGGATTCATCCAGTGGCTTGGTAAATATATCTGCAAGCTGCTTTTCACTTGGAAAAAATGTAGTTCCACAGTACCATTCATTACATGTTCCCTTATGAAGTGGTACTTTATATCTATGTGCTTTGTTCTTGAATATTGCACTGGATTTTCAGTGATGGCAATTGCACTTGTGTTATCACAGAAAATAGGAATCCTCTCAACTTGCAGACCATAGTCTAGCAATTGATTTATCATCCACAAAATCTGTTCACATCAACTACCAGTAGCAATATATTCAGCTTCAGCTGTAGAAGTAGAAACTGAATTTTGCTTTTTACCGAACCAGGACACAAGCTTATTTCCTAGAAATTGACAAGTTCCTGTTGTACTTTTTCTATCAATTATACAACCTGCATAATCTGCATCTGAATAACTAGTTAGATCAAAACTAGAATCTCTAGGGTACCAAATGCCAAGTTTTGGTATTTCCTTGAGATATCTGAAAATTCTCTTAATAGCTACTAAGTGAGATTCTCTAGGATCAGCCTGAAATCTAGCACACAAACATGCAGCAAACATTATATCTGGCCTACTAGCTGTTAAGTACAGAAGTGAGCCAACCATGCCCCTATAACTTGAAATATCTACAGACTTTTCAGTAGTGTTTAATTCAAGCTTAGTTGCAGTGGCCATGGGAGTTTTTACAGATGTGCAATCCATTAGATCAAACTTCTTTAAAAGATCATAAATGTATTTAGTTTGACTAATGAATATTCCATCACTACCTTGCTTAACTTGCAAACCAAGAAAGTAAGTTAGTTCTCCCATCATACTCATTTCATACTTACTCTGCATCAATTTGGAAAACTTTTTGCAAAGTTTTTCATCTGTATAGCCAAAAATAATGTCATCTACATAAATTTGAACAAGTATACTATAGCCATTAACATTTCTAAAGAATAAAGTTTTATCTATAGTACCTCTTGTGGAGTGATTTTCCAAAAGGAACTTTGATAAAGTGTCATACCAGGCTCTAGGTGCTTGCTTCAGTCCATAAAGTGCTTTCAAAAGATAGTAGACATATTATGGAAAATTTGGATCTTCAAAACCAGGAGGCTAATTACATAGACTTCATCTTCCAAGTCTCCATTCAGAAAGGCACTTTTGACATCCATTTGATAGACCTTGAAATTGGCATGGGTTGCATAGGCTAAGAAGACTCTAATGGCTTCAAGTCTTACAACAGGAGCAAATATTTCATCAAAATCTATTCCTTCTTGTTGACAATAGCCCTTAGCAACCAATCTGGCTTTGTTCCTGACTACTATGCCATTTTCATCCATCTTTTTTCTTAATACCCATTTGGTGCCTATTGAATTCTTTCCTTTAGGCTTGGGTACCGGCTTCCATACCTTATTCCTCTCAAATTGGTTTAGCTCCTCCTGCATAGCTAAAATCCAATCAGGATCCAACCAAGCTTTTTCTACCTTCTTTGGTTCTTCCTTGGAAAGAAAGCTGTTGTATAAACATTCTTCTTGAGTTGCTCACCTTGTTTAAACTCTAGAAGATACATCACCAATGATGAGCTCAAAGGGGTGATCCTTTGTCCATTTCCTTTGTCGAGGTAGATTAGCTCTAGATGAAGAGGCCTCATTGTTGTCTTGATGTGTGATTGAGTTTTGATTATTAGAAACTCCCCTTGAGTTAATGGATCTTTGATTTGAGAAGGGAGAGCTTTCTGTAAGTGATCTATTCTGACTTCCATCTTCTTTTGATGACCCGACGGATGGTAAATTTTGAGTACCGACAAATGAGGCTGGTTGTCTCCCCACGGATAAGGAAGATTGTCTCCCGACGGATGAAGCATTTTGCAACTCAACAGATGTTGAATTTTGTGCTTCATTGGTAATGGATTTTTCTGCATTATCCTTTGACACTGTTTCTTGATCACTTTCATCATCACTGTCATCACTAACCATCTCCACATTGTCAAATTTGAGGCTCTCATGGTAATCTCCATCTTGCAGTCCTTCAATATTTTTGTCATCAAACACAACATGAATTGATTCCACAACAATGTTGGTTCTTAGATTATAAATGTTGAATATATTTGAGATGTCATGTCTAATATGTTTCATGTTTAGTTCTCAGATCTTAATAAACAGGAAATATCTGTTCTTACTGGAATCAGGACTTACTAGAAGTCAGAACTTAAGGATATCAGAACTTAGATTATCAGAAGATAATATCAGAAGATGGATATCAGAACTTAAGTACTGGAGGACTTACAGTTAAGGAAGGAAGCTGATTTATAGGAAAGAAGATAGAGACTAATACAAGAAGAAGATATGCAAGGAAAGAGTTCGAGGACTAGAAGAATTATAAGATATCTGGTTGATATATTTTAGGAGACAGAATTATATTCCATATCAACTGGAAGTTATCTTGTAACTGTGTGTCTATATAAACATAGACATAGGTTTACTCTATAAGAGTTACGATCATCGAGAAGATCATATATTATAACCTAGCAGCTCTCGTGATATTTGTTCATCACTGAGAGAGAACAGTTTCATTGTAACAGAGTTTGTTATATCGAATACATCTGTTTTCTGTTACTTGTGCTTTAAATCAATTTGATTGTATTCTACATTGTATTCAACCCCCTTCTACAGTGTTGTGTGACCTAACAAGTGGTATCAGAGCCTATCTTTTAACACACATACAGTAAAGATCCAAAACAATCATGTCTGAAGAAGCAGAAAATCCAACCAAGCCCGCTAAAACTGAAGAAACTCCAAAGACTCAAACCCATAGTCGATATGAGACTGTCAGGGTTCCCAGGCCGAGACCGTCTGAATATCCCATTTGTTAGTGAAGATAGCTATGTTTCTGGAAGCTACAGATCCAGAATACCTTGACAGAATTAATGAAGGACCGCATAAGCCAACCAAGCTCTCTGTTGTAGTTGCAGATCAGCCAACAAAGACCATACCAAAGGAGAAAAGTGACTACACAGCTGAAGATATCTCATCTATTGCCAAGGATGCAAAGGTAAGGCATTTGCTGCATAGTGCCATTGATAATGTCATGTCAAATAGGGTAATTCACTGCAAGACTGCAAAGGAGATATGGGATGCTTTGGAGATAAGGTGTCAGGGAACTGATGCAATCAAGAAAAATAGGAGGCTATACTCACTCAAGAGTACAAGCACTTTGACTCAAAAAGTGATGAGTCATTAACTGACTCATATGACAGGTTTGTCAAACTCTTGAATGATCTGTCACTGGTAAACAAGGAATATGACATTGAATATTCAAATCTAAAATTCCTTTTAGCTCTTCCTGAAAGTTGGGATTTAAAAGCTACTATTATAAGAGATAACTATGCTCTTGATGAAACTACTCTTGATGAAATTTATGGAATGCTCAAGACTTATGAACTTGAGATAAATCAAAGAAGCAAGAGACATGGGAGAAAGTCAAGAACAGTTGCTCTTAACGCTGAGGAGGAATCCCCCAAAGTGGCTTCTCAAAGAAAGGAAAAGGAAAGGCTCTCATCATAAAGTCTGATTCAGAATCATCAAGTTCTGATGATGATGATTCAGAAACTGAAAGTCTACCTGAAGTAGATGCTGATGAAGAGATGATGAAGCTGTGTGCTCTTATGGTGAAGGGTATCACAAAGATAGCATACAGGAAATTCAGAAAAGGAAAGAAGTCTTCAGGAAAGGTAGAAGTTCTGATAAGAAGGGCTTCAGAAAATCTGAAGGCAAAGGAAATTACTCAAATGTTAAATGCTACAACTGTGGTGAGAAAGGCCACATATCTCCTGAATGCAAGAAAGGAAAGAGTGACAAAGGCAAGGCACTTGTCACAAAGAAGAAAAGCTGGACAGACACCTCAGATTCTGAAGATGAGGAGATATTTGATGGAGAAGTGGTGATGGCAGGAACTAGCACTTGAAGTCTGATTTGAGGTCCTAATGGCAAATGCTGATAGCAGTTCTGATGCTGCTGAGTTAAAGGTACCTCAAACAACTTATGCCTTTCATACTGATGATATTACTGAGTTGAGATTATATCTTAAAACCATGTTTATTAGCTATAGAGATCAAACTTTAACATGTGAAGATTAACTTCTGAAAATCTTGCTTTTAAAAAGAGGAATGATTATTTAGAAAAAGAGTTAGTTATGTTCCATCAAACTCAGAAGGATAGAGATGATGCTTTCTATGTAAGAGATGAAGTGCTAAAAATGAATGAATCTCTAAAAACTAAGTTAGAATGTCACACCCCCAACTTAAACAGCAAATTAAATATAACTATTACAATATTTTAAATGAAGAATACACAACCAACTCCAAGATCTTACAGTTTAGGGTTTGGAACAGCCCAACACTACCAACTATTACATCTGATTAAAAGTACCGAGTCCTCACACAAACTATAATTACTTATTCTACCTGCGCTCGAACATAAGCATCAACATCACAGGTCTTACGGGCAGTCTGCTTGAATCTAACCATAGCTGCTAGCTGTAATATCAGGGTAAAGCAAGAAGTGAGCCAAATGCTCAACAATTGCTGACACAAACATAAATAGAGATATACCTTTAAGCATGACAATGGAAAGACATAACCAATGATAACGAGAGATAGAACTATGTGAGATGGCATTATTTTGCTTGTATCAAAATAATTTTAAAATCATGTCTTAATCAAAATCATTTTATGACGCTACGGATTACAGCCGGTGATCAGCCGCGAAGTAATCCCGAACCTCGCTGGGTTCTAAAACATTATCGGGAATCCCTAGGCAACTTTTAAGCCTAATATAAGTGTGGAAAGGACTCGTGTCTCAGTCCAGATCCACCATTCAAAGAAAACATTTATCCCCCTTTGGGACTGAAAAACCCACATTTTATTTATTTCAAAAACTGATGCCGAATTATGACAAAATCTCTTTTTACAGTGAACATTTTTATCAAGGGATTATAGATCAACTCGAAACACGGGAAATATGGTACTAAATCTCAGAGCCATGATTCACAAAACTAAACTCTATTAGGGTAACTGAATGGTTTTTATGTATCAAAGTTTGGACAAAGGAATTTAGTGAGGCTATTGGATATCATGAAAGGAAGTGCCAAATTGGGCTTAAAGCAATGGTTTCTCATCAAGGTTCAAGTGCTGGATCATCGAGAATGTAAGCTTCATGAATACTAAGGGTGTTAAGGTCTGAAGAAATGATTTTCAGCTCAGGATATATCAGAATTGACAAGCTTTAGGATAAGAAAGAGGGGTATCAATCAATGAGGGATCACTTTGATAAGTATCTGGCTTTCAGGGTTCAAGTTAAGGTTCTATAGGGGTTCAAGTATCAGGATGAGATATCAATACTTAGGAATCATCAGCATGTTAATCAAGAGAATCAACTAAGAGTGGTAACTACCCTTTCTTTTATCATGGCATTCGAATTACTTTAGTATACTGTCATGATAAGACTTTTGAACTACTTTGCAATACGTACTCGAGGGTTCATGGAATTTCAAAGATAATCATAAAATATGCTTGATTTAAATATAACAACATGATTCAGGATAGTTGCAGCAATGTATGAACCATTAGCAGTAAATACGAAGGTCAAGTTGAATCACTTGCCTTGAGATAGGCTGGTCTGGTCTGACTGGTAGGAGCAACTGGAGCTTCACTCGACCTTTATGGCAAGTTTTCCCTCGTCTCGAGAACCTACATAAATAATAATAATCCTCATTATAATATATTCTCACCAACTTAACCTATTTACAACCCGAAATTAAACACGGATGGCACTTAGGCCTATATGCACTTAATTTATATTCACTTTTAAATTACAATTGCACACACATAGCCACATAATCACATATCATATATTAATACCAAATAACACCATATATACCATAATGCAACACTAGGCTTGGATGATCTCGACTCACAACTTAAGTCACTTGGTCGCTTAACTAGACATAGTCCTCTAATTTTGGCTTCCTAACTCGATGTGCCTTTCCTAAATTATCCAACACCTATTGACCCTCACTTGTGCCTTTTGCTCTACTGACCTTATACTATCTTACAACTATGGTGGTCGACCTAATACTCACTTCTAAGTGTTCTAAAACTATGTGATAAGTGAAAGTGCTCACTGGTGCAAATTTCAGAATGACAACTATGGTTTCTTGAGTGCATTAGACACTCTTAAACTATAAGTTTTCCTTCAAAACTTTTACACAAGACTCTCCTGACCTAAGGGCATCTCACAAACTTGATGTGGCTCAACGGCCTGGCTTGGGCCTTCTTGGGCCTAAGCTAAAAGTCCAAGGTTCCCCTATTTTTTTTGGGCAGAAAACGCCCTGACTTGAATTAACTTGTGACACATGGTTCTACCTCATATCCTATAAAATATGGTTGGAAAAACTTCTCTGACACTCCCTCTAACTAAGGTCCAATTGGGCCTAATGAGGGCCTACCCATGACATGGTCAAATCTCCCTATTTCTAAGTTGCAACAAAACTGTCACCTGCTGGACAGATTTTGTGATTCTACTTGTGCACCTAACCAAAAGACATGCAAACCTCCAACCAACTCCTAAAACCTTTTATATACTCCCAATACTAACTTCTGGTAGCTTGAGCCTCAAATTTCATATCAATGACATGGTCAAAACTCACTCTAAACCTCAGGGTACTAAACTGATTTTCTGCAGAAACTATAACTCTCATTTTCCAAGGTTTTGACTTGACAAACTCAACTAACAACAACTCAATACTTAAACCAAGACTTATACATGGTAATCTACTGAACTAACTCCCTTATTCTCAAAATAACCTTGGGTGAGATCATCCATGCCCAAAAACAACAACATGCAACTAAATATATAACATGCAACTCATGGAAAGCACATAACAAGATTTCGGCTAGGCATAAAATTTTAAATGCTTACAAAATTGACTTGCACCTAATACTCATCCTTAATAATCATGAAATATAACTTCTTTTAAGTATTATTAAGAAATTTATCATGGAAACAATCTATTTTAAGCACACCTATTTCGCATTTATAGATTTTTAAACATAACAACATGATTTCGAAAAGAATAGCATGCAAAACATGGTTGATCATCATTTTAATGTCTTAAAACTAGCATGCATGGCTAAACATAAATATATAATGAAATTTCAGTAGCATGCAAAGGATTTTAAAGCATGATATCTCCATAAAACACTTAGTTAGCACATATACATAATATATCTCATAGAGAGCTCTTGAATTCACAAGAATCAAGAGTTTCTCTTTGGAGATCACATAAGAACTACACATGCATCCATGGAACTTCAACTTCCAAGTCACAAAACACTTGAAAAGTATCTAAGATGAATGTAGGTAAAAGATTTACACTTGGGAAGATGAAGAATGAATTGAAAAATAGAAGGGGGTGGGGGATTTGGCCTTCGGCCGAGAGCAAGGTGGGAGGGGGAAAAGAGAGAAAATTTGTGGTGTGTTGGAGTGTGGAATGAGTGGAATGACTTCTCCCACTTTGATTTTTTTGTTTTATGCTTTTTGGTTGACAAATAATGAGTGGAAGTGAGAACTTACAAAAATGTCCTTTAGCTAAAGTTAGGCCATTTTGCATGCAAGGCTAATGTAGTAATTTGGTAATAATCAAATGAGTTAGTGGGGTTGGAAAAGTCTTATTTTCCCTTTGAGAGAATAGAAGGGTGATTTGCATGCATGGTCTCTTATGTAATTTGATATTTATAACAAATAAAATTTGTAAAGATTTATTTTTATAAAATAAAATACAAGTTCAAAAATTATAAAATTTATACCATAAAATAACTTGGATTTTTAGAAATTTTATAAAATCACTTTTGAAATTTGTGAATAAAAGAACTTTTAAAAGGAATTTCTCCACGGTTTAGAATATTCCTTATAAAACAAAAATAAAGCAAATAGATAAACTCTTGCTTTGAAAAAAAATCATACACTACATAAAGCAAATTTATAATGCAGAAATTTTTACTCACACAAATGTACAATCATTGAATATATTTTCATTCGGCTTTAATATTATACCAAATCCACAAATAATATTACACGAAGATACCGGTCGTAACATCCTCTCCCCCTTAAGGGATTCTGTCCCCAGAATCTAAGAGAACAGATGAGGATACCGGGAATGCATAACAGACTCTAACTCCCAAGTCGATTCTTCGACCTTAGGGTTCCTCCAAAACACTGTTACTAACTTTACCGACTTATTCCTAAGACTCTTTACTTGCCATTCGAGTATTTTAACCGGTTGCTCCACAAATGACAGGTCTGCCTGAATTTCTACAGGTTCATATTCTATCATATGGCTAGCGTCAAGATTGTACTTCTTAAGCAATGACACATGGAACACATTATGCACATGCCGATACTGAGGTGGTAAGGCCAACTCGTAGGCCACCTTTCCTACTTGACTCAAAATCTCAAAAGGACTTATGTATCTAGGTGCTAACTTCCCTTTCTTGCCAAATCTCATCAACCCTTTTCTAGGCGACACCTTCAGCAACACAGCTTCACCAACTTGGTATTGAACATCCTTACGCGCTGGATCCGCATACTTCCTCTGTCTGTCTTGAGCAGTAAGCAACCTTTTCTGAATTAACTTGACTGTGTCATGCAACCGTTGTACCAATTCCGAGCCGAGAATTCTTCCTTCCCCTACTTCATCCCAATTTGTTGGTGATCTACATTTTCGCCCGTACAAAGCTTCGTATGGTGGCATGCCAATACTGGAATGATAGCTGTTGTTGTAAGAGAATTCAATCAATGGCAAGTGATCGTCCCAACTTCCTGCAAAATCGATTGCACAACTGCGTAACATGTCTTCGATTGTTTGAATTGTCCTTTCGCTCTGACCATCAGTCTGCGGGTGGTATGTCGTGCTCATATTCAACTTCGTGCCAAGACATTCCTAAAATTGCTTCCAGAATCTCGAGTTAAATCGGGGATCTCTGTCTGAAACTATTGATACGGGTACTCCATGCCTCAGTACGATTTCGCGCACATACAGATGAACTAACTTGTCCAGTGACGACTTCTCATTTATTGGAAGGAAATGCGCCGACTTCGCAAGACGATCAACTATAACCCATATTGTATCATGTCCGGATTTCGTTTGCGGTAGTCCTACTATAAAGTCCATAGCGATATTTTCCCATTTCCATTCTGGAATCTTCAGGGGCTGAATTAATCCGCTTAGTCGTTGATGTTCTGCCTTTACTTTCTGACAAGTATAGCACTTCGCAACCCATTCTGCCACGTCTCGCTTCATATTTGGCCACCAAAAGTTCTTCTTTAAGTCTCGATACATCTTGGTGCTTCCCGGGTGGATTAAAAATTTCGAATTGTGGGCTTCGTGGAGGATCTCATTCTTTAATTCAAGTACGTGGGGAATCCATATTCTGGATGAAAACCTTAGTATCCCTTGCTCATCCCTTTGAGTATTAATCTCCTCTCCAGATAACTGATTCTTCTCTTTCTCCATTACTTCTTCTTGACACTTCTTTATCCTTTCCACTAGTGTTGGCTGAAAGGTCATTGCACGACAAACTTCCTCGACTTTTCCATAAGCACAAAGTTCCAATTCCAATCTTTCAATTTCTTCGGATAACTCTTTTGATGTTATCATCATATTCAGTCTCTCCTTCCTACTCAGAGCATCGGCCACTACATTCGCCTTTCCAGGATGGTAATTTATCGAACAGTCATAGTCCTTGATCAATTCCAGCCATCTCCTCTACCTCATATTGAGCTCTTTCTGAGTAAAAATGTACTTTAAACTCTTGTGATCCGTGTAGATTTCACACTTCTCTCCATAGAGGTAATGTCTCCAAATCTTAAGTGCGAACACTATGGCGGCTAGTTCCAAGTCATGCGTCGGGTACTTTAACTCATGCGGTTTCAACTGTCTTGACGCATATGCGATCACTTTACTGTGTTGCATCAACACACAACCCAAACCCTTATGTGAAGCGTCGCTGAAAATTACAAAGTTCCCTTGATCGTCTGGAAGTACCAACACCGGAGCTGTTACCAACTTTTGCTTCAACTCTTGAAAGCTATCTTCACATTCTGCACTCCATTCAAACTTTTGATTCTTTCTGGTTAACTTGGTCAATGGCGTGGCGATCTTCGAAAAATCCTTGATGAATCTTCTATAGTATTCGGCCAATCCTAGAAAACTTCGCACTTCCGTAGGAGTCTTTGGCCTCTCCCAACTCATAACTGCCTCAATCTTTGCCGGATCCACTTTAACTCCCTCATTTCCAATGACATGCCCAAAAAATTGAACTTCCTTTAACCAAAACTCACATTTGGTAAACTTGGCATACAACCTCTCTTGTCGGAGTATCTCCAATGCTATCCAGAGGTGTTGCTTATGTTCTTCTTCTGACTTAGAATAAATAAGGATGTCATCAATGAATACCACGACAAATTTGTCCAAATACTTCTTAAATACCCGATTCATCAGATCCATAAATGCGGCCAGAGCGTTGGTCAATCCAAACGGCATTACTAGGAATTCATAATGCCCATATCTGGTCCTGAATGCGGTCTTGGGAACATCTTCTTCTTTGATCTTTAGTTGATGGTATCCCGATCTCAAATCAATCTTCGAAAAGCATTTTGCTCCCTTCAACTGATCAAAAAGGTCATCTATCCTTGGTAGCGGGTAACGGTTCCTGATCGTTACCTTATTCAACTCCCGATAATCTATGCATAGACGCATACTCCCATCTTTCTTCTTTACAAACAGAACAGGTGCTCCCCATGGCGACGCACTTGGCCGTACCACTCCCTTATCCAATAATTCTTGTAGCTGGCTCGCCAACTCTTTCATTTCTTCTGGTGCCATCCTATATGGGGCCTTTGAAACTGGTTCCGTGCCTGGAGCAAGGTTGATCTCGAACTCAATTTGTCGATCTGGTGGTAAGCCTGGTAGTTCGTCGGGAAACACATCGGGAAACTCGCTAACTACAGGAATATCTTCCACGCTGGGGCTGCCTTTTTCTGAATCCACTACATAAGCTAGGAACGACTCACAACCTTTTCTAAGTAGCTTCTTAGCCTGAACAATTATAAGAAATAGTTGCTCTTGCCTCTGCCCCTTAAATATTACCTTCTCTCCACTCTTCGTCTTTAAATACACTCTATTTGTCTTACAATTAATCTGAGCGCTATTCTCTCCTAACCAATCTATTCCTAAAATTATGTCAAACTCTCCCAACTTGAAGAGTATCAAGTCGCCTGAAAACTTATACCCCGAAATATCGATCTCACACTTTGGACAAAATTGATTCACAGGAATCTTCTCTTGGTTCACAAATACCACATTTACTACCTCACTCATAATCATTTTCTCACATTGATGCTTATCAACAAAAGATTCTGATATGAAAGATCTTGTTGCTCCCGAATCAATCAATATTTTAGCTTTGACATTATTGAGTAAAAGTGTACCTGCTATCACCTCCGAATTCTGTACAACATTCTTCATCTTCAAATCAAATGTCCTTACTGTTGCTTGTGGGGTTTGTGGAGGTGGTGGAGGTAATGCCAATACCTCAGCTGGCACGCTTGCACTGGTACTTGCCACGTTCATCAGAGCTTTGACTGGTCCGGTTGCCTTACACTCCCTAGCCATGTGTCCAGTCTTCCCACACTTGTAGCACGTAACTCCTGGCTTCGGTATCTTGCACTCATTTGCCAAATGTCCCTTCTAATTGCACCTATAACAGGTCATGCTTAGCTTATTGCACACTCCGGGGTGCCTTCTTCCGCAGTGCTTGCATTCTGGCCTCTGGAACCTGTTTTCTCCAACTTGCCCTTGGCTTGCCTGATTGTTCCCCTTCGATTCTTGCCTTTTACCCAAATTTCCTTTCTTTTGAAAATTTCCGCCCTTCTAGAAACCAATCCTCTTTACATTCCGATCTTGTGAACTTCTTGCTTCAGACTTTTCTCCATAAAATGGAACCTTCCTCTTCTTGTTATCCCTCTCTTTCCTTGACTGCATCCCATTATTCTCAATCAGAGCAGCTTTCTGTACTACTCCCGCATAAGTTTCAAGCTCAAACATAGCCACCCTATCTCTGATCCAAGGCTCCAATCCTTGCTGAAATTTCTTTGCTTTTTCCTCCTCAGTGCTGGTATACTTTGTCACAAACCTTGACAACTCAGTGAACTTCTTCTCATACTCTAATACAGTCATGTTCCCTTGCTTCAACTCAAGAAATTTTAGCTCCATCTGATTCTGCATGTACTTAGGGTAATACTTGTCCAGAAATAACTTCTTAAATCTCTCCCAAGAAACCTGCTGAGTGACTTCTATAGCTTTTACTGATTCCCACCAATAGATGACTTCTCCCTTCAAGAAGTAAGTAGCATACGACGTCTTCTGATCGTCTCCTAACTGTACCATCTCAAAAGCCCTTTCCATTTCGTTGATCCATGTGTTTGCTATCACTGGATCAGTGGTATCATGAAATGCAGGTGGATTCACATTCTGAAAAGTCTTGAAAGTGACAATTTGTCTAGGTGGTACTGGTGGTTCAGGTGGTTGGTGTGGCTCACGGTTTTCTTGGTTTTCAATTCGTTGTTGAAGAGTTAGTTGTTGTTGAGCTATAACATTGGTTTGCTGTTGTAAAGTTTCCAGTAGTCGAAGAATATTTGGGTCTGTGGTGGATGTGGTTGTTGGGTTCTTCTTTTTGGGAGGCATAATCCTGAAATAAGAGTTATGTCAAAACAGATATGAATGATGAAATGATTTGAGGGTATCGCATGGCATTCTTATTTACATATGGGGTCAAGTTTCCAAATTAGGTAGATATGATGATGCATATAAAAACATAAAATAACAGTTGAGAGCAAATGGAATAATAGAACATAATTATTGAAATTTTAAAGGTCACAATACATAGGATTGGGACAAAGTCTAATTCTAGGAATAACAGGCTTATTTAAAGGAAACAACGGAAACAACTGGGGATTCCATAGAGTCTGATAGTACAACAACATGAAAGGTAAATGGAAAGAACTAAGGTTCCACTCCATCTAGACGGGGCTTGGTAGTCTTTTCCTCTCGAAGCGTCTTCACAATGCTCTGGAGCTCATCCGCCACCATCTGAATGATATACTGGCTGGTACGGTCCCGGTGCGCTGGCATCTCCTCAAGCTTAGTGTTGACGTACTGAACCAAGGTCTCAAGTCTCGTAGTCATCTGCTCCTTGGGCTTCCCTTCGTAGTTTCGGCTGTTCGGATACACGTTCTTCAGTCGGTCTATCATTCGGTCGTACTTGCCCTGAAGCATGTCGAACTCGCGCCTCAACTCAGCATACACGGAGAAAGCAATAGTGTCGTCCGACCCAGAGGATGACGAGGAATGCGCCCTTTGCTGACAACTAATAAGAGGAGTATTAATAATAATTTACTTAACCTACTCTCTCGCATAATATCTATAACCTACACACATATCCTATAACTTATTTGGGCTGTCCAGGGACTCTAAACCGTAGCTCTGATACCAAAACCTGTCACACCCCCAACTTAAACAGCAAATTAAATATAACTATTACAATATTTTAAATGAAGAATACATAACCAACTCCAAGATCTTACAGTTTAGGGTTTGGAACAGCCCAACACTACCAACTATTACATCTGATTAAAAGTACCGAGTCCTCACACAAACTATTATTACTTATTCTACATGCGCTCGAACATAAGCATCAGCATCACAGGTCTTACGGGCAGTCTGCTTGAATCTAACCATAGCTGCTAGTTGTTAGCTGTAATATCAGGGTAAAGCAAGAAGTGAGCCAAATGCTCAACAAGTGCTGATAAAAACATAAATCGAGATATACCTTTAAGAATGACAATGGAAAGACATAACCAATGATAACGAGAGATAGAACTATGTGAGATGGCATCATTTTGCTTGTATCAAAACAATTTTAAAATCATGTCTTAATCAAAATCATTTTATGACGCTACGGATTACAGCCGGTGATCAGCCGCGAAGTAATCCCGAACCTCGCTGGGTTCTAAAACATTAACGGGAATCCCTAGATAACTTTTAAGCCTAATATAAGTGTGGAAAGGACTCGCGTCTCAGTCCAGATCCACCATTCAAAGAAAACATTTATCCCCCTTTGGGACTGAAAAACCCACATTTTATTTATTTCAAAAATTGATGCCGAATTATGACAAAATCTCTTTTTACAGTGAACATTTTTATTAAGGGATTATAGATCAACTCGAAACACGGGAAATATGGTACTAAATCTCAGAGCCATGATTCACAAAACTAAACTCTATTAGGGTAACTGAATGGTTTTCATGTATCAAAGTTTGGACAAAGGAATTTAGTGAGGCTATTGGATATCATGAAAGGAAGTGCCAAATTGGGCTTAAAGCAATGGTTTCTCATCAAGGTTCAAGTGCTGGATCATCAAGAATGTAAGCTTCATGAATACTAAGGGTGTTAAGGTCTGAAGAAATGATTTTCAGCTCAGGATATATCAGAATTGACAAGCTTTAGGATAAGAAAGAGGGGTATCAATCAATGAGGGATCACTTTGATAAGTATCTGGCTTTCAGGGTTCAAGGTAAGGTTCTATAGGGGTTCAAGTATCAGGATGAGATATCAATACTTAGGAATCATCAGCATGTTAATCAAGAGAATCAACTAAGAGTGGTAACTACCCTTTCTTTTATCATGGCATTCAAATTACTTTAGTATACTGTCATGATAAGACTTTTGAACTACTTTGCAATACGTACTCGAGGGTTCATGGCATTTCAAAGATAAGCATAAAATACGCTTGATTTAAATATAACAACATGACTCAGGATAGTTGCAGCAATGTATGAACCATTAGCAGTAAATACGAAGGTCAAGTTGAATCACTTGCCTTGAGATAGGCTGGTCTGGTCTGACTGGTAGGAGCAACTGGAGCTTCACTCGACCTTTATGGCAAGTTTTCCCTCGTCTCGAGAACCTACATAAATAATAATAATCCTCATTATAATATATTCTCACCAACTTAACCTATTTACAACCCGAAATTAAACACGAATGGCACTTAGGCCTATATGCACTTAATTTATATTCACTTTTAAATTACAATTGCACACACATAGCCACATAATCACATATCATATATTAATACCAAATAACACCATATATACCATAATGCAACACTAGGCTTGGATGATCTCGACTCACAACTTAAGTCACTTGGTCGCTAAACTAGACATAGTCCTCTAATTTTGGCTTCCTAACTCGATGTGCCTTTCCTAAATTAACCAACACCTATTGACCCTCACTTGTGCCTTTTGCTCTACTGACCTTATACTATCTTACAACTATGGTGGTCGACCTAATACTCACTTCTAAGTGTTCTAAAACTATGTGATAAGTGAAAGTGTTCACTGGTGCAAATTTCAGAATGACAACTATGGTTTCTTGAGTGCATTAGACACTCTTAAACTACAAGTTTTCCTTCAAAACTTTTACAAAAGACTCTCCTGACCTAAGGGTATCGCACAAACTTGATGTGGCTCAAGGGCCTGGCTTGGGCCTTCTTGGGCCTAAGCTAAAAGTCCAAGGTTCCCCTATTTTTTCTGGGCAGAAAACGCCCTGACTTGAATTAACTTGTGACACATGGTTCTAACTCATATCCTATGAACTATGGTTGGACAAACTTCGCTGACACTCCCTCTAACTAAGGCCCAATTGGGCCTAATGAGGGCCTACCCATGACATGGTCAAATCTCCCTATTTCTAAGTTGCAACAAAACTGTCCCCTGCTGGACAGATTTTGTGATTCTACTTGTGCACCTAACCAAAAGACATGCAAACCTCCAACCAACTCCTAAAACCTTTTATATACTCCCAATACTAACTTCTGGTAGCTTGGGCCTCAAAGTGCACATCAATGACATGGTCAAAACTCTTTCTAAACCTCAGGGTACTAAACTGATTTTCTGCAGAAACTATAACTCTCATTTTCCAAGGTTTTGACTTGACAAACTCAACTAACAACAAATCAATACTTAAACCAAGACTTATACATGGTAATCTACTGAACTAACTCCCTTATTCTCAAAATAACCTTGAGTGAGATCATCCATGCCCAAAAACAACAACATGCAACTAAATATATAACATGCAACTCATGGAAAGCACATAACAAGATTTCGGCTAGGCATAAAGTTTTAAATGCTTGCAAAATCGACTTCCACCTAATACTCATCCTTAATAATCATGAAATATAACTTCTTTTAAGTATTAATAAGAAATTTATCATGGAAACAATCTATTTTAAGCACACCTATTTCGCATTTATAGATTTTTAAACATAACAACATGATTTCAAAAAGAATAGCATGCAAAACATGGTTGATCATCATTTTAATGTCTTAAAACTAGCATGCATGGCTAAACATAAATATATAATGAAATTTCAGTAGCATGCAAAGGATTTTAAAGCATGATATCTCCATAAAACACTTAGTTAGCACATATACATAATATATCTCATAGAGAGCTCTTGAATTCACAAGAATCAAGAGTTTCTCTTTGGAGATCACATAAGAACTACACATGCATCCATGGAACTTCAACTTCCAAGTCACAAAACACTTGGAAAGTATCTAAGATGAATGTAGGTAAAAGATTTACACTTGGGAAGATGAAGAACGAATTGAAAAATGGAAGGGGGGTGGGGGATTTGGCCTTCGGCCGAGAGCAAGGTGGGAGGGGGAAAAGAGAGAAAATCTGTGGTGTGTTGGAGTGTGGAATGAGTGGAATGACTTCTCCCACTTTGATTTTTTTGTTTTATGCTTTTTGGTTGACAAATAATGAGTGGAAGTGGGAACTTACAAAAATGTCCTTTAGCTAAAGTTAGGCCATTTTGCATGCAAGGCTAATGTAGTAATTTGGTAATAATCAAATGAGTTAGTGGGGTTGGAAAAGTCTTATTTGCCCTTTGAGAGAATAGAAGGGTGATTTGCATGCATGGTCTCTTATGTAATTTGATATTTATAACAAATAAAATTTGTAAAGATTTATTTTTATAAAATAAAATACAAGTTCAAAAATTATAAAATTTATACCATAAAATAACTTGGATTTTTAGAAATTTTATAAAATCACTTTTGAAATTTGTGAATAAAATAACTTTTAAAAGGAATTTCTCCAAGGTTTAGAATATTCCTTATAAAACAAAAATGAAGCTAATAGATAAACTCTTGCTTTGAAAAAAAATCATACACTACATAAAGCAAATTTATAATGTAGAAATTTTTACTCACACAAACGTACAATATTTTCATTCGGCTTTAATATTATACCAAATCCACAAATAATATTACACGAAGATACTGGTCGTAACATAGAAAAGGAGAGAGAGATTGTCAGGACTTGGACTAACTCTGGCAGAGCAACTCATGATATACTAAGTAGTGGAAACTGGAAAGAGGGCTTAGATTATGGAGATGAGAAAAGTAAAAAGGAACTGAACAAGTTAAGCTAATTATTGTTAAACAAACTACTAAGACAAAGGTAAATCCTGTTAAATTTGTAGCTAAAACTGTAAAGTCTGATTCTGAAAAGATGAAAGATATTGAGACAGAAGTGATAGCAGAGTCAACTTCTGACAAACTAGAACAGGATAAACCAATTGAAGTTAATATAGGCTTAATGACAAAGAAGCAGCTTAAACATAAGCTGAAAGAGATTACCAGTGCAAACAAGGTAAAGGAAGCTAGGAAAAATAGGAATGGAAAGAAAGGTGTGAATAAAAGCAACAATTATATGCCTGTTCCTAATGCTCCTAGAAAGAAATGTTATAACTGTGGAAACTCTAACCATCTAGCTTCTTTTTACAGGAAGAATAAGAATATAAACTCCTTACCTTCTAAGTCAGGAGTTAAGAGTTAGTCTGTTAGGTTTAAGCCACAAAACCCTTGTTTTCATTGTAGTAGTGTGTGGCATTCCATTTATACTTGTAAGGAATATCATAGTTTTTAGTATGATTATTATCAGATAAAACCTTCTTTAAAGAAAGTTACTTTAATTCCTTCTAGTGTAAAGTATGATGCAAAGTCTGATACTGTCAATACTGATAAGAAAAATGTTAGCATAAACTCTGATGTTAAATCTTCTGTAAATATTAACAAACTTAAAAAGGCCAAAGTATCCAAGCAAGTCTGGGTCCTTAAAACTAACCTTTAGTGGTCTTTGTGATTGCAGGGCAACAGGAAGAACATCCGAGTTTTGGACAGTGGATGTTCAGGACATATGATTGGAAATAAAGCCCTGCTATCAGACTTTGTGGAGAAAGCTGGCCCAGGAGTTTCTTATGGAGATGGCAACATTGGGAAAACTCTGGGATATGGCAAGATCAATCTTGGGAATGTCATCATTGAAGCAGTAGCTCTTGTCTCAGGACTTAAACACAATCTGTTGAGTATAAGTCAAATCCGTGATAGAGGTTATCATGTGGATTTCTTTGAAGAACACTGTGAAGTTATAAGTATTTCTACAGGCAAAGTGGTTCTGAAAGGATACAGGCATGGTAACATTTATGAAACCAGACTTTTAACAAGTACTAATGGTTCTGCAATCTGTCTGTTGAGTAGAGCATCAATTGAAGAAAGCTGGAATTGGTACAAGGAACTCTCTCATTTAAATTTCGACAATATAAATGAGCTTGTAAAGAAAGATCTTGTGAGAGGACTACCAAAACTAGTATTTGCTCCTGATGGCCTTTGTGATTCATGTTAGAAGGTAAAACAAAGAAAATCTTCTTTCAAGAGCAAAACTGAGTCATCAATTCTTGAGCTTTATCAGCTACTGCATGTTGATCTATTTGGTCTAGTCAATGTCATATCTATTGCAAAGAAAAAATATGCTATGGTTATAGTGCATGAGTTCACAAGGTACACATGGGTGTACTTCTTGCACAAGAAGACTGAAACTGCATCTACCCAAACTGATCATGTTAGACAGCTGGATAAATTGATCAAAGATTCTGTTAAAATCATAAGGAGTGATAATGACACTGAGTTCAAGAATTCAATCATGGAAGATTTCTGCAAAGATCATGGAATCAAACAGGAATTTTCTGCACCCGGAACTCCACAGCAAAATGGAGTTGTAGAAAGAAAGAACAGAACTTTCATTGAAGCTGCACGAACAATGCTTGATGAAGCAAAGCTACCAACCTATATTTGGGCGGAAGCTGTGCACACTGCTTGTTTTACACAAAATGCTACACATATAAACAAGCATGGAAAAACACCATATGAAATGGTGAAGAAGAAGAAGCCAAATATGAAATACTTTCATGTATTTGGTTGCAAGTGTTTTGTTCTTAAGACTCATCCTGAGCAGCTGTCAAAATTTGATCTAAAAGCTGATGAAGGAATTTTTGTTGGATATCCACTTTCCATAAAAGCCTTCAGAGTCTACAATTTAAGAACAAGAGTTGTCATGGAATCTATCAATGTCTCTTTTGATGATAAGAAGATTACTGGACTTGAAGATTTTAATGATTATGATCAGCTGAGATTTGAGAATGAAGATTTAAATTCTGATCCTGAAAATTCTGATCATGTAAGTTCTGATGGATTAAGTTCTGATATCATTGAAACTGTGGTAACAACTCAAAAGGAAAATGCACCTATCCAGAGGGAGCAAACTGAAGATCCTACCACATCTCAAGACTCATGAGAAGCATCAGAACCTGTCACGGGCTCTTCAAGTTTTGATTCATCTAATTCTGATGAGCCAAACACTGATAATTCTGGAAGATCTGATTCTTCAACTCCTGAAAAATCAAATTCAAATTCTGAAGTCTGAGAGAGCAAAACTACAGGAGGGCATCAGAAGATGATGATGGAGACAGCATGGATCATGGGGGAGGATCCAGTTCTAGAGATCAACTTCCATCTGCAAGGAAGCAGACTAAAGCACATACACCTGATTTAATCATTGGAGATCCTGATGCAGGTGTCAGAACTAGAACTGTAACTTCAAATGAATGTCTCTATCATTCTTTTCTATCTCAGACTGAACCAAAGAAAGTGGAAGAAGCTCTTCAAGATGCTGATTGGGTGCAAGCAATGCAGGAAGAGTTAAATGAATTTGAAAGAAAAAAAGTCTGGACCCTAGTGCCAAGACTAAAGAACAGATCAGTTGTAGGTACAAAATGGGTGTTCAGGAAAAAGAACTGACAGTGATGGCATAATTACAAGGAATAAAGCAAGACTGGTTGCTAAGGGCTACTCTCAACAGGAGGGTATTGATTATGATGAAACATTTGCACCAGTTGCTAGATTAGAAGCCATAAGGATCTTTTTGGCTTATGCTTCTCACAAGAAGTTTAAAGTCTTTCAAATGGATGTGAAAAGTGCTTTTCTCAATGGAGAATTGGAAGAAGAAGTATATATTGAACAACCTCCAGGCTTTGTAGATCCCAAATTTTTCAATCATGTCTACAGGCTTGACAAAGTACTTTACGGCCTTAAGCAAGCTCCAAGGGCATAGTATGAGACTTAGCTCAATTCCTTCTGGAAAGTGGATTTCACAAAGGCACAATTGACAAGACTTTATTCTACCTCAACCATGGAAAGGACTTACTTTTGGTACAGATATATGTTGATAATATCATATTTGGTTCTACTAATTCCAAACTGTGTGAGAAGTTTGCAAAGCTACTGCAGTCAAGATATCAAATGAGTATGATGGGAGAACTCAACTATTTTCTGGGCCTTTAAGTCAAGCAAACTGAAGAAGGCACTTTTATCTGTCAATCCAAGTATACCAGAAATTTACTGAAGAAATTTGGAATGCAAGATTGTTCAACTGCATCCACTCCCATGGCCACTGCAACCAAGTTAGATAAGAATACTGGTAAATCAGTAGATATTACTAACTACCGAGGTATGATTGGCTCATTACTCTATCTAACTGCAAGTAGACCTGATATCATGTATGCTACCTGTCTTTGTGCAAGATTTCAGGCTGATCCATGAGAACCTCACTTATTAGCTGTAAAAAGAATTTTCAAGTACCTTAAGGGTACAGCTGATCTAGGATTGTGGTATCCTAGGGAATCAGACTTTAAGCTAATTGGTTACTCAGATGCAGATTTTGCAGGATGCAAAATTGACAGGAAAAGCACTAGTGGAAGCTGCCAATTTCTTGGAGGCATATTGGTTTCTTGGTTTTGCAAGAAACAAAAGTCAATTTCAACATCAACTGTAGAAGCAGAATATATTGCTGCAGGGAGTTGTTGTGCATAGATTCTTTGGATGAAGAATCAGTTACTGGATTTTGGGTTAGAATTTTCTAAAATCCCTATTTACTGTGATAATCAAAGTGCTATTGCTATGACAGGTAATCCAGTTCAACACTCAATGATAAAGCACATCAGCATTAGGTACCATTTCATAAGGGAACATGTGGATGAAGGTACAGTGGAATTGCATTTTATTCCAATAGATCAATAGCTAGCAGATATCTTCTGAAAACCACTATGTGAAGCTACTTTTATAAGATTGGTAAATGAACTTGGAATGGTTTCAGGTTCTTTCTCTAAATCTGCTTAGTTTTTGTTCTCATGCATCAGACTTTATGATCAGTGTTTACAGATTGTATTATCTAAATGTAATCTGTGCTTATTTTGAAAATTCATTATATGCTGATTTTTATTTGATGTGGATTTATATACTCTGATAAGTGTTTTAAATGTTCTGTGACTATTCAATCCAATGAGGATAACTGTGCTAGATGTTGACCTAGTAGTCTTTAACATACTAGAAATCCCATGTTTGAATTAGTTGAATGTGGAAACTCATTAACACAAGCAAATTCTGATATTCAGCTTAGTCAAGTTTACTTTGTGTATCTTATTACTAAGTCACAAACTAGATTCTTGTTTCTTATCTGTCAAATTCCGATGTCAGTAAATCTTAAGAATGAACTAAGTGCTGATAAGCCTCACTTATCAAAAGAAAAGAAAAGAAAAGAATAAAAGTCAGGTACTCCTTGGCAGTTTTTCAATTGATGATGTTGCCAAACATGTGACCATCAACTCCATTGAACATGATATTCATGGCCTTCTTATCTTTCCTGACTTGTTCAATATCAGGATCAGACCATTCATGCCTTGGCTTGGGGACAAATGGCTCATTTCCAGTTGCAGCTCTCATTGGCACATGAGGGCCTCTTTCTATGCAATATACATAGGTCTTATCTTGAGAAAGTAAATGAAGATGCATCTTTACCTTCCAATGATGGTAATTATCTTTATCCATAAAAGAAATATTGACTCCAACATCCTTCTTGTTCATCTTGCTGTTTTGTTGTGATCTTTAAACTCTTTGTTTATCAAGAGCTTGCTCTAATACCAATTGTTAGTCCCTAACAATGCAACAAGAATTACAGAAGGGGGGTTGAATGGAATTCTTGAAACTTTTTCACAAAGATATAAATGTTCTATCTTAATAATATATAACCGTGTGAATTGATTTGCAAACTGTGGAATAATAACTAGGAATGAATCAATACACAAGTAATTAAAAACACAAGTCTTTAAAAACTTTCTGGAGAATTTGAAATTATCCACCATAGATATATATTATATCAAGAGAACTCTGTGTAGCAAGATTTGCTCACAGCTGCTTACAAATATGAACAACTAAGTTTGCCGAGAAATACTAAGAATACAGCTTACAAATGTTTCTCTGAGAAAAATTCTTGCTTAGTTGATTGTTGTTCTATTTGCTAATTCTTGGTTTATATATCACCAAGATTACAAAGTAATAAGACAAGATAATAAAACAAAACATATCAAGTCTAATACTATGCTGCTTCATTACTCTATTCCAGCATCTTTGAATTTCTTCATAATAGCATGAAAATGGCAATGCTTCTTTATTTTCTAAAACCCAGTTGAATAGGCTTCCACATTCCATTTGCATACACTTGACGCATGTGACTGTGTTGTCACTGTCAACAGATGTTTGAATTATTTATCCGTCGGGTTCATGATCATCCACCGGGTTGCCTAGTTGATCATTCGTCGAGTGGCATTGTTGTTTATCCTTCGAGTAGCAATCTGGCACTTGACTTCATTTCATTTACATAGAATTACAAGACATCATCTATGTACAATTAATCAACCTATTCTGTATATCTAATTAAAGTCTACATGACTTGAGTACTACTACAAAATCTAAACAATGTGTATGCAGAAATGTGCTACAGACTTATTGTTACACAAACTACTCACTCGATGGATAATAAATCATCATCCGTCGGGACTATATTGAGTCATCCGTCGAGACTATAATCCTTATCCGTCGAGTGCTACAATTTTCACTAAGTAAAATCTACCAAGGTGTTTTGTTAATGAAATCATCAAGTTCACAACATATACACAACAAAACAATTATAGAGTAAATAAGAGATTTCGATAAGCCATTATACTTATCGAGATGTCGAGTTCTCTATATAACAAACTGAAGATCTCGATATGAAATTCAAAGTACAAGATACAGACCAGTTAAATATCCAAAATTATCAATCAACAAACAAATCAATCACTGATTTGAAAAGTCTACAAAAAGTAGCTTGAAGAGTATAAGATCAAAGACCAAGATTAACTTACAAAGTAAAGTCACAGACATGCACGATTCGCAAAGATACACTAAGCCAGAAATAGAAAGTTTTAGTTAACTTAAAGTAGGGTTTAGTATATGCTATTGTATGATGTGTAAAATCTACTATTCTATAAAGTAAACACTGGATGCTTTATTTTAGTTGTAACAAATAGATCTAAAATCTTGTAACTCCCTCAAGAAAAAAGTTGAGTTCTTTATCAACAAAGAACCTAGAAATTTGTAGGAAGACATACTTGATTTTAATATAAAATTAAGTGAATTTTGAAAGATAGTGTATTCATGTGCATGTTTTATTATTCCTGTTAAACATATTATCTCTATAAGTTATACTTTTTTGTTCACCACTTCCATAATAGTTCAAAAAGCTTAAAAATAATCTAAAACATATTCACCCCCTCTGTGTTGTATTCATTACCTAACAAGTGGTATTAGAGCAAAATCTGAAAGCAAACAGATTAAAGATCTTGGAAGAATGAATACAAAGAAGCTTAGCAGTATCAAAATTCCTACCTTTGACAGATCTAACTATACATTATGGAAAAAGAAAATGATGTTGTCCATCAGGATGGCCGATCCATTTTATATTCAGATCCTCAAGAATGGGCCTTTCACCCCATGGTAAGAGTTTAGGAATCTATAAATGGAGACATGGTCATTCCAGAACATTATGCTCCTAAAGATCCTTCGGAATATACTGAACCTGAAAAAGAAAAAGTCTCTCTGGATAGTGGCTTGTAGCTGATCTTAATAGAGTCACTTGACAATGTAATGTAAAATAACATTGTCAACTGTGACACAGCCAAACAGATCTGGGAGAAAATAGAGATCCTATGTGAAGGAACAGAGGAAGTTAGGTCAAACCAAAGGAGGATTATGGTTTCTCAGTATGAGGGATTTATGGCTAAACCAAAAGAAGGAATTACTGAAATTTTTGAAAGGTTCAATAAATTGATAAATGACTTGCATCTACATGATAAATATTATAAAGCTGAGGAGGTTAACCTAAAGTTCATGCTAGCTTTTCTAGACCATCTTTAACAGAAAATATCAGCTATTAGAGTAGGAAGAGATTTAAGCAGAATGACTTTGGAAGTTCTATATGGAATCTTGAAAACTTATGAACTTGAAATACTGCAAAGAAAGTCATTGAAAGCACACCATGGTCTAGTTGTTAATGGTTCAAGTGCTTTGATTGTGAATGACAGAGAAGAAAATGAAGATGAGCAAGATGATCAAATTCTAGTCATTCAAGTTATAGAACAAAAGAACAAAGGACCTCAGAAGCAAGTTGCACTGGAGATGGAGGAAGATGAATATTACACCCTGGATGAGCTAGATGAAATGGATCAATCCATGGCTTACTTGGCTAGAAAATTTTCCAACATAAGAGTCAAGAATCCAACCTTTTAAAAAAGTAAGGGACAATCTTCCAACAATAATAATTGGAAAGCAAAAGATCAGTACAATTCAGTTAGCAAAGGTGGCTACAAAACTGGATCTGAGGACAGATCAAAGATAAGGTGCTTCAACTGTGATGAGTTGGGTCACTTTGCTACTGAATGCAGAAAGCCTAAAAAGGTGAAGAAGGATAAAGCTTACCTGGAACTGGAAGCAAAGTATGAAGCTCTTTTGAAGAAGCAGTCTGGAAAAGCTTATATTTTATAAGGAAATAGTTGGGATGATACTGATGTTGATGATGAGGATGAAGAGGTTGGAAACTATGCACTTATGGCTTTTGAGTATGGAGAAACATCTACTTCAAAATCAAAGGTACCAACTCTAATCACTATTGATTTAAATGCTAGTCAATATAAGGAGCTGTGGAGAAGATGAGTGTGGAGATGTTTCATATACACAATAGCTTGGTAGCAACTACTGAGGAAGTCAGTAGGCTAACAAAAGCTAATAAGAAGCTTGAGAGTGAAAAACAAAAGATGGATTTGCTGCTTGTGGAGCTTGAGTCATTCAAGCAAGAAAATGAATTTTTAAAAAACAAGCTGAAGTGTGCCAAAGAGATTGAAGCTGTGTTAAGAGAGAAGATTGAAAAGAATGAGGTGAAAATGAAATCATTCATGAATGCATCTGAGTTGGTTGGTCAGTACCATGAGAAGAACAACCATGTACTAACATAGCAATTAGTCTAGATTATGATGCTTTGAATATCAATAAGAAAGTTATAGGTGTTAAAGGAAAAGCAACTGAAAATGAAAATGTCCCAGCTATGCTGAGAAAGGTCGTGTAATAACCCCAATTTTTGGATTTTTTAAAACCCTGATGAATAGTAACTTTTGCTGATGATGCTGATTAAGGAAAATTATCAGACCACACTATATAGGAGTACTGTTATGGAAATTCTAAGATCGTATTAGTATTCCATAAAGTAAATAAGTGTATGTAAAGATCGTCAGAATCCAAATTCGAACACTTTGATTTTTCCCGAAAATCCACCAGATACCGAAAGTATTGAGTATAAGGTAACATGATTAAAAGGATTTAAATTCAAGGATTATAATAGAGGGTCATAAAAGGAATATAAAATATTGAGAAAGGTTTAGGGGAACCCAAGTAATAAGATCCCGGGTATGATCCCTCAAACGATAAACGAGAACGAAAGTTAAGCGAACCGTATAACAGATCGACGATCATTAGCCAAGTAATTAGGAGTTAATCAAAGGGGTTAGTGGATGATGATGTCATCACACCAACAAGAGGAAGACATGTGTAACAAGATGACATAAGTAGATGACATAAGCATGACCAAATGGGAAGGGTTGGTTGGTTGATTGTGAGCCACATAATTTTTACCATGGTAAAAGGTTAATTAACAAACAAAAAGGAAGCAACCAAGCAAACACATTCATTTCTTCCCCCCCCCATCTCCTTGCTCACGGTTTTTTGAAGAAAAACAAGAAGAAAAAATCCAAACCCAAGCTCCACTCAATCATAATTCAAGAGGTTTGTTTCCTTGGATTCTATATTTAATAACTAAGAAGAGCAAGTAGTTTGAGTGCTTGAATCCAAGGTTTGCTAGCTCAAATAAATCATTTTAGTTTAGGGTGAATAGTAACTTTCAGGAACAAATTTTTGATTCTTGATTTTATTTGTATGGCCAAGGTAGCTTAAGCATAGATTAAGGCTTCCATGGGCATTCCAAGGATCTCTCATTGATTAAAAGCTTCAATGAAGGTATAAAACTTCAAACCCTAGTTTTACTTTGAATATTTAGGAGTGGTTTTGATTAATATAGTTCATGAGAAGCATGATGCTTGTGTATTTAAAGTTTGGTTGGGTTTGTAGTGATTTGAATGATTGAATCTTGTTTATAGTTAATGAAAGTTAAGTAGTGTTAGTAGTTCATGTTTGTGGTTGAATAAATTGGAAACTCTTGAGGATATGGACTGATGTAGTAAGGTTTGGATGAAGTTTGGTTGTATTGGTGGTTATGGGTTGATTTGTGGTTGATTTGCGGATGATTGGAGTAGTTTAAACTTTGGTAATCGCGTAAACATAGCCGCCGTAATGCCCGATTTACCTTAGACTGTTTTTGTTCTTAACTTCAGGACCCATGAACTCACTTTAATATTCTGACCATTGCCATGCTTATATAGTTCATGTTACGAGCTTCGTTTGGATATGTGGTTCGCTTGAATCCGATGTACGGTTTAGGAGAAATGACCGTTTTAACGGAGTTTCGCGAACGAATCATTACCCCTCGCCTTACTTTGAAACCTTGGTTAAGGCCCCTAAATGACTAATTGGAGTATGAAACAATTATGTAAAGTGTATTAGGCAGTTGGTAGAGTACTCGCGAAAGAATCGTGGTTAATTTATTAAAAATGGTGGAGCCGAGGGTACTTCAATGACTTATGTGATTCGTTAAGCGTAGAAGTGACCATAAGCGAACGTTAGGGTTCAATTGGTTAAAGTCTAGTTTCTTAAGCGACCGGGGTTTAATTCCGAATTATGTTGTTGTTCATAGGTTATCGGACCCACTCTAAGCTTAAGTCTATCCGGGAATACTCAGGCAAATTTTCTTCCCGTTATACTGTTGTTGTGATGTATATCTGTATATGCATTATCTTGTGATAAGTGCATGTGATAAGTGCATGTTTGTTATTAGCAAACTCTTGCGATATATTGGAGCATGTGATATGATATTTATATGCATGCCTGTTTCGTAATCTTGATATCTAATTGTTGATTCAAATGCTTATAAACTGCATAATACCTATGCTAGAGATAAGCAGTAGTTGCGTATACCCTTAGTATAGGGGACCCAAAGGTGAATATTTTTCTAAACCGGGAGTCGATGTTTCCGAGTATAATATATATATATATATATATATATATATATATCGGGAGTCGATGTTTCCGAGTATAATATATATATATATATATATATTTATATATATATAGTTTTCAAAACTATTAATCGAATAAGGTTTATTCGATAACTTTATTTTATTTAATGAATATTATTTTGAATATTCATTCGAGGACTTATGGCTCCATTTTATTTTATTTAATGAATATTATTTTTAATATTCATTCGAGGACTTATGACTCCGCTTTATTTTATTTAATGAATATTATTTTGAATATTCATTCGAGGACTTATGACTCCGCTTTATTTTATTTAATGAATATTATTTTGAATATTCATTTGAGGACTTATGACTCCGCTTTATTTTATTTAATGAATATTATTTTGAATATTCATTCGAGGACTTATGACTCCACTTATTTTTTTTAATGAATATTATTTTGAATATTCATTCGAGGACTTATGACTCCGCTTATTTTATTTAATGAATATTATTTTGAATATTCATTCGAGGACTTATGATTCCGCTTATTTTATTAAATAATACTCTTTATTTTATTAAAGAATAATGTTTTGATAATTGCCAAGTATTCGGAAAATAATTGATACTATTAAATCATTCTTACTTTAAATATTTTCCAAAGATTATTTTCAAACTTTATCAAAACTATTTTTGGAAGGTTAGAGCGGATCCCAAAACTCGTTTTCAAATTTAAGATCTTCCTTTCATAGGTGACTTGAATACTTGCTCAAAACTCTAAGGGATCCGACTCTGTGGTGTATTTTATATTCGCAACAAGTTTGCTGTTTTGATAAAAGAGTTTTTGATTACTTACCCAACACTCGGGAAGTAAAATTCTTGGAACAAGTTAATCCATTAACAGGCATCGCCTGGGAAATATCGGTGAGTTTTCCTTTCCAACTAGATACGACTTCTTGGTGGAGCCGTATCAACAAGTTTCTACTTGGGGAAAGGGGGGACGAGCTTTATGTTTTAGAGTCATGGATTTCATCTGAACTAGGAGTGACGTAAGTGGTCGAGTGGCGCCGGCCCAGCCATATTATATTGGCCCAAATGGTCCGGAAGTTCCGCTAAGACGGTCCATTCCTTAGGAGTCCAGGGTTCGGTTGACAAGTAAATCCGACTGTTCTCCTCTACATGTAGAAAATGGTGGGGTTGCACTACTGCGACTGATCATCGTAAGTGGTCTTCCTGGCGTGGCAAACTCCCGTAATGAGTTCATCATCCAGTTTGGATATTTCTGCAACACTACCCGGAGCATTCGATCGAAAGGCTACGGATGGGTGATTGCTGAAGCATTGACAGGCTCAAACAGTTATAATGATGTTTCCCTCAAATGAAGTATCTCGTAACTTCATTTCTTTTAAACAACATTTCAAAGATTGAATCTATTCAAGTCTTATCTTATAGTGTCATCTATGTGATGAACTTTCGAAATTGTTTATACCTTGAACGGTGGTAGTTCAAGTAGTATTCGGAAAAGATATAAGTATATTGGAGTATCTTGTAACTTTATCTTTTCAACTTATATCTAGTTAATGATTATCTTACGAATGTCAAAGGTTTTCAGAGAAACGTTGAGACAAGGTTAGATATATGAGATCACCTTGCAACGATATTTTTATACAGTTATAAACTGGAACTCTGTGTATATTATATATGTTAGAGGA
This sequence comes from Apium graveolens, assembly GCF_009905375.1. NCBI lineage: Eukaryota > Viridiplantae > Streptophyta > Magnoliopsida > Apiales > Apiaceae > Apium > Apium graveolens. The sequence continues at coordinate 88,338,665 of NC_133656.1, forward strand.
ATTCAAAGATTGTGAAAAGTATATATGTATATATATACTGAATATTTTGCGACTTGGTCACGTTAAGATATCAACTTGGTTCATTTATTCTTGACCAAGACTTTCATGAGTACTATGAGAATGCTCATATATTGTTAATTATTATACATATTATTTCGGTAGGCTTGTTGCTCACCCTTGCTTTCTTCTTTCATCACACAACAACAGATAGATAAGATGAACAGGACCAAGCTCCCAATTTGCGAGCGGATAGGAAACGTTCTGCAGTTTCCTGTAGGCGTTGATGCCGCTGTAGCTGAGGTAGGAATTACCAATAGGCTAGGCTTTCAACTTCTGATGTACCAGACTTATGTATCTATATGAATTGTAATAATGGCAAAGAAATGTAAATTTATTCAGAACCCTTTTGAGGTGTAATGGCTTATAATTGTGGAATAAAATGACTTGTGTTATTTTTGGTATTCATCTCTGAGACTATAACTTGTGGTGTGTGTGTGTATATTGTGGGGTCACAGTACGCAGTAGTTGGTTGTTTATTAAGATTAAGTGTTATTAAGGGAAATGGAACTCGTGACAACCCGGATCCCCGACCCCGGATTTGGGGGGGTTACAGAAATGGTATCAGGGCTAAGCGTTATAAACCTCAGAGATGATGTGACGTTAAGATAATAAGTTCACTAAGATAATAAGAACTCTTGCCAAGTTCATAATCGGGCTACCTAACGTAGTACTGACAGTTAAAACCCTTATGGGAACCCTTATAAATATCGTGATAGAAGCGTAGTTTGCTATCGTATATGGTAGCGGGTCTCCGAACCCTGAGGTTGAGGAGCAACAGTGTGATGATGTTTTATTACTAATTGGAGATCAGATTGTGGATCCGATAGAGCGTCCTAATGCAGGACCGGATGATGTTCATATTGAGGATGTAGCGGTTGAGGATGTTGTCCTAGAAGGGATTGTTGTTGAGGAGGATCCAGTGGAGGATCCTGACAAGAATTAATAAAGGACCACTGAGGAATTGATACCATGGTTTGGGAAACTACCAGAGGTAGGATTGGCCGGTCACTACCGGAGGTTCGTTCAAGTTTGTAAAGATAGTAGCCCCTTTAATGCTGCTTACTCGTAAGACTGAGAAGTTTGAATGGACAGAGAAATGCGAGAAAAGCTTTTAAGAACTAAAGCAAAGGTTGGTGACGGCCCCTATGTTGGCGTTGCCGGATGGAAAAGGAGATTTTGTGAAGTGTAGTGACACTTCGCACAAGGGCTTAGGGTGCGTGCTTATGCAGCACGGTAAGGTAATCACGTACACGTCAAGACAATTAAGGGAATATGAAATTCGATATCCCCCCATGATCTTGGGCTCACGGCAATAGTTTTTCCCTAAATATTGGATTCACTACTTTTATGGAGAGAAGTGCGAGGTTTACGCAAACCCCAAGAGCTCAAGTATATTTTCACGCAGAAAGGGCTCAACATGCGCCAGAGGAGGTGGTTAGAGCTAATCAAGGATTACGATTATGAGATTCTTTATCATCCAAGAAAAGCCAATATGGTGGCTGACGCCCTTAGTAGAAAGGAGAGACTCAAGATGATAATGTCTTTGAGAGAGTTGATAACAGATTTTGAGGAAATGGAAATAGGAGTGAACGCAATCGGAGCCGGTACCGAAAAGCTGTTTGAGATTGTAATACAGCCCGAGTTATTGGAAAAAGATTAGATTGTACCAAGGAAAAAAAAAGTAATGAATGAAGGCAGGGAGTCAATGACTGGAAAAGAGATTAATACCGAGAAAGATTAAGGGAATGATGAGGTATTCCGACAAAAATTGGGTTTCAATGTTCAAGAGCTTAAGGACTGGATCTTAGATGAAAGTCATAGTTCGAGGAATAAGATTTAGGGCAAACCCTGAATGTGATAGTCAGGGAGGTCGCCATCAAGATAGAAGGAACCCATAACATAATGAAATGAAAAACAAGGATTTTAACGTATAAGATAACCCTGATTATGGGAGAAGGATGAAACATTTCATACTGAGAAAACAGAAGTCGAGCAAGATAAGGAGACCCAAGACGGTACTCCTATACAGAAATTCAATGACCTGTCTAAACAGAACTTATACTTTTATTCCCAACCACCACCTTGAGGAAACAATGCGGTAGGAAATCCTTTCATGACCTTTAAGTCGCTAAGCTCTCAGAGTTCCAAGGAACAGGTTGACCCAGTCGAGGCAAGAGCTTGGCTAAAGGAAATATAGGGATCATTTGAGATTCTAAATGATTTACGAATCACAAAAGACTATTTTTGTCACTTACCCTCCTAAGAGAGAGGCCACCCGCTGGTGAAAGGCCAAGAAAGGCACGGAGCCAGAGGTTATGATAAACTGATTAAAGTTCAGTCAATTGTTTTCGGGAAAGTAATTCCCAAGTTATGGAGATAGTGTAAAAGCTTTAGAGCCAGAACAAAGGCGAACGAGTATGATAAATTATGAATCTAAGATTGTAAAAGTTGTCAAGATTCGTCTCGAGGATAAGAATCCCAGAACGACGTGATGTTTGAAGTAAATGATTAGTAGGTTTATGAAATGATTGTAAGAGAAAGGAAAATAAAAAGAAACTGAAGTGGAAAGGAATATAAAGGCAATAGAGTTTGAGGAATGATAAGGGAGTTAGGTATGAGGAAACCCTAAAGACTCATAGTAATAGAAATAGGAAGGTATGTAATCATCAGGATGAGGGTGATTCACCATGAGTTAAAGTTGATGGTTGAAGGCATAAGATATATATATATATTGTACCCCCTTTAAGTTGGGAGGATTCGAGGAAACCTTGAGATAGTTCGAAGGATAAACAATGAGATGCGGATAGACTGAGGAGACAAGAAAGTAAGAAATTAGGAAAATTGGATGAAGGAAGTGACCTTCAAGAATGTGAAGTGTAAGTAACACATGTGGCTTGATACCCAGAAAGGAAGACGCCAGGTATAAAAGGTATTCCAATATTGAGATGACTGTTGAGATAAATAACAGAGGTAAATGAATAGTTAGAACTAAGAAGTTCACGTTGAACACGGCCAATATCTTCCAGAACATCCATGTTATCATTACCAAATTAGGAAAGAAAAGTGGATAACCATTGTTATCTTTTGGAGGCCATATGGATTGACCTCAATTTGAATAAGGATGCTATTATGAAATTAGGTATAGACTATCGAGGTGGGAATGATTGAATGAGATACCCTTGTCAGGGATAGATGAATTAATTTATCAATGGAAGAGTGGAAGTACCTTTTAAAGGTGGAATTAAGGATATAACCTCGATAACTTGAGATGAACCATGAGGGAATGCATAAAGGTTGGCATTTCACCCTTAATAGGGACATTATGAGTTTGGGTGGTACGGAATGAAGAACTAAGGCAAAAACAACCTTTAAAGATCAGTGGAGAAAGTTTTTAGAACTATATAGACAATGGTTCTAGATTAGTAAATGGTATCTTGATGTGTCATGTACCTAGGGAGTACATGATGAAGGATTTAAGGATAACCTTAGAGGTTTTACAAGGAGAAAGGTAATATTCAAAATTCTCAAGAATAGAATTTTCGATAAAGGAAATATGACATAATTATAATGATTTCAGGTGGGGCACGTGTTGAACCATAAGAAAGTATAGATCGACCCAATGAGGGTCGAGATTGGTGAAAACAAGAAGGACCCAAGATAAGAGACGTCCTAAGTATGATCGAGAGTCAGTCGTGACAATGTTAACCTCTAAAGACCGAGGCCATAACTTATGGAAAAATGGTGATATTATTTTTTTTTCTCACCAGAGCTTAAGGAAGAGCATTTTCACACAAGCAGTGGTTGGAAATGAGGTAGAGAATTTAGTTGGAGATCGTTCAAAAGACATTGATTATAAGGAACTATTACTATCAGGAAAGGCCAATGAGGTGGCCGACACTTTAAATGTAAGAGGATAATTATAGGCGCTCGTGCCAGAGGAATACAGTGATGATGGTTGAAGCCGTGAAGGTTGTATTATAGTTTGGAAGATTGACATTCCTTCTGATGACTGTGCAATACCCAACCGTAATAGTAGTTTGGTAAAGGTTTAATTCGTGTAATCGCCATAAGTGGGCTATCTATCTTAGTAGATACTATCTTGGGATAAGCCAGGACCATGTTACGAAAGGACTAAATGAACCTTTGAGCTTCATATCTTCTAATAAAGACATATGGTTAATAATAGTATTAACCTGCTATCGTTGTTTTCATTGAAACTCTTCTGCAATTTTATATGCTTCATGTCATGTATGTACGTCAGAATAATGAGTGTTCTTCATGAATCATGAATGATGATTATATTACCTCCTTAGAAGAATTCAATACGGAAGGTATGGACTCGGTATGGTTAGCTATTAAGATTTCGAGGAAAACGAATGACTATAGTAGGTCCGTGGTGGACTATAGTATTACATCAACGATTCTTTGAATAATGAGCCGATTACAACCGTGAGAGTTGTAGTGTAATGGATGTTGAGATTGGGTACCACTAATCGGGTTGTGGTGATGTATAAGTTATCATTGATAGACTAATTAAGTCAATTATCTACCTATTGAATACTTATTCCTTCTTATCAATAGAGAGTCGTATTTTTATACGAGGAAGGTTACGGTGCAAGCATAGGATTCTAGTAACGATGATGTCTAGAATGAGATCCCAGATTCGATTTTGATGTCGAGGGAGTTTCAAAGGTGATTGTGTATAGGCTCAAGCAAGAGCATGGGTCCATAGAATGATGGACAGAATAGCAAAACATTTAAGCATGTGAAATACAATGCTATAATACTTGATGTTGATATTTATATACGTATATGTTTTGTTCTCCTATGACAAACCTCTATAGTTCAGAGGTAGATTCCAAGCCAGATATTTTATGGCAGTATATTTTATATATATACAATGCTCTTCAATTCGTTCTTTTCTCTCCTTTTCATTTTGTATAAGATGAGAAGAACAACCCTTCCAGAAGGGGAGGTATTGCCGAATGACTATCTATCTGTGTGATAGAAGCCTAGTAGGATACCACATGTTGTTTAATTGCTTGTCAAGTACTAAAGGCTCTCCACCTTCTGTACTAACTATGCGATATAACAAATGTTCATGATTATAGTGATCTCTCAATAAATTCTTTTACTTCTATACGATGGATCAAGCTTTCAAAGATAGAAGCAGCTAGAAGGAGTAGTATCAATGCGGTGGTATTCCGAATCTAACACGTTCGTGATACTATGGTTGACGTGGTTATTAAAAGGTTATAGAACACTAACGAGCAAAAGTATAACCGGTATAATATTAGGGACGGAAGATAGTAACGATTACAAACTGGAAAAGAATGGGTATTGAGAAGCAAGAGCTATAATGCTAAAAGCTATGATGAGAGTCTGTGCAATAGACTTGAAAGAATTTGGAATGGTCACTTAGCACGGATTGAGTTTTCTCACGACAATAGATCGTATGTCAGGTATCGAGATATCGCCTTATGAGATCCTTGAGGGAAGACAATGTCGATCTCCCTTATGTTAGGATGAAGTTGTAGAGCGCAAGATGCTCGGACCCGCAGTAGTCCAAAAGACCAAGGATATAATAGATCTAATCAGAGGACGGCTAGTAGTAGCCCAAGGTGGACATAAGAAGTATGTTGATTTGACACGAAATGACAAAGAATAGGAAGTAGGGCACCTAGTGCTGTTATAGGTATTCCCTTAGAAAGGATGGATGAGGTTCAAAAAGAAAGAAAAGTTAAGCCTACGAATTGTTGGACCCTTTGAGGTATTAAGACGTATTGGGAAGTTAGCATATGAGCTAGCCCTTCCCCCGAACATGTAGCAAGCTCATAGCGTGTTCCATGTATCAATGTTAAGGAAGTGTAATCCGGATGCCACACAAATTAGGGCATATGAGCGCATAGACATGCAACCAGACGTAGCCTATATGGAGCAACCAGGAAGGGTTATAGATCGAAAAGGGACAAGTGCTTAGGAGAAGGGTTATCAAACTAGTCAGAGTTGGTGGTAGAACCACAATGTTGGAAAATTGACTTGAGAGTTAGAAAGTGCAATGCTAAGAAAGTACCCCTATTCATTTTTTTATCTGATTCCGGGACGAAATCCTTTTAAGGAGGGGAGACTGTAATAACCCCAATTTTTAGAATTTTTGAAACCCTGATGAATAGTAACTTTTGCTGATGATACTGATTAAGGAAAATTATCAGACCACACTATATAGGAGTACTGTTATGGAAATTCTAAGATCGTATTAGTATTCCATAAAGTAAATACGTGTATGTAAAGATCGTTAGAATCCAAATTTGAACACTTTGATTTTTCCCGAAAATCCACCAGATACCGAAAGAATTGAGAATAAGGTAACATGATTAAAAGTATTTAAATTCAAGGATTATAAGCGAGGGTCATAAAAGGAATATAAAATATTGAGAAAGGTTTAGGGGAACCCAAGTAATAAGATCCCGGGTATGATCCCTCAAACGATAAACGAGAACGAAAGTTAGGCGAACCGTATAACAGATCAGCGATCATTAGCCAAGTAATTAGGAGTTAATCAAAGGGGTTAGTGGATGATGATGTCATCACACCAACAAGAGGAAGACAAGTGTAACAAGAAACATAAGTAGATGACATAAGCATGACCAAATGGGAAGGGTTGGTTGGTTGATTGTGAGCCACACAATTTTTACCATGGTAAAAGGTTAATTAACAAACAAAAAGGAAGCAACCAAGCAAACACATTCATTTCTTCCCCCCTGTAATAACCCCAATTTTTGGAATTTTTGAAACCCTTATGAATAGTGATTTTGCTGATTATGCTGAATAAGAAAACTTGATTTATCCATGGAAGGATGAATGTACCTTTTTAAAGGTGGAATTAAGGATAGAACATCGGTAACTTAAAATGAATCCTAGGGGAATGCATAAAGGTTGGCATTTCACCCTTAATAGGGATAGTATGAGTTTTGACAGTATGAATTGGAAAGGATTAAGGTAATAACAACCTTTAAGGATCAGTGGAGAAATTTTTCAGAAGTATATAGACAATGATTCTGGTATTAATAAATGGTATCTTGATATGCCCTGTATCTAGGGAATACAGGAGGAACGATTCAAGGATAACCTTAGAGGTTTTACAAGGAGAAAGGTAATATTCAAAATTCTCAAAAATAGAAATTTTGATAAAGGAAATATGACGTAATTATAACGATGCCAAGTGGGGCACGTGTTAAACACGAGAAAGTATGGATCGAACCAGTAAAGATCGAAATTGTTCAGGGCAATTAGGACCTAAGATAAAAGATGTCCTAAGTATGATTGAGAGTCAGTCGTGACAGTGATTAACCTCTAAAGACTGAGGCAATAACTTATGGAAAAATTGTGATATTTTTTTTACTCATCAGATTTTAAGGAAAACATCTTCACATAAGCAGTGATTGAAATGAGGTAGAAAATTTATTTGGAGGTGGTTAAAATGACATTGACTGTAAGGAAATTTTACTATCAGGAAAGGCCAAAGAGGTGGCCGACACTTTAAAGGTAAGATGATAATTATAGGCGCTTGTGCCAAAGGAATACAATGATGATGGTTAAAGCTGTGAAGGTTGTATTATGGTTTGGAAGATTGACATTCCTTCTGATGACTGTGCAATACCCAACCGTAATAGTAGTTGGTAAATGTTTAATTCGTGTAATCGCCATGAGCGGGCTATCTATCTCAGAAGGTACTATCTTGAGATAAGCCAGGACCATGTTTCAAAAAGGACTAGACGAACCTTTGAGTTAAGTCTTCTATTTAAGGCATATGATTAAGAATGGTATTAACCTGCTATCGTTGCTTTGATTGAAACTCTTCTGCAATTTAATCTGCTTCATGTCATGAAAGTACGTCAGAATTTGGAGTGTTCTTCATAAATTATGAATGGTGATTATGTTAACTCCTTAGAAGAATTCTATACGACATGTATGGACTCCGTATGGTTAGATATTAAGATTTCATGGAAAGTGAATGATGACAGTAGGTCAGTGGTGGATCATAGTAATGCAGCAATGATTCTGCGAGTAATGAGCTGATTACAACTGTGAGAGTTGTATTGGAATGGATATTGAGATTGAGTACCACTAATCGGGTCGTGTTGACGTATAAGTTATCTTTGATAGAAAAACTAGGTCGATTATTTACCTATTGAATATTTATTCCTTCTTATCAATAGAGAGTCGTATTACTATACGAAGAAGGTTGCGGTGCAAGCATAGAATTCTAGTAACGATGATGTCTAGAATGAGATCCCATATTCGATTTACGATGTCGAGGGAGTTTCAAAGGTGATTGTTTATAAGCTCGAGGAAGAGCATGGGTCCATAGAACGATGGACGGAATAGCAAAAAAAAAATATTTAGGCATGTGAAATACGATGCTATAATACTTGATGTTGATATATATACGTATATGTTTTGTTCTCCTATGACAAACCTCTATAGTTCAGAGGTAGATTCCAAGCCAGATATTTTATGGCAATAAATCTTTTTTACGTATATACAATTCTCTTCAGTTCGTTCTTTTCTCTTCTTTTCATTTCATGTAAGCTGAGAAGGACAACCCTTCCAGAAGGAGAGGTATTGTCGAATGACTATCTATCTGTGTGATAGAAGCCTAGTAGGATACCACATGTTGTTTAATTGCTTGTCAAGTACTAAAGGCTGGCCATCTTCTGTACTAACTATGTAATAGAACAAGTGTTCATAACCATAGTGATCTCTCAATAAATTCCTTTACTTCTATATGATTGATCAAACTTTGGAAAATAGAAACAGCTGAAAAAGGAGTAGTAAAGTTATGGTGGTATTCGGAATGGAAACACATTCGTGATACTAAGGTTGACATTGTTATTAAAAGGTTATAGAACACTAATGAGCAAAAGTATAACCAGTGTAATATTAGGAACGGAAGATAGTAGCGATTATGAACTGGAAAAGAATGGGTATTGAGAAGCAAAAGCTATAATGCTAGAAGCTATGATGAGATTCTGTGCAATAGACTTGAAAGAATTTAGAATGGTCACTTAGCACGGATTGAGTTTTCTTACGACAATAGCTCGTATGTCAGTATCGGGATATTGCCTTATGAGATCCTTGAGGGAAGACAATGTCGATCTCCCTTATATTAGGATGATGTTGTAGAGCGCAAGATGCTCGAACCAGCAGTGGTCCAAAGGACCAAGGATATAATAGATCTAATCAGAGGACGCCTGGTAGTAGCCCAAGATGGACATAAGAAGTATGTTGATTTGACATGAAAGGATAAAGAATAGGAAGTAGGGGACCTAGTGCTGTTATAGGTATTCCCTTAGAAAGGATGGATGAGGTTCGGAAAGAAAGGAAAGCTAAGCCCACGAATTGTTGGACCCCTGGATATATTAAGAAGTATAGGGAAGTTAGCATATGAGCTATCCCTACCCCCGAACATGTAGCAAGTTCATAACGTGTTCCACGTATCAATGTTAAGAAAGTATAATTCGGATGCCAGACAAATAGGGGCATATGAGCGCATAGGCATGCAACCAAACGTAACCTATATGGAGCAACCAGAAAGGGTTATAGATCGAAAAGGAACAAGTGCTTAGGAGAAGGGTTATCAAACTAGGCAGAGTTTGGTGGTAGAACTATAATGTGAGAAAATTGACTTGAGAGTTAGAAAGTGCAATGCTAAGATAGTATCCCTATTCTTTTTCTATCTGATTCCGGGACGGAATCCTTTTAAGGAGGGGAGACTGTAATAACCCCAATTTTTGGAATTTTTGAAACCCTTATGAATAGTGATTTTGCTGATTATGCTGAAGAAGAAAACTTTTCATACCACACTATGTAGGGGTTCTTTTATTGATCTTCTGAGATATTAATAGTACCCTATGTGGTATATAAGTGTATGTAAAGATCGTCAGAATCAAAATCCGAACACTTTAATTTTTCCCGAAAATCCACCAGATACCGAAAGAATTGAGTATAAGGTAACAGGATGAAAATGATTTAAATTCAAGGATTGTAAGAGAGTATCATAAAAGGAATATAATGTATTGAGAAAGGTTAAGGGAACCCAAGTAATAAGATCCCGGGTATGATCCCTCAAACGATAAACGAGAACGAAAGTTAAGTGTACCGTATAACAGATCAGCGGTCATTAGCCAAGTAATTAGGAGTTAATCAAAGAGGTTAATGATGATGATGTCATCACACCAACAAGAAGAGGACAAGTGTGGGAGGATGACATAGGAAGATGACGTAAGCATGACCAAAAGAGAAGGAAGTGTTGGTTGATTATAAACCACACAAATTTCACCATGGTTAAAAAGTAATTAATCAAAACAAAAGCAACCAACCAAGGCAAGGCAAAACAAATCACAAAAACACAATTTGACTCCCATTTTCTTCAAGAAGCTCTCAGCTTCTTTCTTAAGAAATGGGAAGTCCAAGCTCCTCCATGCACTTGCTAATTTACAAGGTAATTATCCTAGCTTCTCCTAGTTAAGTTACATACTTCGTAGGAATCTTAGCTTCAAAATCCTTTCCTAGCATTTCCTATAAATCATTTAAGAAGATGATGAATAGTACTTTCTTGAATTTAATTTTTGTGTTCTTGATTTCTTTGAAAGATCAAGCTTGTAGGAGGTTAGATCAAGGCTTCTTAAGGCTTCCTAGCTACTCTAATCACTCCAAGGAAGGTATAACCCCTCCAAACCCTAACTTTACTTTGAGTATTAGGTTTGGTTTTGTTTGTTATGGTTCATGAGAGACATTGTTATTGTGTATTTAGAGATTGGTTGGTTTTGTGATGTTTTTGGAATGGTAAATCTTGGTAATTAGTTAATGAACTTAAGTAAGCTTTTAGTTCATGATTGAGAAGTAGTATAAAGTGGAAACCTTGAGATGTTGGGGCTGTTGTAGTAATATATGGATGAAGTTTGGTTGTAACAATGATTCTGGGTTGATTGTGGATTAATTTGGACTTGTACAAATTTGGTAATCGCGTAAACATAGCCGTCGTAATGCCCGATTTACCTTAGACTGCTTTTGTTCTTAACATTAGGACCCGTGAACTCACTGTTAGGTTTTGACCATTGCCATGAATAGATAGTTCATGTTACGAGCTTCGTTTTGATATGTGGTACGCTTGAATCCGATGTACGGTTTAGGGGAAACGACCGTTTTAAGTAACGGCATTTCGCGACCGAACCATTACCCCTCGCCTTACTTTGAAACCTTGGTTAAGGATCTTAAATGACTAATTGGGGTATGAAACAATTATGTAAAGTGGATTAGGCAGTTGGTAAGGTACTCGCGAAAGAATCGCCTTAAAATTCTTAATGGTTAATTTATTAAAAATGGTGGAACCGAGGGTACTCGAGCGACTTAAGTGAATCATTAAGTGACCATAAGCTAACGTTAGAGTCTAATTGGTTAGAGCCTAGTTTCTTAAGTAACCGGGGTTTAATTCCGACTTATGTTGTTGTTCATAGGTTATCGGACCCACTCTAAGCTTAAGTCTATCCGGGAACACTCAGGCAAGTTTTCTACCCGTTATACTGTTGTTGTGATGTATATATGTATATGCATTATCTTGTGATAAATGCATGATTGTTATTAGCAAATCTTGCGATATATTGGAGGATGTGATATGGTATATATACATGCCTGTTTTCGTAATCTTGATATCTAATTGTTGATTCAATTGCTTATAAACTGCATAATACCTATGCTAGAGATAAGCAGTAGTTGCGTATACCCTTAGTATAGGGGACCCAAAGGTGAACATTTTTCTAAACCGGGAGTCGATGTTCCCGAGTATAATATATATATATATATATATATTCATATTTATATATATGTGGATATAGTTTTCAAAACTATTAATTGAATAAGGTTTATTCGATAACTTTATTTTATTTAATAAATATTATTTGAATATTCATTCGAGGACTTATGACTCCGTTTATTTTATTTAATGAATATTACTTTGAATATTCATTCGAGGACTTATGACTCCGATTATTTACTAATTTATATTCTTTATTTTATTAAAGAATAATGTTTCGATAATCAAACTTATTTTCGATTATTCAAATAAAGATCGTACTTTCGTATAAGTATATCTTTGGTTATTTATTATTCATTTCAAGTATAAGTTTTAAAACTTCTACTTCAATTATTTTATAAGGATTATCCTTATGGGAATATTATTTAAATAATATTCAAATATTTTCTAATATATTGGGACTGATTTATTTCATTAAATCAGCATTACTCCAAACATTCTTAAAAATATTTTCGAGTCTTCAAAATGATTTTCAAAAGTTAGAGCGGATCCCAAAACTCATTTTTATATTTAAGATCTTCCTTTCGAAGGGGATTTAAATACTCGCTCAAAACCTGAGGGATCCGGCTCAGTGGTGTGTTTTACATTCACAACGAGGTTGCTGTTTTGAGAAAATATCTTGATTACTTGCCCATCATTCGGGAAGTAAGTTCATCTATTTAAGTCGGCATAAGCAACATGGGCTCAGTGAGCGTCCATGAAAGTGTAAGTGGCTCCGTGGGAGTCCATCAAATGCGTAAGTGGCTGAGTGGCAGTCCAGCATAAGGTCCTATTGTGGCCAGGGTGATGACCAGTGGGGAATTCGTCCATCTACTAGTAGAAAAGGTTACTTATTGGTATCTTTTCCTGATCAGCAAGATATCAGGTTTATGCCAAGGTTTTCTCCTTTCCATATTCATTGGATATTGCAACTCTGTTTATTATTTTCATAACAGAGGTTTTAAAGGAGTGTATGAAATGTGTATATATATAGGTGTATATATATATCGGAACTTAATGAAGTATCTCGTAACTTCATTATTTATAATTATATTTCAAGGATTGAATCTATTCAAGTCTTATCTTGTAGTCTCATCTATGTGATGAACTTTTGAAACTAATTATAACTTAAACGGTGGTAGTTCAAGTAGTATTCAGAAAGATATAAGTATATTGGAGTATCTTGTAACTTCATCTTTTAAACTTATATCTAGTAAATGATTATCTTATGCATGTCAAAGATTTTCAGAAAAATGTTGAGACAAGGTTAGATATATGAGATCACCTTGCAACGATATTTTTATACAGTTATAAACTGGAACTCTGTGTATATTATATATGTTAGAGGAATTCAAAGATTGTGAAAAGTATATATGTATATATATACTGAATATTTTGCGACTTGGTCACGTTAAGATATCAAACTTGGTTCATTTCTTTTGACCAAGACTTTCATGAGTACTATGAGAATGCTCTTATATTGTTAATTGATATACATATTATTTTGGTGGGCTTATTGCTCACCCTTGCTTTCTTCTTTCATCAAACAACAACAGAGAGACAAGATGAATAGGACCAAGCTCCCAATTCGTGAGCGGATAGGAAACATTCCGCAGTTTCCTGTAGGTGTTGATGCCGTTGTGGCTGAGGTAGGAACTATCAATAGGCTAGGCTTTCAACTTTTGATGTACCAGACTTATGTATATTTATGAATTGTAATAATGGCAAGGAATATGTAAATTATTCAGAAACCCTTTTTAAGGTGAAATGGTTTATAATTGTGGAATAAAATGACTTGTGTTATTTTTGGTATTCATCTCTGAGACTATAACTTGTGGTGTGTTTGTATATTGTGGGGTCACAGTACGCAGTAGTTGGTTGACTGTTAAGATTAAGTATTGATAAGGGCAATGGAACTCGTGACAACCTGGAAATGAAACTTAAGTATAGTTAGTAGTTCATGTTTGTGGTAGAATAAATTGGAAAATCTTGAGGATATGGACTGATGTAGTAAGGTTTGGATGAATTTTGGTTGTATTGGTGGATATGGGTTGATTTGTGGTTGATTTGTGGATGATTGGAGTAGTTTAAACTTTGGTAATCGCGTAAACATAGCCGTCATAATGCCCGATTTACCTTAGACTGTTTTTGTTCTTAACTTAAAGACCCGTGAACTCACTGTAAGATTTTGACCATTGCCATGCTTAGATATTTCATGTTACAAGCTTCATTTTGATATGTGGTTCGCTTGAATCCGATGTACGGTTTTGGAGAAACGACCGTTTTAAGTAACGGTGTTTCGCGAACGAATTATTACCCCTCGCCTTACTTTGAAACCTTGGTTAAGGCCCTTAAATGACTAATTGGAGTATGAAACAATTATGTAAAGTGTATTAGGCAGTTGGTAGAGTACTCGCGAAAGAATCGCCTTAAAAATTCTTAATGGTTAATTTATTAAAAATGGTGGAGCCGAGGGTACTCGAATGACTTATGTGATTCGTTAAGCGTAGAAGTGACCATAAGCGAACGTTAGGGTTCAATTGGTTAAATCTAGTTTATTAAGCGATCGGGGTTTAATTCTGACTTATGTTGTTGTTCATAGGTTATCGGACCCACTCTAAGCTTAAGTCTATCCGGGAATACTCAGGCAAGTTTTTTACCCGTTATACTGTTGTTGTGATGTATATATGTATATGCATTATCTTGTGATAAGTGCATGTTTGTTATTAGCAAAGTCTTGCGATATATTGGAGCATGTGATATGATATTTATATGCATGCCTATTTCGTAATCTTGATATCTAATTGTTGATTCAAATGCTTATAAACTGCATAATACCTATGCTAGAGATAAGCAGTAGTTGCGTATACCCTTAGTATAGGGGACCCAAAGGTGAATATTTTTCTAAACCGGGAGTCGATGTTTCTGAGTATAATATATATATATATATATATATATATATAGTTTTCAAAACTATTAATCGAATAAGGTTTATTCGATAACTTTATTTTATTTAATGAATATTATTTTGAATATTCATTCGAGGACTTATGACTCCGCTTTATTTTATTTAATGAATATTATTTTGAATATTCATTCGAGAACTTATGACTCCGCTTTATTTTATTTAATGAATATTATTTTGAATATTCATTCGAGGACTTATGACTCCACTTTATTTTATTTAATGAATATTATTTTGAATATTCATTCAAGGACTTATGACTCCGCTTATTTTATTTAATGAATATTATTTTGAATATTCATTCGAGGACTTATGACTCCACTTTATTTAATTTAATGAATATTATTTTGAATATTCATTCAAGGACTTATGACTCCGCTTATTTTATTTAATGAATATTATTTTGAATATTCATTCGAGGACTTATGACTCCACTTACTTTATTTAATGAATATTATTTTGAATATTCATTCGAGGACTTATGATTCCGCTTATTTTATTAAATAATACTCTTTATTTTATTAAAGAATAATGTTTCGATAATTGCCAAGTATTCGGAAAATAATTGGTACTATTAAATTATTCTTACTTTAAATATTTTCCAGAGATTATTTTCAAACTTTATCAAAACTATTTTTGGAAGGTTTGAGTAGTCTCATCTATGTGATGAACTTTCGAAACTGTTTATACCTTGAACGGTGGTAGTTCAAGTAGTATTCGGAAAAGATATAAGTATATTGGAGTATCTTGTAACTTCATCTTTTCAACTTATATCTAGTAAATGATTATCTTATGCATGACAAAGATTTTCAAAAAAACATTGAGAGAAGGTTAGATATATGAGATCACCTTGCAACGATATTTTTATACAGTTATAAACTGGAACCCTATGTATATTATGCATGGAAGAGGATTTCCAAGATTTTGAAAAGTATATATACATATATACTAAACATTTTGTGACTTGGTCGCATTAAGAGGTCAAACTTGGTTCATTTCTTCTTGACCAAGACTTTCATGAGTTCTATGAGAATGCTCATATATTGTTAATTATTATACATATTATTTCGGTGGGCTTGTTGCTCACCCTTACTTTCTTCTTTCATCACACAATAACAGATAGACAAGATGAACAGGACCAAGGTCCCAATTTCCGAGCGGATAGGAAACGTTCCGCAGTTTCCTATAGGCGTTGATGCCGCTGTAGCTGAGGTAGGAATTACTAATAGGCTAGGCTTTCAACTTCTGATGTACCAGACTTATGTACCTATATGAATTGTAATAATGGCAAATAAATGTAAATTTATTCAGAACCCTTTTAAGGTGTAATGGCTTATAATTGTGGAATAAAACGACTTGTGTTATTTTTGGTATTCATCTCTGAGACTATAACTTGTGGTATGTGTGTGTGTATATTGTGGGGTCACAGTACGCAGTAGTTGGTTGTTTATTAAGATTAAGTGTTATTAAGGGAAATGTAACTCGTGACAACCCGGATCCCCGACCCCGGATTTGGGGGTGTTACAGGTCGGTTCACCTATGTTCAAAGCATGTGAAGTAGATTTCAGTGAAGAAGAGTTGATCATAAAGCAATAAATTGCTGATGAAGACAATGAGAAGAAAAATGCAGAAATAACTCCAACTTTCAAAGATGAAAAGAAGCCCATGGTCAAGCAAGATTCCAAGACACTTGTCACGGAAGTAAAAACTGAAAATACAAGAAAGAAGAAGAAGAATAGAAATGGGAAGATTGGGATAAACAAAAGCAACAATGTTGCTTATGTTGCAGATGCTCCAAGAAAACAATGTCAAAATTATGGCTCTGTGAATCATCTAACTCATATTTGCAAAAAGGTTGTTAATAAGCTATGAGTGGGAGCATGCAAGTACAATGAAGCAAAAACTGAAGATCCCTACTCATTCTGTGACAAGTTTGATTGCATACCTAGCGACATGAAAATAATGACAAGTTGCCACAAGATAAGAGTTGATCTTAAGGAAATCAATATTGAGTCTTCATCCAAAAAGGAAAATGCACATCATTCAATGAATTTTATTCTTTCTGAATAAGATAATCAAATCTGTTAACAAGATAATAGTACCCAACACTGAAAGAGATGTGTCCTAAGTCTAATCATGTATGATGATTTAGGAATAACTTTTATGTAATCTGTTTTGATTTCATTGATATTAATAAAAGACTTGTTTTGGTTTTATTGCGGGCTTTATCTATTTAAGTGTTTAAATAAGATATACCATAGTTTAGAGTAAAGATTTTTATGGATTATGATGAGATCATAATAATGAGACCTAAAAGATGATAACTCTAAACTTAAATATTTCCTGGTCGTAGGATTACTAACTGGTAATTAGTAATCCGCAAAGATCGGTACATACTATGTTTGCTTCATTATGAAGGATGTCTGTTCTCATAGATATTTGTGTGGTGACACTATAGCTAGTATATAGGTGCTTATTATAGAATAAGTTCACTGAACATGACTCACACAGCTGAACAACTGATGGAGTTCACTCACGTGTCAACAGTTGTTCACATAGTGATAGTTGTACAAGTATCCTTAGACTTGAGGTCATCATAGTCATCTTGTGTACACTGAACTATGCTTTGGTTTAGTTCTTAGTCTCCAGGGACAATTATAAGGGCTCTACTGGGTATAGGAATTTGTACACGAAGATAGTGTATGATCAATTAAGGATCTACCCCTTCTAGTGAAGGAAGAGAATGTTCAATGCTGATCCACTTATGATAGTTCAGGAATCTCTGGCCAGAGTGAATGAAATTAGAAAGGAGTTTCTAATTTAAATTAAATAGAACTAAGCATAGTGAATGGGAAAACAAATGATTAAATAAGATAGGCTTGACACAAGTTCCATGCCTTGTATTTAATCGTGACATTGCAGGGTAGAAGGAATTGATTGTACGGTAACTACTCACCGAATAGGTTCTTGGTATTTTAAGCAGTGAATTCGTATTATCCGGATAGTCGCGATATGCTGAGAAGTATCCCTCACGATGTAGAATAAATATGATTAATTTATTAATTAATCATATTTAATGAATTAGAGAATTTATATAAATAATGATAAAATAGTTTTATTATTATTTATTTCTACTACCGGCTTAATATTGAACCTACAGGGTCACACCATAAAAGAGAATGATTTAATGGTGGAGGAATTAATTAATAATGGCTGGTAATTATTTATTTGTGAAATAAATAATTATTTATTTATGAAATAAATAATTAATTAGCAGATTTAATAATTGATTAAATGAGATTTAATTAATTATTAAATCTGCTAATTAATTAAGAATTTAATTTCGGAAATTAAATCAAGTGAGAGAATTATTTTTCTAAAGTGTTTAGAAAAGGGATTAATGATTAAAAGGTGTTTTTAATTATTAGTTAATTGGTTAATAAGGATAATCAATTAAAGGGTTAATAATAATAATATTTTATGAAAAATTTTTAGTTGAAAATTTTACCTATAAATATACTATTATAAACCCTATTTGCCTCAACCTAAATAATTAACCCTAATTCTAAAGTAGAACAAGTGGGAGGCAACTAATTCTCTCAACCTCTTCCTCCTCCATCACATTGTACTCTTGGTGGATACCGGTGGAGTGCTTCACACTTGATGAGTAGCTGCTAGGGATATCCGTTCATCGTTCTTGGATCGCTATTAAAGACCTCCATCTTTCCATTAACGTAAAGCTTTTTAAGGTAAACATACTGAGCTATGAATTAAATATTAATTTTCGCATGGATCCTGCGGAGGGTTTCGGTTTTTTTTTAAGATTTAAATTTACATTTTCGTTGCGTTTATGTGCTAAAAACCCTTCAAACACTGCTTGGGTTGCTAAACACACCTAAACTCATTGTGTGCAGGGCAAATGAAAGAAGGTCATATGGCTCGTAAACAGTGGATGCTCAAGATATATGACAGGTGATATGACCCGGCTATCATAGTTTGAGGAGAAGGCTGACCTATTAGTGACTTTTGGTGACAACAGCAAAGGTTTCACAATGGGATATGACAAATTAATTTTTGGAAATGTTGTCATTAAAGATGTAGCATGGTAGTTGGCCTTTAAGTGAATCTCCTTAGTGTTAGTCAATTTGCAGACAAAGGATTCTAGTTCTCATTTGACAAAGGAGAATGCATTCTTATCAGCAAAAAGGCTGGTGAAGTTGCTCTGAAAGGAGCAAGAAAAGGAAGCTTATTTGTTGCAGACTTGGACTCAGCAAATGAGGATGGAATATGTTGCTTCTACACCAAGACATCTGTAGAAAAAAGCAAATTATGGCACAAGAAGCAATCTCACTTGAATTTCAAGGCAATCAACAATCTAGTCAAAAAGTAGTTAGTGAGAGACATACCTAATCTGGAGTTTGCTCAAGATGAAGTCTGTGATGCTTGTCAAAAAGGAAAAATGAAAAGATCAAGTCACAAGAGTAGAATTGTGAATTCTATAAGTGCACCTTTGCAACTTATTCACATGGATTTATTTGGACCAGTTAATGTTCAGTCAATTGCAAGAAAAAGATATGCACTTGTGATGGTGGATGACTACTCAAGATATACATGGGTGGAATTTATGCTCTCTAAAGATAAAACTCCACACATCATAATTGAACACATTGAGAAGATTAACATGCAGGCTGAAGATCAGAATTGTGTGAAAAGATTGAGGATTGATAATGAAACAGAATTCAGGAATGCAACCTTAACTGAATTCTGCAAAGACAAGGGCATTGTTCAAGAATTCTCAGCAGCTAGAATACCTCAGCAAAATGGGGTAGTTGAGAGAAATAATAGAACACTAGTAGAGGCTGCTAGAATAATGCTGCAAGATGCAAAGTTGTAAACAATTTTTTGGGAAGAAGCTGTGAACACTGCATGCTACACTCAAAACAGATATCTCAATAACAAGAACCTTGAAAAGTCACCTTACTCAATCATGTCTGAAAAAAGCCTACTGTAAATCATCTTCATGTGTTTGGAAGCAAATGCTATGTTTTGAAGGACAACTCTGAATATGTGGGAAACTCAAAAGTTTTTGAGATAATTTTTCTGGGATATTCATTGGAGAGAACTGCATACAAAGTCTATGTGATTGAACAAAAGAAGAATATGGAAAGTACAAATGTTACTTTTGATGATGACAAATGTCCAGGCTTGGAATGCCTTATTGAAAATGAAGCTGAAGCCCTAAGGTTTGAAAATCTCAACATTAATAGTGATTCTGATGTTCAAGCTGAAGTCAACACAAATCACCTATGTCTACAGCTACAAAGATTTATTGAAAAAGTTTGGTATGGTTAATTGTTCACCTGCATCAACACATATGTCTACAGCTACAAAGTTGGATGAAGATAAAAAGGGCAAAAATGTAGATATTTCAAGCTATAGAGGAATGATTGGATCTTTGCTCTACTTAACTGCAAGTAGACCAAACATCATGTTTGCTACATATCTGTGTGCAAGATTTCATGCCAATCCAAAGGAATCACATTTGATGGCTGTGATGAGGATTTTCAGATACTTGAAGGGGACTCTAAACTTGGGATTATGATATCCTAAGGGAACTGGTTTTGAAGCTGTTGGATACATAGATGTAGATTTTTCTGGATGCAGGGTTGGCAGAAAGAGCACTAGTGGAAGCTGTCAGTTTCTTGGACAAAGACTTGTATCCTGGTATAGCAAGAAACAACAATCTGTGTCAACTTCCACAGCTGAGGCTGAATACATAGCTGCTGAAAGTTGTTGTGCTCAAGTGCTTTGGATTAGAAATTAGCTAATGGACTATGGCATAGTTTTACACAAAATTCCAATTATGTATGACAATACTAGTGCTATATCTATTATGGCTAATCCAGTTAATCATTCTAGAACAAAGCACATTGATGTAAGGTACCATTTTATTAGAGAACATGCTGCAAATGGTACCATTGAGCTTATTTTTGTTCCAACGGAAAAACCAATAGCTGACATTTTTACTAAACCTTTGGATGAAGAAACTTTCACTAGACTTGTAAATGAAATTGGAATGTTAAATTCTTCATCCTAAGGCAAGAACTCAGCTAATGTTATGCAGCAGATTAATTTTTAGTAAATCAAAATTAATTTGATTTAATTGGAAATTAAATGGAATATGAAATATAAATATTTCAGAAATCTTCGCTTATTTATTTTTCAATATTCAAAATTGAGCTAGGATTTTTCAATTCTAAGAATACTGTCTACATGTTGATTTGCATTTTCAATATGTAAGATTAGCACAAGGCAGAATCAAAGTGATCAAAAGTATATAGAGAACTGAGTTCTTGATAAGTCTAATTGACTTATCGAAAAGTCAATTTAAAAATTCTCGAGCGAGTTCTCGACAAGTCAATTTTCTGACTTCTCGAGGGACTTCTCGATAAGCTTTATTATGACTTATCGATTAGTCATTGTAGATTTCTCTATAAGTATTAACTCATAGAGTTCGAAACAAATCAGTCCTTTTAGGACGAACTTAGAATTTACTAGACATCTCGACAAGTCAGTTTTAGTTCTCTAAAAGAGTAAATTAAAATGACTTATCGATATGTAATTCACTTTTCAAAATGACTTCTCGATAAGAAAATTCCAAACATTTATTTTTGAGTACTCAATAAGTCATTTGCTTTTACTATAAATACTCAGACATCTCGACATACACATGCTTATGCCTTCGAGAACTCTGAGTGACCTAGAATTTTCAAATCCAAACCGATTTCTCTCTCGTTTTGAACTCTTTCTCTTCAATTTTTCTTACCCACTAAACTTCATACTCTTCTCAATGGCATCAAACACTATTGTATCCTTTATCCCAAAAGAAACCAACTTTCTTGCATTTCTGGATGCAAATCAAGCTCCTGAAGCTTTCAAAAGCTTTGTGAAGTTTTTGTCTGAAACATACTTTGTGGGGCTCTTACTGCTAATCATATACTCTACATGGATATTTTAAGGGATTTCTGGACTACAGCAGTGACAAGAATAGTGGTGCATGAGAATCAAGCTGCAGCAATTGTGATAAATTGTACAATCAAGGGCCAACAGGTGGAGATCTCTGAGATGGATGTCAACATGGCTTTAGGCATACCTACTGACAAGCTGGTGGAGGCTTTAACTCAGGATGAGCTTTATGAATTCATGGACTTCATCAATTATTCTAAAAAGATTAATCTAGCAATCATGAACAAAAAGAACCTGAGGAGGGAATGATCTTTTCTCTTTGATTTAGTAATAAGAGCTTTCACCGGCAGAATGTCCAGGTTTGACATCATTTCTAGTGTTGTCCAGAAGCCGGTCTACTCAATGGCTCACAACAAACAGATCAATGCAGGCCACTACATCTTGGAGGAATTGAGCACCAGGCTAACAATGCCATTAACATCAAGAGGTAAGGAAATATTTCTTCCTAGATTCATTATGTCTACTTTAAACTGTAAAGTAAATGACATACATATGATAGATGGTGTAGATAGATCATTAATAGGAAATTGTAAGCAAGTGTCCAAAATTCTATTTGGATAACTATTTACAAAGAACAAGGTAACTGTAAATCTCAAAATCACTTTATTCATGATGGAGAGGTTTAAGACTTACCCTTACCCCATGCCTGACATGAGGTCAAATGCACAATCTAATAAAGCAATAGTCCATGAACCTGTGGTAGTACAAACATATGAACACCAATAGGGACCTTTCAATGCCGAGACCCCTTCTTCTATACCAGTAGCTTCTAGGAAACCAACCACTTCATCCTCTCAAAAGGGTGAAGTAAGTAAAAAGAAGAGAAAGCAGGCACCCCTACCAATTATCAATGAGAGTGGTGAGGATGACATACAAATAGAGTCAACCCTGGTCAAGAAACCAAAGAAGGCTAAAAACTTAGAGCTGACCACCCAAGCCACCTCTGCATCCTCTCAAAAGGATGTGATTGTAAAACAGGGGAATAAACAGACTCTGGAGGCATCCTCTCAATAGGGTGTCTTTATTAAAAATAGCACTCTCCCTAGTGCACCCTGTAATGAGTCTACACAAACATCACTTGAACAAATTCAAGTGTATGAAAAGAGACATAAGGATGTCACACACAAGGAGAGCACATCACTTGAAACTCCCTCTTCTACTCAGGGGGAGCTGCCAACACTCCAATATGAGATTCAATCCTTGATTTCTAAAATTTCTTCATCATATAATCAAACACTTGAATCTAATCCTCAAGTGTTGCCACCTTCAAGTGACATGGTTCAAGAAACTGTACTCACCACCCAGATACCACATCTAGATGGAGAGAGGCTACTAGCTGGGGTAAACCTTGATGAAACTATCACAAACATGGGGGATTCATCAGTTTTTACTAAAGACTCCATGGTAGTTACAGATTCACCTTTATGTGCAAATCAGCCTTCATAGGCTGTAAGGTTTGAGGGTAGTACTCCTAAGGGGGAGCTATCTAAATCCTCTCCAATTCAATTGGAGGTTCCTATCACAAGAACAATGCCCCTCACAAACCTAGCTGAAATTGCACTAACAATTGAAGCTAGGAGTACAATTGCCAATGACCCTACTATGTGAGAGGCAAGTATATCACATTTATGTGACAGTACTCTGCAAGAACCACAAGGGTTTGATGCTGGTGCACATGATAGTAACCCAGACAAATCCCCTCCAATTCAACTGGAGGTTCCCACCACAAGTGGAGAACAACTCCCTATCATAACCACAGTGCAAACTGTGAGTCAAACTGTGACTCCTGTCATATGTGGTTCTGTTACCCTATCACATAAACACCCAACCAATCAACCTTTCACCTCTCAACCACAAGAACTCATCTCATTTACAAATGGTTACAAGAAACAACAGAAAACCATTGATTGGAATATCCATCTTTAAATTATAATTCGGGTGAGCAACCCGTACCGACCTCCATCTTGTCGTTATGGTACCTGTGGCATTATAGCCTTATATTGGACTAGCCCCGCTAGCCTCTTATGTGACTGAACTAGTCCCACTAGCCTCTTACGTCTCTATCCAATCTACCAGGAATTCGTTTGGAAAACCTTTGTATAGGAAAAAGGAAAAGAGTTGACTAAATTCATTTTAACATTACCAAGAATGTGAAATCATTTTGACTCAATCAAGTCGAAAATCATTCTTAAGTTCAATTCAAGATTTTAATAAAAGTGAACGGATCAAGCGTAAACAGGGATCAAAACAAAGGAACTGGATCAAAAGATAAACAGGGTTAACTAGTTCCGATTCAAAAGAATTTCAACGATCAACTCACGACAGGGTTCACGGGTCAACGAAGAATTTGGATTGATCAAGACATTAAGTAAGGAAGAATGTAAAAGTTCTTGTAAGGTTTACGGTATCATAAGATAACAAAGGAAATAATATGATATTCAGGGTATGGATCAACAGGGTTACTACAAAGGATCGAACATGGTCTGATATCAATTTGTCAAAAGAACAATATCAGGGTTTCTCATAATCAATAACAGGTATATCATAATTATAATAAAAAGCTTGTATCTAATCATGACATCAATAATTTCCTCTCTATAAACAATTCACAAAAGAAGGTAGACTTAATTGCCTTAAATCGCTTTCCTGCTTTACTGAAACTGAACTACTGCCACCTAAGATTCCTTTTCCTTTTCTAGCCTGAATGCTTCTGCTATCTGGATTTACAATCCAAAACAAAATCCCTAATCAGCAACCTACTCGATACTTGACGTTTTTCAGAACGCCTAACGATTACCCCATATCGCGATAACACTTAACTCGTATACTCATGCATAATCATAGTATACTCACATAACACATAACAAGTATATACTCGACCATATTCTCATAGCATGCATAACAATATACTCGTATACTCCAAATTTATAATTAATAATCGAATCACATAGTATGACTTAACAATATCACATAACATACTATACCTTAATACTCCAAACCTTACTTATTTAACCTTATATCGAAACGACTCATCCTTTTCTTTTTAATCCCAAATTCGAACCAAAACCACATAGTAAACCAAACAAATAACTCAACAAACAAACAACTTATTCCTTTCTTTTTAACTCAAAAATTCGAACAAAAATAATGGAACCAAGCAAAGAAATCAACATGCAACCACTTATTGTCATCATGCATAATCTAGATTTTTATCCAAGACTTATTAGGACTTAAACCAATTAAATGTTGCCATATGATCTATTCATACCACAAAATCTGAATCAAAACAAGGTCACAAGCAACAAGTTATCAAATCACAAATCTCATCAACCAATCAAGTAGTTTAAAAACTATTTATTTCTTACAAATCCAAAACTTATTCGGCCCTAATCAAACAAACAACATGCAACTCTTAAATTAACATGCAAAGTCAATTTTTATCTTTAAAGCTTATCTTCACTCAATTTTTAACAAGAAAACCCTTTAAACTCTTTTTCTTTTAAAAAAATCAAACCAAAACTCCTCTAAATCCAATCATCAACATGCAAGTCCAAATATTATCTATTAACTAGCAATGCTCAACATGCATGCCCAAAAATAACTATTAACTAACAATGATCAACATGCAATCCCAAAATTTAGCTATTAACTATCAATGATCAACATGCAAGTTCAAGAATCAAGCATAAACTTAAGTTCAAGCCATAACTCATCCATTCAAATCATTTAAAAGAAAAACCGAACCAAAAATTGGATTTTAAACCAAAACCCTTTGTATACCAAATGCTCCTTTTTTACTAGAAAAATTTGAACCAACATCAAAACAAAACCAAAGAATTGCACATAATTTAGTGCACTATACTCTCTTAAGATCACACACTAAGAAATTATGTTTTTTTAGATATAATCAAGAGATGTTGATGCAAAAACCTTCTTAAACACTTACATGGAAAGAGTATTTAGATAGAGGATTGAAAATGATGAAGATCAATGGCAAGATCTTTAAATTTAAAGTAGAATTTAGTGTTGCATGCAAGAGAGAGAGAGAGAATTCGGGTGTGTGTGTGTGTGTGTGAGAGAGAGAGAGAGAGAGAGAGAGAAGAAAAGAGAAAGAAAGAGTGAGCCAAGAGGAAGAAGAGAGTGGGGAGGAAGGATGGAAGAGTGGGTGTATTCATAAGTGAGTGGAGGGGCAAAATGGTCTTTTTCCAACTAATTCTAGAAACTTCTTTTCTTTTATTCAAAAACTCCAAAAAACAAATTATGATAATACATAGCTCTCTCAGAAAAGGTGAAAATGATATGAATAACAATTTTAAAATATAGATCTTGAAATTAGCTTTCTAGCCATATTTTTAAAATAATTGTTGAGCGTACGGTTTATTTATATAAATTTTACAAGGTTACACTCAAAATAGAAATATAACCCAATAAAATCATTTTAAAATATGTCGATCACAAAATAATTTCATCTATCATTTTTAGAAAGTCTCCAGGACTATTTTGAAGATAATAAATCAAATTTCACGCCTTGAACATACTTAAATAATTTTTTAAAAAAATATAAAGGTTCAATAAACCTTATTTAAATAAAATAAATCCCTTAAAATCATTTAAAAATTTCCAGATCATATAATCATGCACATCAACAGGCAACAACATAAAATCACATATCACGACTCATTTTGAAATATGCTCAAGCATAAAAATTCCCCCTTTTTATTAATATTCACTTTTCGCGTAAAGGGTCGCGTCCTGACTAACGGTCCGACGCTGAGCGTTTTCAACTACGCTTCACAATCATACTCTCAATACTATATGACACGTAAAACTGGAATATAATATCCATTTAAACATTTCTATTTAACAAATAATTCGTATTCATATGCTTAAATACCTTAATCCCTTTTTAAGACGGGTTTTGTTCAACTCGACGGCCCAACGGCACAACTTAGCCTTTTAGCTGACTCATCAAACTGGAACGAATTACTTTATGTTCGCAGTTACTTTTACACAACGATAACAGATAATCCACATAATCATTTAACCTTTTATTTATTACAACCCAAAATTATACTTTATTCACTTAATCACGTCGTGAAATTCCCATTCGCTACACTTTACATTTCTTGGCAAAGGCTTATGGACACATTTTCACCTACAGAGATCAAAAGAGTGATAAGCTTACTGAAGGATAAGGACTCTGCAACTAAGGTTTGGAGATCTGTTTCGACTGAATAGTTGGTAGAAAGTGTTGTGCAAGACATGCCTATACTTTAACAAGACTAAGTCAAATTGACAACCCTAAGTAAGTTGTATTGTAATCTTAGTTTGCATTTTGTATTTGTAACATTAAAGTCTATAAAAATGTCAAAGAGCATAATAGAGTCTTTTTCCTTTAAACAGTATCAAGCCTAAGAATTCTATATGGAAGAAGATCAAGAAGATCATTCCTCAGAAGAATTATGAAGAAGCTTGGAGTTGAATAAATATTTTTTTGGAAAAATGTTCTAAGTCAAGATCTCTACAAGTCACGGATTTAGTGTTATAGAGGAGTCATTCGAGAACTTCAAATGACTTATCGAGAAGTCTGGAAAGCTATTAGAGAACTCAGAGATATCGACAAGCCAAATTGAAGACATGAAGATTGGAGATATCGACAAGTCATTTATTCACTAGAGAACTCAGAGTTATTGACAAGTCAACATTCATTAGGGAACTTTGAGTTATCGATAAGCCAAATTCCACTAGAGAACTCAGAGATATTGATAAGCCAAAATTCACTAGAGAACTCTGAGTTATCGACAAGTCAAATTTGACTAGAGAATTCTGAGTTATCGATAAGTCAATAAGCCACTAGAGAACTCAGAGATATCGATAAGTCAAAGTGAAGATATGAAGAGTAGAAATCTTGACAAGCCAAATTCTCTTATAGAGAACTCAGATACTTCTACAAGTCAAATTTATAATGGAGTATTAGAGATCTCGATAAGCCAATATACTTATCGAGATGTCAAGTTCTCTATAGACCAAAATGGAGATCTCGAGGTAAAATCTCAAAGTACAATTTGCAGACCAGTTCAATATTCAAGATTTACATTCAACAAACAATCCAACCAGCTGGATTGACAAGTCTACAAAAAGCAGCTTGAAGAGTGTGCAAGATCAAGGGTGAAGATTAACTGACAATGGAAGATCAAAGTTAACACAGTAGGCAAAGATATGCTAAGCCATAAATGGAAGATATATTTTTTCTTAAATGGAAATGATAAGTGACAGTTTACTAAAGTTAATAGCATGTCTTATTATACACTGTGTAAACTAGCAGTTAGCTAAATTATAAAGTTAACACTGGTCCTTTGTTAGATGTAACAATTTTTAGATCAAAAACTCTTGTATTCTCTCAAGAAAGAAGCTAAGCTCTTTATCAACAGAGCCTAGAAATTTTGTAGCAAAACATTCTTAATTGTAATATAAAATTAACTGAGTTTTGAAAGTGTTCTTTATTATTGCATGTTTAATTTCTGCATGAACACATTTCAGTATAATAATTAAATTACTTTGTTCACAACCAAAATAGTTCAAGAAAAGCATAAAAACACAAAAACACATTCACCCTCCTCCCTGTGTATAATTCATTACCAAACTGGTGGTATCAGAGCAAAATATGACAGTAAACAAATTCAAGATCTTGGAAGAATGAATACACATAAAATCAGTAGCATCAAAATTCCTACCTTTGACAAAGCTAACTACACTCTTTGGAAAAAGAAAATGTTGTTTATCAGGATGGCCAATCCACTCTATATTCAGATTCTCAAAAATGGGCCCTTCCCTCCTATGGTTAGAGTTGAAGAATCAACAAATGGTGATATGGTCATTCCAATTTATTATACTCCAAAAGACCATTCTGAGTACACTGAGCCTGAAAAAGAGAAAGTTTTTCTGGATAGTGGCTTGTAACTGATATTGATAGAGTCACTTGACAATGTAATGTACAACAACATTGTCAACTGTGACACTGCCAAGAAAATCTGGGAAAAGATTGAAATACTCTGTGAGGGAACTGAGGAAGTTAGATCTAATCAAAGAAGGATACTGATTTCAAAATATGAGGGTTTTATGGCCAAGCCAAAAGAAAGTATCACTGATATGTTTGAAACGTTTAATAAGCTGATAAATGACTTGCAGCTCCATGACAAATATTATGAAGCTGAAGAGGTGAACTTGAACTTTTTGCTCACACTCCTGGATCATTTGGAATAGAAAATCTTAGCAATTAGAGAAGGAAGAGATCTAAACAGAATAACACTGGAAGTTTTTTATGGAATCTTGAAGACTTATGAATTAGAAATGATTCAAAGAAAATCATTAAGAACTGGAAAAGGGCATGTTGTAGATGGTTCAAGTGCTCTAATTGTCAATGAAATCCAGGCCTCTAATGATGAGCCAAGATCTCAAACTCCAGTTACCTCAACAAGTACTCAAAGAACAAATTAATCACAAGAACAGGTCATTCTGGAACTGGAAGAAGATGAGTTCTACACCTTGGATGAACTTGATGAGCTTGATCAATCAATGGACTATCTGGCAAGAAAGCTCTCTAACATTAGATTAAAAAAGCCAAGATTCTTTAAGGGTAAAGGACAGTCCTTCAACAAAGACAACAGCTGGAAAGGAAAAGGGAAGTACATATCTGATAGCAAAAATGGTTACAAAACTGGATCTGTTGACAGATCAAAGATAAGGTGCTTCAACTATGATGAACTAGGCCATTTTGCTACAGAATGCAGGAAACCAAATAAAGCAAAGAAAGATAAAGCTTATCTTGAATTGGAAGCAAAGCAAAGCTTATATTGCAGAGGGAAAAAGTTGGGATGATCCTGATAATGATGAAGATGAAAAAGCTGGAAATTATGCTTTAATGGCCTTGGAGCAGGGAGAATCATCCTCATCAAAATCACAGGTACCAACTCTCACTACCATTGATTTAAATGTGTCAATGTAAGGAAACTGTAGAAAAGATGAGCACAGAAATGTTTCACATTCATACAAGTATGGTTGCTACTAATGAAGAAGTTAGCAAATTGACAAAGATAAATGAGAAGCTTGAAAGTGAGAAACAAGAAAATGAATTGTTGTTGGTGGAGCTTGAAACTGTAAGACAAGAAAATGCATATCTGAAAAACAAGCTTAAATGTGCAAGTGAAATTGAAGCAGTGCTAAGGGAGAAGCTGGAAAAGAATAAAGTTCAATTAAAGTCCTTCAAGAATGCATTTGAATTAATTGGACAATACCATATGAAAAACAAGCCATGTACAAATAGTTCTATTGGTCTTGATTATGATGCCTTGAACAGTAAGAAGAAAAATATAGGTGACAAAGGGAAAGCATCAGAAAATGAAAATGTTCTAAAAATCCTGAAAAAGGTTGATTCACCTATGTTCAAGGCATGTGAAGTAACTTCAGTGAAGAAGAGTTGATTATCAAGCAAGAAATTGTTGATGAAGACAATAAGAAGAAAGATGCAGAAGCAACTCAATCCTTCAAAACTGAAGAGAAGCTCATGGATAATCAAAGTTCCAAGACATCTGTCAAAGAAACCAAGACTGAAGATGCAAGAAAGAAGAAGAAAAATAGAAATGGGAAAATTGGGATAAACAAAAGCAATAATTTTGCTTATGTTGCAGATGCTCCAAGAAAGAAGTGTGAAAAATGTGGCTCTGTGAATCATCTAACTCACCTATGTAAAAAGATTGTTAGTAATATAACTGAAGGAGCCTGCAAATACAATGAAGCAGATGCAAATGATCCCTACTCATTCTGTGACAAGTTTGACTGTATCCCTTGCAACTTGAAAGTGATGAAAAGTTGTCACAAACTAAGAGTAGGCCTCAAGGAAACAAAAATTGGGTCTACAGTAGATAGGGAAAATGCACAACAGTCATTGAATTCTATTTTATCTGAAATAACTCATTCTACTTCTGCTAAATCAGTTTACAAGAAGAAAGTACCCAACACTACTTGGGTTGCTAAAAACACTTAAAACTCATTTTATGCAGGGCAAAGTGAAGAAAGTCATATGGATCATTGAAATGGGTGTTCCAGACATATGATAGGTGATAAGGCCCTGCTATCACAGTTTGAGGAGAAGGCTGACCCTTTGGTGACCTTTGGAGACAACATCAATGGATTCACAATGGGATATCGCAAGATTATTTCTGAAAATATTGTCATTGATGATGTAGCACTGGTAGTTGGTCTTCAAGTGAATCTTCTCAGTGTTAGCCAATTAGCAGATAAAGGTTTTAAAGTCTTACTCAACAAAGAAGGATGCACTTTTATCATCAAGAAAACTAGTGAAGTTACTCAGAAAGGAGCAAGAAAAGGGAGCTTGTTTGTTGCAAACTTGGACTCAATAAATAAGGATGGAATTTGTTGCTTCTACACCAAGGCATCAGAAGAATAAACCAAGCTATGGCATAAGAAGTTGTCTCACTTGAATTTCAAGGAAATTAACACATTGGTCAAAGAGGAGTTAGTAAGAGACATGCCTAAACTAGAGTTTGCTCAAGTAGAAGTTTGTGAATCTTGTCAGAAAGGAAAAGTGAAAAGATCAAGTCACAAGTCAAAAACTGTGAATTCTATAAATGCACCATTGCAACCTATTTACATGGACTTGTTTGGACCAGTAAATGTCTTATCTATTTCAAGAAACAAATATGCACATGTGATGGTGGATGATTTCTCAAGATACACTTGGGTAGAGTTCATGCACTCTAAGGATGAGACTCCACACATCATAATTAAGCACATCAAGAAGATAGAAAAATAGGTTGAAGATCACAATTATGTAAAAAGATTGAGAGGTGATAATGAAACAGAATTCAGAAATGCAACATTGAATGAATTCTGTAAAACCAAAGTCATTGTTCAAGAATTTTCAGAAGCTAGATCACCTCAACAAAATGGAGTAGTTGAAAGGAAGAACAGAACATTAGTTGAAGCTGCTAGAACAATGTTGCAAGATGCCAAGTTGCCAACAAGTTTCTGGGAAGAGGATGTTAACACTAGATGTTACATTCAGAACATATATCACATTAAC